>NC_092343.1:218902500-219507500 GCF_046630445.1 Rutidosis leptorrhynchoides | reverse complement strand
GTTACATATAGATTAACATGATCGTGTTACGTATATATATTATCAACACAATCTATATACTTATAATCATACGTTCACACATGCTCATACATACACAGGCACGTACATATACATACATACATATACACGCACGTAAATATATATATATATATATATATATATATATATATTCATATATACATACGCATATACATACAATATATACATATACATACGTACGCATTCCTGCATGCATGCATGCTTAATTATTATTATTATTTTTTTTTGTCAACTTCCAAATCTCTAACTAAAGCGATATTATCTTCAAGTTATAAATCAATACTTATAATTAAACATAAGGAATTGAAAGAAAATAAACAATGAACAAAAGCTTGGAGTTTTGGGATACCTTAACGAGTAAAAGATCAAGAAAAAGTGATGGATGATGGTGGTGTTCGAGCGGTACAGCAGCAGTAAAATAGGAGTAAAAAAAAAAGGGTGGCGACTTGGGGTGGCCTTTGGGTCGTCGATCAGCAGAAAGAAAAACACATCTGCAGTAGCACAAACAAGTAGTCTGGTGGGCTGTTTTTTAGACGCGCATAAACAGCAGCAAAGCTACAGCAAAATAGCGATGGATGGGAGCTATTTTGGGGGCGGTTTGGGGGTCGAATACAGCAGTAAAAGCTGCGGCTTTGGGGCTGTCTTGGGCTGTAAAAATTGAAGCAGCAGATGGTGATAAATGGTTGCAGTAAACAAAAAATATGAAGGTGGTGGTGGCGGTTTGAAGGTGGCCTTTGTGGTGGCCTTTGTGGCTGCCAAAAATCAGAAGAGAGGGAGGGAGATTTTGAGGTGTTTTCAAGTGAATTTGTGAATGAGATTTGTGAGGTTTGGATGGGTTTATATAGGGAAGGAATTAGGGTTAGTCTAGGATTACTTAGAGTAGGGAACAAGCAATTAAGAAGGGATTAGGAAGGATCTAGAAAACTTAGGGACCAAGCAATAAGGAATGATCTAGAATTAATTAGGGAACAAGTAATAAGATTTTAATTAATTTAATTAATTTAATTTTTTTATTTTATTTCTTTTTGGCCTAATTTTTTATTTATATTATTTATTTATATATTTTTTCAGTTTATATATATAAATATGTATTATATATAATTTTTAAAAATATTATTTAGTCTTTTATATTTGTCCAGACTTGCATTTATTTTATTTAGTTCTCGATTGTTTTGTTATTTTCATAATTGACACCTTTCTATTTATTACATATAGACTATATATTTTGTAATATCACAGAAAGCATAAACTTTAATTAATAGAGAGTATCGACAAAAAATTTACTATTTGGTCAACGTTTTGGTCAAATAAAGTTTACGAACACACAAACCCTAAGGGAAATTTAGTAAAATAGAAATAGAAAAATGAGAGTTGTTATAAGTACCTAGTGACATACCTGCCTTTGCTCAAAGAGAAATCCGATAGGTCAAAGACCGGTAGGTTTACAAGATTTTCTCATCCGATTTGTCCTATATTATCCTAATCAAAGGTTACCTTCCACATAACTATCTTCCGCTAGCCTAAGCGTATATCTTGGTCAACATTTCCTTGATCTTCATACTCCGGGTATCTCTCCAACCTTTTTATATCCAGGAAATTTACCTAAAGACAATTATACCTTTGATCTTCAATTCGTGTCACCATTCAAACACACGACCCTGTGTCAACTTACACTTTATACGCTTAGAAACCCAAAAGAATATTAAGGCCCCGTACAGATAAATATAATACACAGGACACCCCTGCTATGACCCACTTGGTCAACCTCGTTCCGCGACAAATAAAACTGACTTTTCTGGCGTTATCAGGGATTTGCAAATTTAACAAGGGCTCGTCATATAAGGGGAACGAATCGAGGCATTACAAGCAGGTATATAGATAAGACCTTTTAATAATGATGTCCTATACGTTGATTGACAGAATTTATCTAGAGTCCTAAAAGGTATAACGAATAGGACACTTATTTTTTATTGTCATAATATCATATAGGACACTTATATCATGGATTATATAAAGTACTCTTATACGACACTTAATATTTCGCTCCTATTTCATGATTGATGGAATATATCTAGGGTCCTAAAAGGTATAACTAATAGGACGCTTAGCTTTATGGTCGTTATATCATATAGGACACTTATATTATGGGTTCACTACAAGAAAAATGGCCTTTTAGGACTCGCTGAAAGGTCCTATTATGTACCTTTATCGGACCTTTGGCCTGATAGGACCCTTATTTTTTAAATCCTCCCACACCCCTGTTGTAGTGACCCGAACTTTTCCATGTTTATATATATTAATTGAGATTGATATTTACATGATTAAATGTTTCCAACATGTTAAGCAATCAAACTTGTTAAGACTTGATTAATTGAAATATGTTTCATATAGACAATTGACCACCCAAGTTGATCGGTGATTCACGAACGTTAAAACTTGTAAAAACTATATGATGACATATATATGGATATATATATATAGTTAACATGATACTATGATAAGAAAACATATCATAAAGTATATTAACAATGAACTACATATGTAAAAACAAGACTACTAACTTAATGATTTTTAAACGAGACATATATGTAACGATTATCGTTATAAAGACATTTAATGTATATATATCATATTAAGAGATATTCATACATGATAATATCATGATAATATAATAATTTAAAATCTCATTTGATATTATAAACATTGGGTTAACAACATTTAACAAGATCGTTAACCTAAAGGTTTCAAAACAACACTTACATGTAACGACTAACGATGACTTAACGACTCAGTTAAAATGTATATACATGTAGTGTTTTAATATGTATTTATACACTTTTGAAAGACTTCAATACACTTATCAAAATACTTCTACTTAACAAAAATGCTTACAATTACATCCTCGTTCAGTTTCATCAACAATTCTACTCGTATGCACCCGTATTCGTACTCGTACAATACACAGCTTTTAGATGTATGTACTATTGGTATATACACTCCAATGATCAGCTCTTAGCAGCCCATGTGAGTCACCTAACACATGTGGGAACCATCATTTGGCAACTAGCATGAAATATCTCATAAAATTACAAAAATATGAGTAATCATTCATGACTTATTTACATGAAAACAAAATTACATATCCTTTATATCTAATCCATACACCAACGACCAAAAACACCTACAAACACTTTCATTCTTCAATTTTCTTCATCTAATTGATCTCTCTCAAGTTCTATCTTCAAGTTCTAAGTGTTCTTCATAAATTCCAAAAGTTCTAGTTTCATAAAATCAAGAATACTTTCAAGTTTGCTAGCTCACTTCCAATCTTGTAAGGTGATCATCCAACCTCAAGAAATCTTTGTTTCTTACAGTAGGTTATCATTCTAATACAAGGTAATAATCATATTCAAACTTTGGTTCAATTTCTATAACTATAACAATCTTATTTCAAATGATGATCTTACTTGAACTTGTTTTCGTGTCATAATTCTGCTTCAAGAACTTCGAGCCATCCAAGGATCCATTAAAGCTAGATCCATTTTTCTCTTTTCCAGTAGGTTTATCCAAGGAAATTAAGGTAGTAATGATGTTCATAACATCATTCGATTCATACATATAAAGCTATCTTATTCGAAGGTTTAAACTTGTAATCACTAGAACATAGTTTAGTTAATTCTAAACTTGTTCGCAAACAAAAGTTAATCCTTCTAACTTTACTTTTAAAATCAACTAAACACATGTTCTATATCTATATGATATGCTAACTTAATGATTTAAAACCTGGAAACACGAAAAACACCGTAAAACCGGATTTACGTCGTCGTAGTAACACCGCGGGCTGTTTTGGGTTAGTTAATTAAAAACTATGATAAACTTTGATTTAAAAGTTGTTATTCTGAGAAAATGATTTTTATTATGAACATGAAACTATATCCAAAAATTATGGTTAAACTCAAAGTGGAAGTATGTTTTCTAAAATGGTCATCTAGACGTCGTTCTTTCGACTGAAATGACTACCTTTACAAAAACGACTTGTAACTTATTTTTCCGACTATAAACCTATACTTTTTCTGTTTAGATTCATAAAATAGAGTTCAATATGAAATCATAGCAATTTGATTCACTCAAAACGGATTTAAAATGAAGAAGTTATGGGTAAAACAAGATTGGATAATTTTTCTCATTTTAGCTACGTGAAAATTGGTAACAAATCTATTCCAACCATAACTTAATCAACTTGTATTGTATATTATGTAATCTTGAGATACCATAGACATGTATACAATGTTTCGACCTATCATGTTGACACATCTATATATATTTCGGAACAACCATAGACACTCTATATGTGAATGTTGGAGTTAGGTATACAGGGTTGAGGTTGATTCCAAAATATATATAGTTTGAGTTGTGATCAATACTGAGATACGTATACACTGGGTCGTGGATTGATTCAAGATAATATTTATCGATTTATTTCTGTACATCTAACTGTGGACAACTAGTTATAGGTTACTAACGAGGACAGCTGACTTAATAAACTTAAAACATCAAAATATATTAAAAGTGTTGTAAATATATTTTGAACATACTTTAATATATATGTATATATTGTTATAGGTTCGTGAATCAATAGTGGCCAAGTCTTACTTCCCGACGAAGTAAAAATCTGTGAAAGTGAGTTATAGTCCCACTTTTAAAATCTAATATTTTTGGGATGAGAATACATGCAGGTTTTATAAATGATTTACAAAATAGACACAAGTACGTGAAACTACATTCTATGGTTGAATTATCGAAATCGAATATGCCCCTTTTTATTAAGTCTGGTAATCTAAGAATTAGGGAACAGACACCCTAATTGACGCGAATCCTAAAGATAGATCTATTGGGCCTAACAAACCCCATCCAAAGTACCGGATGCTTTAGTACTTCGAAATTTATATCATATCCGAAGGGTGTCCCGGAATGATGGGGATATTCTTATATATGCATCTTGTTATTGTCGGTTACCAGGTGTTCACCATATGAATGATTTTTATCTCTATGTATGGGATGTGTATTGAAATATGAAATCTTGTGGTCTATTGTTACGATTTGATATATATAGGTTAAACCTATAACTCACCAACATTTTTGTTGACGTTTAAAGCATGTTTATTCTCAGGTGAATATTAAGAGCTTCCGCTGTTGCATACTAAAATAAGGACAAGATTTGGAGTCCATGTTTGTATGATATTGTGTAAAAACTGCATTCAAGAAACTGATTTCGATGTAACATATTTGTATTGTAAACCATTATGTAATGGTCGTGTGTAAACAGGATATTTTAGATTATCATTATTTGATAATCTACGTAAAGCTTTCTAAACCTTTATTTATGAAATAAAGGTTATGGTTTGTTTTAAAAATGAATGCAGTCTTTGAAAAACGTCTCATATAGAGGTCAAAACCTCGCAACGAAATCAATTAATATGGAACGTTTTTAATCAATAAGAACTGGACATTTCAGTTGGTATCCGAGCGTTGGTCTTAGAGAACCAGAAAATTTGCATTAGTGTGTCTTATCGAGTTTGTTAGGATGCATTAGTGAGTCTGGACTTCAACCGTGTTTTCTTTAAAAATGATTGCTTAACATTTTTGTTGGAAACTATATATTTTTAACATATGAATATTATGTGATATATTAATCTCTTAACGTGTTTGATATTATGTGATAGATGTCTACCTCTAGAACAAGTCCCATTGACTCACCTAATAATAATGAAGAGTCAAATGTAAATTGGAATGATTTGTGGACTGATTCACAAGTTCCCGAAGAGGAACCGGAAGAAGAGTCGGAACCGGAAGAAGAATCGGAACCGGAAGAAGAATCGGAACCGGATGAAGAAATAGAACCGGTGGGGGAAATAATAAAACGGTTAAGTAAAAGAAAATCCTCAACCAACCGACCAAAGTTAATTATGGTCAATGGTGTTTCCGCCAAGGAAGCAAAATATTGGGAGGATTACCAATTCTCCGATGAATCGGATTCCGACGAGAATTCCGATGATGTTATAGAAATTACCCCAACTGAATTTAAAAAGGCAAAAGAAAATAATAAGGGAAAGGGCATAAAAATAGAGAAATCTAATTCCAACCCCGATGAACTTTATATGTATCGTCAACCCCCGAAGTCCTTAAGTTGTAACAATGACCCGGGAACCTCTAAACCATCAGGTTTTTCTAAACCAATGTGGACAACGACGGCTCGTATTAGGGGAACATCATATATCCCTAGAAACTTGGCAAAACAAACCAAAACCGAAGAAGAAGAAACGAGCGAGTCGGAATAAGATAGTTGTATTCGTGTGGTGTAATATATGTAATATAGTGTTCTTATGCTTTATGATATATGTAAAAATTGCTTGTATTAATAAGTATTTTTTTATGAAACTAACTCTTGTCTATTTTACAGTTTAAAAACACAAAATGGATAGACAACCCAATATTTTAAGAGACCTACCCGGAGACATGATTGATGAAATCTTGTCTAGAGTCGGCCAGAATTCTTCGGCACAACTATTTAAGGCGAGATCAGTTTGTAAGACATTCGAAGAACGTTCCAAGAATGTCTTGGTTTATAAGAGACTTTCGTTTGAAAGATGGGGGATATCACATTGGGAAACCCATAAGTTACGATGTGTTTACTTTGACGCATATATTGCGGGGAACCCAAATGCTATTTTACGCAACGGGTTAAGAAATTATTTTGACTCAATATATCCGAATATTGGACTTCGTGATTTAGAAAAAGCGGCTAACATGCAACATAAAGAAGCATGTTATGCTTACGGATTAGTAATGTTCGCTTCTCACCAAAGTGAGAACAAGAACATCGGGCTACAACTATTAAAAAAAACGTTTCCACAAGTGACGGAGTCGGTAATTGGGGTAAGAAATGAGGTTTTTAGATTATTATGGGACTGTTGGACATTACGTAACCCTCGTCCCTTTGATGACGTTACAACACGCTGTCTTATCAACGGCCATAACGGTTATGTTGCACAAGACCAAGGATGGGAAGTAGTCCTAGTAAAACCAGAATGCATGACTTGTTTCTGGACGTATGAATTACGTGTCTTTATTGCCTTTGCCGAACGACTTGTGTACTAGCTAGAATTGTCTTCACAACTATCTTGTATCAAAGTTATTGTGTGCTATATTTCATGCTTTATGTAAAATAAGCGGTATTGTAAGTTTGTAAAATATTGTATAAAAGTTTGAACGCGAAATATTATTACAATCAGTTTTTCATATAGAATTGTAGTAGTTGAATTGTATATTAGCTACTAAGTATGAACTTAACGGGTAGGTACTACCCGAATTTAAACTTATAAAACGCTAATATGAAGAAAAAGCTTTTATAAATGAGTTCATATTATGCTACGAAATACTATTAACTACTCTTAATATTCTGTATGATTAACTTGTTCCATTTAACTATTTTGAAGGAAATGGCACCGACTACTCGACACACCGTGAATATGAATGAAGAGGAATTCCGTACTTTTCTAGCTTCAAACATAGCCGCAGTACAGGCTGCGCTACATACCAACAATAACCTTGGATCTAGCAGTACAGGAAATCGTGTAGGATGCACCTACAAAGAATTCACTGCCTGCAAACCTTTGGAATTTGATGGAACCGAAGGACCGATCGGATTGAAACGGTGGACCGAGAAGGTTGAATCGGTGTTTGCCATAAGTAAGTGTACTGAAGAGGACAAAGTGAAGTACGCTACGCATACCTTCACAGGTTCTGCGTTAACATGGTGGAATACCTATCTAGAGCAAGTGGGACAAGATGATGCGTACGCACTACCGTGGTCAGCATTCAAGCACTTGATGAACGAGAAGTACCGTCCCAGAACCGAGGTCAATAAGCTCAAGACAGAACTTAGAGGGTTACGAACCCAAGGATTTGATATTACCACGTACGAAAGACGATTCACAGAATTGTGCCTATTGTGTCCGGGAGCATTCGAAGATGAGGAAGAGAAGATCGACGCGTTTGTGAAAGGATTACCGGAAAGAATCCAAGAAGATATAAGTTCACACGAGCCCGCCTCCATACAACAGGCATGTAGAATGGCTCACAAACTAGTGAACCAGATTGAAGAAAGAATTAAAGAACAGACTGCTGAAGAGGACAATGTGAAGCAAGTCAAAAGAAAGTGGGAGGAAAATGGTGATAAGAATCACCAATACAACAACAACAGCAATTACAACAATAATCGCAACAATTATCCCAACAATCGCAACATCAATCGCAACTACAACAAACGGCCCAACAACAACAACAACAACAACAACAACAACAACAGCAACTACAACAATCATCCCAACAACAATAATAACCGCAACAATAACAACAATCAGAAGCAGCTATGCCAAAGGTGTGAAAAGAATCACTCGGGGTTCTGCACCAAATTTTGCAACAAGTGTAAAAGAAATGGTCATAGCGCGGCGAAGTGTGAGGTCTACGGACCAGGGGTTAATAGAACGAAAGGAACAAATGGTGTCGGAACGAGTAATGGCGGAGCAAGTAGTGTCGGAGCAAGTTATGCCAATGTAGTTTGTTATAAATGTGGAAAACCAGGCCACATTATTAGAAATTGCCCGAACCAGGAGAACACGAATGGACAAGGCCGTGGAAGAGTTTTCAATATTAATGCGGTAGAGGCACAGGAAGACCCGGAGCTTGTTACGGGTACGTTTCTTATTGACAATAAATCTGCTTACGTTTTATTTGATTCGGGTGCGGATAGAAGCTATATGAGTAGAGATTTTTGTGCTAAATTAAGTTGTCCATTGACGCCTTTGGATAGTAAATTTTTACTCGAATTAGCAAATGGTAAATTAATTTCAGCAGATAATATATGTCGAAATCGAGAAATTAAACTGGTTAGCGAAACATTTAAGATTGATTTGATACCAGTAGAGTTAGGGAGTTTTGATGTGATAATCGCTATGGACTGGTTGAAAGAAGTGAAAGCGGAGATCGTTTGTTACAAAAATGCAATTCGCATTATACGAGAAAAAGGAAAACCCTTAATGGTGTACGGAGAAAAGGGCAACACGAAGCTACATCTTATTAGTAATTTGAAGGCACAAAAACTAATAAGAAAAGGTTGCTATGCTGTTCTAGCACACGTCGAGAAAGTACAAACTGAAGAAAAGAGCATCAATGATGTTCCCATTGCAAAAGAATTTCCCGATGTATTTCCGAAAGAATTTCCGGGATTACCCCCACATCTATCCGTTGAATTTCAAATAGATCTTGTACCAGGAGCTGCACCAATAGCTCGTGCTCCTTACAGACTCGCACCCAGCGAGATGAAGGAACTGCAAAGCCAATTACAAGAACTTTTAGAGCATGGTTTCATTCGACCAAGCACATCACCATGGGGAGCTCCTGTTTTGTTTGTCAAGAAGAAAGATGGTACATTCAGGTTGTGTATCGACTACCGAGAGTTGAACAAACTTACCATCAAGAACCGCTACCCACTACCGAGAATCGACGACTTATTTGATCAACTACAAGGCTCGTCTGTTTATTCAAAGATTGACTTACGTTCCGGGTATCATCAAATGCGGGTGAAAGAAGATGATATTCCAAAGACTGCTTTCAGAACACGTTACGGTCATTACGAGTTTATGGTCATGCCGTTTGGTTTAACTAATGCACCAGCTATGTTCATGGACCTTATGAACCGAGTGTGTGGACCATACCTTGACAAGTTTGTCATTGTTTTCATTGATGACATACTTATTAACTCAAAGAATGACCAAGAACACGGTGAACATTTGAGAAAGGTGTTAGAAGTATTGAGGAAGGAAGAATTGTACGCTAAGTTTTCAAAGTGTGCATTTTGGTTGGAAGAAGTTCAATTTCTCAGTCACATAGTGAACAAAGAAGGTATTAAGGTGGATCCGGCAAAGATAGAAACTGTTGAAAAGTGGGAAACCCCGAAAACTCCGAAACACATACGCCAGTTTTTAGGACTAGCTGGTTACTACAGAAGGTTCATCAAAGACTTTTCCAGAATAGCAAAACCCTTGACTGCATTAACGCATAAAGGGAAGAAATTTGAATGGAATGATGAACAAGAGAAAGCGTTTCAGTTATTGAAGAAAAAGCTAACTACGGCACCTATATTGTCATTGCCTGAAGGGAATGATGATTTTGTGATTT
This sequence comes from Rutidosis leptorrhynchoides, assembly GCF_046630445.1. Classification (NCBI taxonomy): domain Eukaryota; kingdom Viridiplantae; phylum Streptophyta; class Magnoliopsida; order Asterales; family Asteraceae; genus Rutidosis; species Rutidosis leptorrhynchoides. Next base: position 219,497,222 of record NC_092343.1, on the reverse strand, counting down.
ATTGTGATGCATCAAAGCAAGGTCTCGGTTGTGTATTAATGCAACGAACAAAGGTGATTGCTTATGCGTCTAGACAATTGAAGATTCACGAACAAAATTATACGACGCATGATTTGGAATTAGGCGCGGTTGTTTTTGCATTAAAGACTTGGAGGCACTACTTATATGGGGTCAAAAGTATTATATATACCGACCACAAAAGTCTTCAACACATATTTAATCAGAAACAACTGAATATGAGGCAGCGTAGGTGGATTGAATTATTGAATGATTACGACTTTGAGATTCGTTACCACCCGGGGAAGGCAAATGTGGTAGCCGATGCCTTGAGCAGGAAGGATAGAGAACCCATTCGAGTAAAATCTATGAATATAATGATTCATAATAACATTACTACTCAAATAAAGGAGGCGCAACAAGGAGTTTTAAAAGAGGGAAATTTAAAGGATGAAATACCCAAAGGATCGGAGAAGCATCTTAATATTCGGGAAGACGGAACCCGGTATAGGGCTGAAAGGATTTGGGTACCAAAATTTGGAGATATGAGAGAAATGGTACTTAGAGAAGCTCATAAAACCAGATACTCAATACATCCTGGAACGGGGAAGATGTACAAGGATCTCAAGAAACATTTTTGGTGGCCGGGTATGAAAGCCGATGTTGCTAAATACGTAGGAGAATGTTTGACGTGTTCTAAGGTCAAAGCTGAGCACCAGAAACCATCAGGTCTACTTCAACAACCCGAAATCCCGGAATGGAAATGGGAAAACATTACCATGGATTTCATCACTAAATTGCCAAGGACTGCAAGTGGTTTTGATACTATTTGGGTAATAGTTGATCGTCTCACCAAATCAGCACACTTCTTACCAATAAGAGAAGATGACAAGATGGAGAAGTTAGCACGACTGTATTTGAAGGAAGTCGTCTCCAGACATGGAATACCAATCTCTATTATCTCTGATAGGGATGGCAGATTTATTTCAAGATTCTGGCAGACATTACAGCAAGCATTAGGAACTCGTCTAGACATGAGTACTGCCTATCATCCACAAACTGATGGGCAGAGCGAAAGGACGATACAAACGCTTGAAGACATGCTACGAGCATGTGTTATTGATTTTGGAAACAGTTGGGATCGACATCTAAAGTTAGCAGAATTTTCCTACAACAACAGCTACCATTCAAGCATTGAGATGGCGCCGTTTGAAGCACTTTATGGTAGAAAGTGCATGTCTCCGATTTATTGGAGTGAAGTGGGGGATAGACAGATTACGAGTCCGGAGATTATACAAGAAACTACCGAGAAGATCATCCAAATTCAACAACGGTTGAAAACCGCCCAAAGTCGACAAAAGAGCTACGCTGACATTAAAAGAAAAGATATAGAATTTGAAATCGGAGAGATGGTCATGCTTAAAGTTGCACCTTGGAAAGGCGTTGTTCGATTTGGTAAACGAGGGAAATTAAATCCAAGGTATATTGGACCATTCAAGATTATTGATCGTGTCGGACCAGTAGCTTACCGACTAGAGTTACCTCAACAACTCACGGCTGTACATAACACTTTCCACGTCTCGAATTTAAAGAAATGTTTTGCTAAAGAAGATACCAATTGTTAAGGTTCGATGGAATGCTCGTAGAGGACCCGAGTTCACCTGGGAGCGTGAAGATCAGATGAAGAAGAAATACCCGCATCTATTTCCAGAAGATTCGTCAACACCTTCAACAGCTTAAAATTTCGGGACGAAATTTATTTAACGGGTAGGTACTGTAGTGACCCGAACTTTTCCATGTTTATATATATTAATTGAGATTGATATTTACATGATTAAATGTTTCCAACATGTTAAGCAATCAAACTTGTTAAGACTTGATTAATTGAAATATGTTTCATATAGACAATTGACCACCCAAGTTGATCGGTGATTCACGAACGTTATAACTTGTAAAAACTATATGATGACATATATATGGATATATATATATAGTTAACATGATACTATGATAAGAAAACATATCATAAAGTATATTAACAATGAACTACATATGTAAAAACAAGACTACTAACTTAATGATTTTTAAACGAGACATATATGTAACGATTATCGTTATAAAGACATTTAATGTATATATATCATATTAAGAGATATTCATACATGATAATATCATGATAATATAATAATTTAAAATCTCATTTGATATTATAAACATTGGGTTAACAACATTTAACAAGATCGTTAACCTAAAGGTTTCAAAACAACACTTACATGTAACGACTAACGATGACTTAACGACTCAGTTAAAATGTATATACATGTAGTGTTTTAATATGTATTTATAAACTTTTGAAAGACTTCAATACACTTATCAAAATACTTCTACTTAACAAAAATGCTTACAATTACATCCTCGTTCAATTTCATCAACAATTCTACTCGTATGCACCCGTATTCGTACTCGTACAATACACAGCTTTTAGATGTATGTACTATTGGTATATACACTCCAATGATCAGCTCTTAGCAGCTCATGTGAGTCACCTAACACATGTGGGACCCATCATTTGGCAACTAGCATGAAATATCTCATAAAATTACAAAAATATGAGTAATCATTCATGACTTATTTACATGAAAACAAAATTACATATCCTTTATATCTAATCCATACACCAACGACAAAAAACACCTACAAACACTTTCATTCTTCAATTTTCTTCATCTAATTGATCTCTCTCAAGTTCTATCTTCAAGTTCTAAGTATTCTTCATAAATTCCAAAAGTTCTAGTTTCATAAAATCAAGAATACTTTCAAGTTTGCTAGCTCACTTCCAATCTTGTAAGGTGATCATCCAACCTCAAGAAATCTTTGTTTCTTATAGTAGGTTATCATTCTAATACAAGGTAATAATCATATTCAAACTTTGGTTCAATTTCTATAACTATAACAATCTTATTTCAAGTGATGATCTTACTTGAACTTGTTTTCGTGTCATGATTCTGCTTCAAGAACTTCGAGCCATCCAAGGATCCATTGAAGCTAGATCCATTTTTCTCTTTTCCAGTAGGTTTATCCAAGGAAATTAAGGTAGTAATGATGTTCATAACATCATTCGATTCATACATATAAAGCTATCTTATTCGAAGGTTTAAACTTGTAATCACTAGAACATAGTTTAGTTAATTCTAAACTTGTTCGCAAACAAAAGTTAATCCTTCTAACTTGAATTTTAAAATCAACTAAACACATGTTCAATATCTATATGATATGCTAACTTAATGATTTAAAACCTGGAAACACGAAAAACACCGTAAAACCGGATTTACGCCGTCGTAGTAACACCGCGGGCTGTTTTGGGTTAGTTAATTAAAAACTATGATAAACTTTGATTTAAAAGTTGTTATTCTGACAAAATGATTTTTATTATGAACATGAAACTATATCCAAAAATTATGGTTAAACTCAAAGTGGAAGTATGTTTTCTAAAATGGTCATCTAGACGTCGTTCTTTCGACTGAAATGACTACCTTTACAAAAACGACTTGTAACTTATTTTTCCGACTATAAACCTATACTTTTTCTGTTTATATTCATAAAATAGAGTTCAATATGAAATCATAGCAATTTGATTCACTCAAAACGGATTTAAAATGAAGAAGTTATGGGTAAAACAAGATTTGATAATTTTTCTCATTTTAGCTACGTGAAAATTGGTAACAAATCTATTCCAACCATAACTTAATCAACTTGTATTGTATATTATGTAATCTTGAGATACCATAGACACGTATACAATGTTTCGACCTATCATGTCGACACATCTATATATATTTCGGAACAACCATAGACACTCTATATGTGAATGTTGGAGTTAGCTATACAGGGTTGAGGTTGATTCCAAAATATATATAGTTTGAGTTGTGATCAATACTGAGATACGTATACACTGGGTCGTGGATTGATTCAAGATAATATTTATCGATTTATTTCTGTACATCTAACTGTGGACAACTAGTTATAGGTTACTAACGAGGACAGCTGACTTAATAAACTTAAAACAACAAAATATATTAAAAGTGTTGTAAATATATTTTGAACATACTTTAATATATATGTATATATTGTTATAGGTTCGTGAATCAACAGTGGCCAAGTCTTACTTCCCGACGAAGTAAAAATCTGTGAAAGTGAGTTATAGTCCCACTTTTAAAATCTAATATTTTTGGGATGAGAATACATGCAGGTTTTATAAATGATTTACAAAATAGACACAAGTACGTGAAACTACATTCTATGGTTGAATTATCGAAATCGAATATGCCCCTTTTTATTAAGTCTGGTAATCTAAGAATTAGGGAACAGACACCCTAATTGACGCGAATCCTAAAGATAGATCTATTGGGCCTAACAAACCCCATCCAAAGTACCGGATGCTTTAGTACTTCGAAATTTATATCATATCCGAAGGGTGTCCCGGAATGATGGGGATATTCTTATATATGCATCTTGTTATTGTCGGTTACCAGATGTTCACCATATGAATGATTTTTATCTCTATGTATGGGATGTGTATTGAAATATGAAATCTTGTGGTCTATTGTTACGATTTGATATATATAGGTTAAACCTATAACTCACCAACATTTTTGTTGACGTTTAAAGCATGTTTATTCTCAGGTGAATATTAAGAGCTTCCGCTGTTGCATACTAAAATAAGGACAAGATTTGGAGTCCATGTTTGTATGATATTGTGCAAAAAACTGCATTCAAGAAACTGATTTCGATGTAACATATTTGTATTGTAAACCATTATGTAATGGTCGTGTGTAAACAGGATATTTTAGATTATCATTATTTGATAATCTACGTAAAGCTTTCTAAACCTTTATTTATGAAATAAAGATTATGGTTTGTTTTAAAAATGAATGCAGTCTTTGAAAAACGTCTCATATAGAGGTCAAAACCTCGCAACGAAATCAATTAATATGGAACGTTTTTAATCAATAAGAACGGGACATTTCACCTGTCCCAATAGGGTCTTGTGGGTCTTTATAGTCTAACCTATTAGGACCTTAATAATGGTTCTATGAACATATTATGACCTTATAATTGGGTCTTATAGTCGAATTTCTAAATCATAAAACATATAAGGGCTGTATTAACTAAGTATGTTGAGGTCCTAAAAACTCATTAGGATCCTTAAAAAGGGTCCTAATATACGAAATAAGAATATGAAACCCATTAATAAATGTACTAATATGTTCATGAAACCCTTCCTAAGGTCCTAATAGGTTAGGCTATTAGGACCCACAAGATCCTATTGGGACAGGGGTGTGGGAGGACTTTAGAAATAAGGGTCCTATAAAGGTATATTATAAGACCTTTCAGTGGTTCTAAAAGGTCTTTTTTCTTGTAGTGTAAGGTCCTGATATCTTCCTTATGATATGTCTAAACTGGACGTTTTATTTATGCGGTGTCGTTAGGTCGCATACGTCGGGATTAGTTATCAGAAGTGAGACAGTGGTTTATTCTTTTATATTTTGTGGGGCCTAAATTTACTTTTAACTTTCTAAGGTAGAGGGTGCAAGTTAACATATGGCCGTGTTTTTAAATGATTTAATGAATTGAAGATCAAGTGAATAATTTTCTTTGGTTAAATTACCTAGATTAAAGATAGTAGTTGATTTTAAGCTAATAATCCTAATTATAAAAAAGTAAAGGTGATGGAGGGATATCCGGAGTATGCAGATCAGGAAAATATTGACCAAGATATCACTTTGGGCTAGGGAAAGGTAATTATGTTTATGTTAAAGCTATCATTAGAATAGTGTAGATCTGGTTAGATGAGCCAATTACACAGACCTAATTCTCTCTAGACTTTCGGAATTCTCGTTGACCAGTGAAAAGTATGTCACTTGGTTATATAATTGAAAGGTAACTATACCTCGGAGGTTATCCTTAGTAAAGCACTAGGTTTATTAGTAAGTTGAGTTCTAATTCTAACTCTCGTTATCAGTTTAGGTAGCTGAATAACAACGTGTCGTGTTGAGTGAACACTGATCACAAACGGAAGGAGTCTGTCGGGTCAAGTTGACCAAACATTAATGTAAAATAACAACCATTTCATCATACTAATGAGATCATACTAATCTAAACATTATACAGCGTTACAGTTGATATACTGAAAGTAAAGTAGATAGAAACCAAATAGATACATGAACAGTTGATATGACTTAATCCTAGGGCAACAGTCAAACAAGAACATGCAATAGGTTTTTGTCATACAGTTAAGGCACTAACTAGATCTTAATAGCTCCTAAGAGGTCTCTTTGGAACATTCAATAGGCATACTAGGTCATTCATGTCTCAATTCCTAGATTCCGTGTCCTAAAAGCGTATTAGATGCCTTTCGAAAACTCTAGCCATACCGAGTTCATAGAATATTCAAGTACAGTATAACCAGGGGTTTTAGTCCTATGAAGTAGCTAAGTTCATATAGGTGGATAAGTCCTGATCACAACCTAGGTTGGTCAATCTTTAAGATACTAGCATACAAATCTATCGGGGTCACATATTCAGTATAACAACAGTAATTGTACTAATTTAACATAACTACGCTAACCCAAACTTCTTTCATGGCAACATACAGATTAATTAAGCTAATATGACAATATCGGAATGCATTTCTTAACATAATTGATAACAATATACGTTTAAATTAATATGATAAGCGTTTCAGATAAAAACCTGAAAAGGCCGAAGAAATCTGCCCGAGATCGCAGTGACTCGCCGGGATATCCTCCGGATAATAAAAGCTAAGCTAACTACTACTAGAAACTAACTAAAATAATTAAAATCTAAATTGAAGTACAAATTAAGTGTGTGTATAAATGAATGCAAATGACCCTCAAAATAGGCACAACCTTGGCTAGGGTCGGCTAGCTGGCCGTTTGGCAGGTCGGCTGGCAAGCCGTTTTGTGTGGCCGGTGCTAGAGGCAAACCGTTTTTATGGCTGGTGCCAAAGCAAGCCGTTTCTGATGTGGCACGCCGGCTGGCAGGCCGTTTGGCAAGCCGGTGCTGCCATGGTTTTGCTGTTTTGCTTGGATCGTTTTGCTCGTTGCCGAGATCGTAACTTGGTTTTCGGGGTCGTAACTTGTCTTTCACCGTTTTCGTTCTATAATCTTCGTTTTAGCTCCGATTTAATTGATTCTTTTTGCATCACCTTTCTAATTACTTAATCTACAAAATTAACTGACAAAGCGATTATTTTGGTGAAAAAGTTTGGAACTTTATTGATTTAGGGCTTAATATCGGAGGTAAAAACGTGACTTTTTGGCCGATATCAAATACCCCACACTTAGCTTTGCTTGTCCTCAAGCAAAAAGCGAGAATATAAGGTTATCTTCTAATAGATTCTCCTTGCCCACCCTTAGATTCTTTTATTATGCCTCGATCAGAAGTCATCACATCTTTCGAAAGTAGTAGAAAAAGTTTCAAACTTTGATGGTTCAGTCACTAGATTTCAATCGCGTCTATGGTAGGAAAGGCGTAATTTTCAACTCTCAGATGTAGAGTATACATGACCAGGCTTCTCACTAGCGGATCACTCATATCACTCAAGTGTTTAGGGTACCCTAATCTAGTTGTATTATCGCTCAGAAGCCAGTCGTGTAATGATTTTCATCATAAGCTTGGTAAAGCATCAATATCTCCATCGGTTAACTAAAGACGGCACTAATCTTCTTCGTAAACAGTCTTTCAAGAGGAAGACGGGTTGTAGGGTTGGTTGGCGGAGAGTTTATGAAAAGGTGAAAGGTATTTGGATCTTTTGACTTTTTAAAGAGAATTGATAGATTTTGATTCTTCATAGTATCCCTTTTGGATATAAAATGGCTTGAATTCCGCGATAAGTTCTTCGAAGGATGCGGATTTTTCTAAGACTTTTGTTTAGGATTTTTCTTGGCTCTTGCGGAAATCCTTCTTTAGGCAACTTCTCGGGTTTTTCTTGCCTTTATTCTAGAGACTTTCCTATTTTTTTTTTATTTTCTTTAGCATACCCTTTTCTTCATTACTTTTGTCTTTCGTTCCTGGTGCCCAGAGAGGAAGTGATATTTCACCAAAAATAGGTCTTTCACCTATCAAAAACAATTGGGGGTTCGAAAACTTTTAACAAGTGCTTTTGAAGTGAACTTAATCGGTCTATCTCTTTATTGATCTCTGGATCTTTTGAAAAGTGGAAAAGGAATGAAGGTGAATGGGTAGAATATTTTGGTAGTGAATATTTGATGTGAGTATTTTCTGTTTCATCAACTCTTTGGTGTGAGTTGGTCGATTTAAAATACGTGGAGTGGAAACGAAAACGGATGATTTTTGTCTTCTCTATTCAGAATGATTTTGAAAAGAGTACCGCACCTGCACCATGTATGGCGCTTACTAACCATTGGCCTTGAAACGTATGTCAAAACCAAGTTTTAACTCAAACTATACACCAGCAAGCTCATTAACTGAATTGACAAAGTACTGTAGATTGGATGGTTCATACAGGTACTTTTGGTCAAGAATTCGTCACTTTTTGGGAGTAGGGGTCGTGCCTTGGTCATGCTTAGCCTTTTATCCATTTATTCGAAATAAAATCTTTTGACACAAATCATGAGTTTTAGCTTAATCGTTCTATTCTAGTGAATGTTCCGAAAACTGATTTTCAGCAATTTTATAGAATCTTTTGCGTACGTAAAACGAGGTAAGAATTTTTCAAATTTCCCTAATATTCTTTGCTAATTACTTTTTAGACAACAGAATTTTTCAAGATTTGTCATTTTTTTTCGGTTACTTGTTCTTAAACCTTTACCCAATACCTCACACTTAGAAGAACATTGTCCCTAATGCTCCCTAAAATAGAATATTTTAATACTTAGATAAATTAAGGACAATATTTTCTAGAATCTCTAAGTTAGTTGCGGTTACAACCCCACACTTATAGATTTTAGTGCGTAATAATTAAAAGAGGTTTGAGGACAGATTTCTTCCCTACGGTCAAGTTATTCTCATAGCACTGGGCTTTCCTATAGTTAGGCTCTGCTCCTAGTGTTGGAAAGGACCAATCTCTTTGATATGATTCTGCATGAAGAATAAAATAGTGTAGCATTTCCACTAGATATGTATTTTTATACAATGCTTTTGTAGTAAAGATAAAATCAAGTGGCTATCCCGCATCCAAATCAGGGCCTATCAGTGTGTCTAGACATAGGTCTTATGGTATCTCTAGGTTTGAAAGACTCGGGAATGGCTCCTCATCAGGAATGCTTCCAGTGATCTCAAAGACCTGGGCCATAGGTGGCACTACTGAAATAGGGACTATGACTAGATGGCAGCCTTCAGGTAACTCACGGATAGGAACTGTCTCAATAACTGGAGCAGGTGGAGCAGCTAAAGCAGGCGGTGTAATATGAGTAGCACGAACTAGAGCGACTGCTCAGGCTACGGACTGAACTTAAACTGGAGTAGAGCGTCGAGGTGTAGCTTGACGTGTAGGTGGAGCACGACGCGCTAATCTAAATGAGGAAGGCCATAATGTACTCCGGGGCATTCTTTCACGCTGAAGATATGCTCTGAAAGCTCTTTGGAGTCTCTGGTGATCTTTAAGTAATGCCCATGTGACAATCGTCTCACTCATGGTGGCTCCATGGTGAATCAAAACCTGTGACTCACGCAGCTGTAATGGCTCTGGATGCTCAGCGGGTCTAGAGGCTTAATGCCTGGAGCGTCGTACTGGAGGAGCTGGCGGTGCCGCAATGATATCATCATCAACACTCTCTAAAATCAAATGTCTCGGGCCTAGTTATCCCATCGTAGGCCTGTACTGGTCTGTACTGCTCTCTGAAAGGTAAACCCTAGTAGTCCTCTGATAATGCTAAAAACGAACATATATTTCATAGCATTATTCCTCAAGAAAGACAAGCTTTTAGTTGCAATTGTTCTATTTACAAGTGATATTCGTTTAAATAATAAAAGGTGAAGACAAAAGACAGATTCGACGAATTGAAGACGCAAACGACCAAAAAGCTCAAAAGTACAAAAGACAATCAAAAAGGTTCCAATTATTGATAAGAAACGTCTCGAAATTACAAAAGTACAAGATTCAAAACGCAAAGTACAAGATATTAAATTGTACGCGAGGACGTTCGAAAATCCGGAACCGGGACCAGAGTCAACTCTTAACGCTCGACACAACGGACTAAAAATTACAAGTTAACTATGTATATAAATATAATATAATATATAATTAATTATATTAATTATATATATATTATATTTATATATATAAAACCGCCGGCAGAGAAAACTCCAAGGACTGAGCTGTAATTTCTATCTCCGCGACTCGCGGAGTTTGAAGAGCATTTTGCCGCGAGTCGCGGAGCCCCAATTTTCAACTCTGGCTATAAAGCAAACCGAATTCTGATCAAATTTCAATATCTTATTTCTCTCATCTCTCAATATATACGATATATATATATATAATTTATATTTTAATTTTAATTTTAATTATAATTCTAATAATAAGGGTATGTTAGCGAATGTTGTAAGGGTGTAAGTCGAAATTCTGTCCGTGTAACGCTACGCTATTTTTAATCATTGTAAGTTATGTTCAACCTTTTTATATTAATGTCTCGTAGCTAAGTTATTATTATGCTTATTTAAAACGAAGTAATCATGATGTTGGGCTAATTACTAAAATTGGGTAATTGGGCTTTGTACCATAATTGGGGTTTGGACAAAAGAACGACACTTGTGGAAATTAGACTATGGGCTATTGATGGGCTTTATATTTGTTTAACTAAATGAAAGTTTGTTAATATTAATATAAAGATTTACAATTGGGCGTCCCTATAAATTACCATATACACTAGATCGGATACGATGGGCGGGGTATTTATATGTACGAATAATCGTTCATTTAACCGGACATGGGAATGGATTAATAGCCACTAGAATAATCAAAACAGGGGTGAAATTACATTCAAGGGTAATTGGTGTAATTGTTAACAAAGTAGTAAAACCTTGGTTTACACGCAGTCGATAACCTGGTGTATTCATTAAACAAAGTATTAAAACCTTGTTACAATTCGAATCCCCAATTAGTTGGAATATTTAACTTCGGGTATAATAATAATTTGACAAGGACACTTGCAATTTATATTTATGACTGATGGACTGTTATGGACAAAAACCAGACGGACATATTGAATAATCCAGGACAAAGGACAATTAACCCATGGGCATAAAACTAAAATCAACACGTCAAACATCATGATTACGGAAGTTTAAATAAGCATAATTCTTTTATTTCATATTTAATTTCCTTTATTTTATATTTAATTGCACTTCTAATTATCGCACTTTTATTTATTGTTATTTAATCGCACTTTTAATTATCGTATTTTTTAATTATCGCAAGTTTATTTTATCGCACTTTTATTATTCGCAATTTCATTATCGTTATTTACTTTACGCTTTAATTTAAGTCTTGTATTTATTTTATATTTTACATTAGGTTTTAACTGCGACTAAAATCTTAAAATCGACAAACCGGTCATTAAACGGTAAAAACCCCCCTTTATAATAATAATATTACTTATATATATATTTGTATTTTTATAAAAGTAAACTAATATAGCGTTGAGCTTTGTTTAAAGATTTCCCTGTGGAACGAACCGGACTTACTAAAAACTACACTACTGTACGATTAGGTACACTGCCTATAAGTGTTGTAGCAAGGTTTAAGTATATCCATTCTATAAATAAATAAATATCTTGTGTAAAATTATATCGTATTTAAATAGTGTTTTCTGCTAAAATTTAATAACTATTTTATATACTACCCCTCTGCTTTGACATCAAGTATTTTTGGCGCCGCTGCCGGGGAAATATCTTAAAAGCCGGAAGCGCAACGCTAATATAAAAAAAAAAAGATTTTAAGCTATTTTATTAAAAGTCGTTTTTGTAAAAATACGTTTTAAATATTCAAAAATATAAAAAGAAAAACAAAAATATAAGTATTTTTAAGATTTTGTTAAATATTTAAGTTTTATAAGTTTCTTTATTTATATTTTAGTTTATAAAAATATAATTTTATTTTAAAATCTTTTATTTATTTAAAAAACAGAAAACATAAAATAAAAAAAAATAAAGAAAAACGCGTAAAAATTGAAAGCTGTCAACAGAATTTCTGAACCCCGCGACTCGCGGGGTTTTCTTCTTTAATTGCCGCGACTCGCGGAGTTACTCTGACACGCGCACAGAAGCCCTAATTCTGCATTAATTACGGATTTTTAATTATTATTATTATTATTAACCCTAATTAATATTATAATTAAGTTTTATTTTAATTTAAGTTTTATTTAATTTATATTTAAGTTTAATTAAATTATAAAATTAGTAGTTTTATTAAATAAATAATATAAAAATAATATTTTTATAAAAATTGTACTTTTTACAACTTTTTGTATATTTTTATATTTTGTACCTTTTTAATCGTTGTAGCGTAATATTTGTATTTTTAGCTCATATTTAATTTTAAACTTAGTTTTTGCTATAGTTATTTTTACTCCTAGATTTTTAGGCTTTGCCGTAGAATTCCTTAAGTGCTTTTTCTTTAGACTAAGATTTAGGTGCTTTAGAATTTTGCGACGCCTTTTTAAGTTTTAGTTTCTTTTTAAGTTATTTCCATTTGGGATTTAGTTTTTCCTGTAAGCTTTAATATTTTTAGACCTTTTACTATGTATCAATTGTCATTCCAATTAGTAATATCAATTTGCGATTATAATTTTAAGTTAGTTGTAGTAATAAGGTTAGGTTAGTCAAGTATTTTTAAGTTTTTATAAGTTTCTTTTATTTTTTCCGTCACTTTTATTTTTCAACCATTTTTTCTTTTTCGACCTTTTGCGACGAACTCTTTTTCTCTCTTATTTCTCGCTATTCTAGTTTTAGGACATAGATTTTTATTCTACTTCTTATCTAAATTTCTTAAAATTACGAAAATTTATTTTAAGTGGTTAAATTAATAGACATCAAAATTTTCTGGTTCGTAGTAATAGTTGGATTTGTACGTGGACCGGGTTATTGGAGCCAAACAGTCCTCAATTATATTGAGACCAAACGAATCCTGCCCCTCTGCTGCATCTTTTGGCTATTCGAAACGTGGACAAAATCAGAAAAGTCTATTAATTGGATAACTTATTATAATTTTTCTTTCCTTTTAAAAAACTAATAGGATATTCAGTGAATGCACCGAGCAAGACGTTCATCACCTTTTGTACGTTCACCACCTGTAACTAGATCAAGACATTTAGCAAATATAACCGCCGTTGATTTTTCTTTAGAATCGTCATCCAGTCGACCAAGTACTTCAGTTCAAATTTCCGATAATCCATTTTTTGAACCCAACCTCACAATTGAGAATCCGGAAAATATTCAGGAACGGTTCATAGATCCTGAACCATTAAACTTTCCTCCGGAACCACCAATCATTCAAACAGAGATTGTTGAGGAACGAACCATTAAATCAGAATCATCTAGTGATACCGATTCAACAAATTCAATTATGGAGAATCTGGAACCTTTAAGTATGGAAGACCGAATGAGAGCTAAACGCACTGGCCAAGGTCACGCAATTACTCATCCAGACATTAATGCGCCAGATTATGAAATCAAAGGACAAATTCTACACATGGTGACTAATCAATGCCAATTTAGTGGTGCGCCGAAGGAAGATCCAAATGAACATCTACGTACCTTTAATAGGATCTGCACACTATTTAAAATCCGAGAAGTGGAGGATGAACAGATATATCTCATGTTATTTCCCTGGACTTTAAAGGGAGAAGCCAAAGATTGGTTGGAATCGTTACCTGAAGGGGCGATTGATACATGGGATGTTTTAATTGACAAATTTCTTAAACAATTCTTTCCTGCATCTAAAGCCGTAAGACTTCAAGCAGAAATTGTTACGTTCACACAAAAGCCAAATGAAACTCTATATGAGGCGTGGACAAGATATGGAAAGTTATTAAGAGGATGTCCGCAACATGGTTTAGACACCTGTCAAATAGTACAAATATTCTACCGAGGATGCGACATCACTACAAGAAAAGACATAGATATAGCAGCTGGTGGTTCTATTATGAAGAAAACCGAAACTGATGCTTACAAAATTATTGATAACACTGCTTCCCACTCGCATGAGTGGCACCAAGAAAAAGATATCATTAGATCATCTAAAGCAGCTAGAGCCGATTCTAGCCATGATTTAGATTCCATTTCCACAAAGATAGATGCTTTCGAAAGACGAATGGAAAAGATGACTAAGGATATTCACTCAATACGAATTAGTTGTGAGCAGTGTGGAGGACCACATTTGACAAAAGATTTTCTCAGTATTGAATTAACAATGGAACAAAGAGAGAATATTTCATACATAAACCAAAGGCCTGGAAATAATTATCAGAATAATTATCAACCGCCAAGACCGATTTACAATCAAAACCAGAATTATAACCGAAATATTCCATACAACAACCAACAAGGTCCTAGCAATCAACAAGTATCCAACAATACTTACAATCAGCAAAGACCGAATTTTCAAAACAAACCACCACAACAAACCGATGATAAAAAGCCAAATTTAGAAGATATGATGACGAAGCTAGTTGAAACTCAAACACAGTTTTTCACATCTCAGAAACAAACCAATGAACAAAATGCTCAAGCATTTAGAAATCAACAAGCTTCTATTCAAAATCTGGAACAAGAAGTGAGTAACCTAGCAAGGTTAATAGGTGAAAGAAAACCGGGAAGTCTACCTAGTGATACAAATGCTAACCCCCGGAATGAAACAGCTAAAGCTATTACCACAAGAAGTGGTACAACACTTAAACCACCGGAAATACCTGTAACTTCTGATGAAACCATTCCTACTCCACAAGAACCACAACCTGATCAAGATAAGGAAAAAGAACCGGTAGTTGAAAAGGTTAATGAAGATAACACAGTTAAGGATAAACCTTATGTTAAACCATACCAACCACCACTTCCTTACCCGAGTAAAATGAAGAAAGAAAAACTTGAAGCCGAGCAATCCAAATTCTTGGATATGTTTAAACAGATAAATGTAAATCTTCCTTTCATTGATGTGATTTCAGGAATGCCTAGATATGCTAAATTCTTGAAAGATCTAATCTCAAATAGAAAGAAAATGGAAGAACTCTCGGCTGTCACTATGAATGCTAATTGTTCAGCAGTGCTGTTGAATAAGATACCAGAAAAATTATCTGATCCAGGAAGTTTCACAATTCCATGTTTTCTGGGTAGTCTTAGTTCAATAGAAGCATTGGCAGACTTAGGTGCTAGTATAAATCTAATGCCGTATTCACTATACGCTAAACTAGACCTTGGAGAATTGAAACCAACCAGAATAAGCATACAACTAGCCGATAGATCAATAAAATATCCTAGAGGAATAATGGAGAACATGCTAGTTAAAGTTGGTACTTTAGTATTTCCAGTAGATTTTGTTGTTTTGGACATGGAAGAAGATTCTCAAGTTCCTCTCATATTAGGAAGACCATTCTTAAACACGGCTAAAGCAATGATAGACGTGTTCGGTAAGAAACTGACCCTAAGTATAGAGGATGAGAGTGTTACCTTTTCAGTTGATAGAGCAATGCAACAACCACAATCTGCAGATGATACATGTTATTATATTCAAACTATAGATGCACATGCAGAATTATTAGAAGAATTTCCAGAATTACAAGGAACAGGAGAATGTTCTTTAGGAGAAGGTAATGAACCAATTGATGAAGCTGAAATGTTAGCTACACTTATAGCTAATGGATATGAACCAACAACAGAAGAAATTCAAATGCTAAAAGAAGAAGACAGATATCGATATAAATCATCGATAGAAGAACCTCCGAAATTAGAGTTAAAGCCACTTCCAAACCATTTGGAATACGCTTATTTACATGGTGAATCTAAATTACCTGTAATAATATCGTCTTCTCTTACTGAAAATGAGAAATCACAACTCATTTCTGTGTTGAAAGCTCATAAACCAGCCATTGCATGGAAGATTCATGATATTAAAGGAATAAGTCCTTCGTATTGCACACATAAAATCCTTATGGAAGAAGGTCATAAAACGTATGTGCAACGCCAACGAAGACTAAATCCTAATATGCAAGATGTAGTTAAGAAAGAGATTATTAAACTGCTAGATGCAGGTTTGATATATCCAATCTCTGATAGTCCATGGGTAAGCCCAGTTCAATGCGTACCTAAGAAGGGTGGCATGACTGTCATTACAAATGAGAAAAATGAGCTTATTCCTACTAGGACTGTAACAGGATGGCGTGTGTGTATTGATTATAGAAAATTAAATGACGCCACCAGAAAAGATCACTTTCCCTTACCTTGCATAGATCAAATGTTGGAAAGATTAGCCGAAAATAGTTACTATTGTTTTCTAGATGGATTTTCCGGATATTTTCAAATTCCAATAGCACCCGAAGATCAAGAGAAAACCACATTCACGTGCCCTTATGGTACTTTTGCTTACAAACGCATGCCATTTGGACTTTGCAACGCCCCTACAACCTTTCAAAGGTGTATGATGGCGATTTTTCACGACATGATAGAAGAATGCATGGAAGTTTTCATGGATGACTTTTTAGTCTTCGGTGATACATTTAAATCATGTCTAGTTAATCTGGAACGAATGCTAATTAGATGCGAAAAATCAAATCTAGTACTTAATTGGGAGAAATGCCATTTCATGGTTAAAGAAGGCATCGTTCTTGGACATAAAATTTCAAAAGAAGGAATTGAAGTGGATAGAGCTAAAGTAGATGTAATTGCTAAACTTCCACATCCCACCAATGTTAGAGGAGTTAGGAGTTTTCTAGGGCATGCCGGTTTTTACCGACGTTTCATAAAAGATTTTTCTAAAATTGCCACTCCTATGAATAAACTCCTAGAAAAGGATGCGCCATTCATCTTTTCAGATGAGTGTATCAAATCTTTTAATATTCTTAAAGAGAAACTCACTAATGCACCGATCATGATAACACCAAATTGGAATCTACCATTTGAACTAATGTGCGATGCAAGTGATTTTGCAATGGGAGCCGTTTTAGGACAAAGGATTGAAAAACGATTTCAACCTATATATTATGCTAGTAAGACATTACAAGGAGCACAAACAAACTATACAACTACTGAAAAAGAACTCCTTGCTATTGTCTTTGCTTTTGACAAATTTCGATCATATCTCGTTCTAGCAAAAACGGTGGTCTATACCGACCATTCTGCTCTTAGATACCTATTTTCAAAACAAGATGCTAAACCAAGATTAATCCGTTGGATCTTACTCTTACAAGAGTTTGATATTGAAATCAGAGATAAAAGAGGAGCAGAAAATCTCGCCGCTGATCATCTTTCTCGTCTTGAAAATCGTGAGTTAGAAGTTCTAAATGAATCGGCCATACAAGACAACTTTCCTGATGAATATCTATTGAAGATAGATTATAATGAAATCCCATGGTTTGCAGACTATGCAAACTACTTAGTTTGTGGATTCCTTGAAAAAGGATTATCGTACCAAAAACGAAAGAAATTCTTCAGTGATATAAAACACTATTTCTGGGAAGATCCACATCTGTTTAAAAGTTGTCCCGATGGAATAATACGCCGATGTGTATTTGGAGATGAAGCTAGTAAAATTTTAAACCATTGTCACACAGGACCAACAGGAGGGCATTATGGGCCTCAACTAACAGCAAGAAAAGTTTATGAAGCTGGATTCTATTGGCCTACAATTTACAAAGATGCACACCTTCTTTGCAAATCCTGTGATGCATGTCAAAGGGCCGGAAAAATAAGTCAACGTGATGAAATGCCACAAAATGTCATCCAAGTATGTGAAGTATTTGACATTTGGGGTATTGACTTTATGGGTCCATTTCCAAAATCTCATAATAATCTATATATACTCGTAGCCATTGATTATGTATCTAAATGGGCGGAAGCACAAGCTCTCCCAACTAACGATGCACGAGTTGTAGTCAACTTTTTAAAACGTCTTTTTGCAAGGTTTGGAACACCGAAAGCTTTAATAAGTGATCGGGGTACTCATTTCTGTAATAATCAACTTGAGAAAGTTCTTAAAAGATATGGAGTAACTCATAAAATCTCCACCGCATATCATCCGCAAACAAGTGGACAAGTTGAAAATACAAACCGAGCTTTAAAACGTATTCTAGAGAAAACCGTAGGATCAAATTCGAAGGAATGGTCCATTAAATTGGAGGATGCACTCTGGGCTTTTAGAACAGCCTACAAAACTCCAATTGGAACCACACCTTTTAGACTTGTTTATGGAAAAGCATGTCATCTTCCAGTAGAAATTGAACATAAAGCATTTTGGGCTTTGAAGACATGTAATCTTGATTTACATGAAGCCGGACGTCTACGATTAAGTCAACTAAACGAATTAGAAGAATTAAGACATGAAGCATACGAAAATTCGTTAATCTATAAAGAAAGAACGAAGAAATGGCATGATAAAAGAATCAGAAGTTCAAAAGAATTTAAAGAAGGAGACAGAGTTCTTCTTTTCAATTCACGATTCAAGCTATTTCCTGGAAAATTGAAATCAAGATGGTCTGGACCATTCATAGTCAAAAGAGTTTTCCCATACGGAACGATAGAATTGATAAATTCAAATGGGATTGAATTTAAAGTTAATGGTCACAGAGTTAAACATTACATACATGGTCCGATGGAAGTCGACAACGAAGTTAATCACAATTTCGACACCACAGCTAACTAAGTGTGGGGAGAATCAAGTCTTTAAAGGATAATATGTATTTCTGTTAGAGTTAGATTGTCTGTTTTCGTGTAGTTCTCGAAAATGGAACACGTATGGTCTTTCCCTAGCAGACCCTAAAGAACTAGTCTTCTCCCCCCATTCTGAATTTTTATTTTTTTTAGGTTTTTACAAAATGAAGACTGCCTGTGAACTAAATCATGGTCTAATGCTACACGCTTTGATCACTAAACGTAATAATGACATACTACCGAGTGAATTAGTATCAGTAATCAGAGAAAGAATGGACGGAGTAAGAAAAGAATCCAGATGCGAAGATAATAAGTTACAATTTGGTAAAGGAAAATCAAAATCCGCAGCGAAAAGAAGAGCACGACACCTAGAACGATGTCACAAATGCGGAAAATGGTCACATGGAGGTAAATGTTCAAATAATCAAACCTATTCAAATACCGAATTTGTTACTTTATGCAGAGACGGACCGTTCATATGTTTAGAAGAAAAGACACTGAATGCTCGAGGGTACGCTTATGTAGCAATGGAAAACCAATTAAACCGACTATCTTATGAATGGAATAGATCATATAACTAAGAAATCTATTTCACAGGTATGTCTGTACAGTTTTTATTTTTATTTTTATTTTTAACCTTTTGATAATAAACGCTAATTTGTTCGCTAAAAAGTATTAAATTGGTATTAAATAAAATTAGGTTTGGCGACCGAAATTATTGATATCATTCAAAAATTTATTACATCACTGCGAAATTTAACGTTTATTCTTAAGGTATAAATATCTTTAATCAATCAACCCAAAATATTTCAAAAATTCGTCATGAGTTAAATTAGGTCTTGGAACCGAAATTACTTTACCGAAAAGAGGGGCGCATATTTTTGATAATATTTGATTGATTAAAGTGGGATAAAAAGATAAAAAGATTTTTAATTTTATTTTTACCATGTTTTTTTTTAAATTAATATTTAAATCTTAAATTAATATTGTAAACTCTGTAAAAACAATATATTTAAAATTGTACATATTTGAAAAATTAATATAAGTTTGATATGAATTTATAAATTTTTTAAGTTTGGTATGAATTTTTAATTTTTAAAATATATATTTTTAATTTTATGCATTTCAAATTTTAAGTTTGGTGTGAATTTTGAATTTTTAATAATTTTGAATTTTATATTTAAGTTGTGTGAATTTAAAAACAAAAATTTACTTTATCTCATTAAGTTAAGAATATGATTTTTAAAATTCGTCGTAAGTTGAAGACTAGGTCTTTGAACCGAAATTGCTTTACCCGAAGGAGGGACGAGAACTTTTATTATCATTATTTTTAATCTTATTGATTTAAAGTATGCCAAAAACATTAAAAAACCCAAAAATCTTAGCTTTTAAAACAATCGCTACTAAAAGACAAATTTTAAAATTTTGTCGAAGGACGGACTAGGACATTGATCCGAAACGACCTCGTCCTAAATAACAAGGGAAACAAAATTTTAAAATTAAGTAATTAATTGTTTTATAAGTTAAAGATTATAAAAAAAAAAAAAAAAAAAAAATTACCAAACTCCGCGAGTCGCGGAGTTTGGAGGGTAAATCCCCGCGACTCGCGGAGGTACCGAAAATCAGAAAAAAAAAAATAAAAGAGCTGAACGATCAGTTCACTCTCCCACACTCAAAAACACTGCAAAATAACAGCGAAAACCCACGAAAAAACCCGAAAAACACCCCCAAAAATCACAATTTTTAACCGTTAATCACCAAATCTTTTGCTAAAATCATGTTGAGAAGGATGATATCTAAGAATTACTCAAGAAAAACGGTAAATTTCTACACCTAAACACCATTTAATTCGAATTTTGGTGTTCTTGAGCTATTTTTTCCCCAATTTGATTTTGATGCTTTTTAGTGTAATTAGACTTAAATTGTTTATGTATTATGCTTGTATAACCTAGATTGATGCTGTTTAACATGATTAGAAGCCTTAAACTTCAAATTTTGAATAATCTAGGGTTTGTGTTCTTGAGCAATTTGGGGCTTTTTGAAATAAACAGGTTATGGCCGATTTTTGTCATGAATTGTTGCTAAATTGAGTAGTGTAACATGTCTAGGTAGTTAAATGATCCAAACTTTGAGCCTAAACATGATTTTGAGAATTAAAGTGGACTTTTTCAAGTCTAAAATTCATGAACTTGATTTTTGAAAGATAATGCCATTTGAGACTTGTTTAATTGCTAGTAATGATTATTTTGACATGTTATTTGAGTTGAATGCTTATGAACTTGGCGAAAATTTTCGTATATGCTTATTTGAAAAAGTGTAGATTTGATAAAAATGTGAAAATAAGCTTAAGTTTGATATAAATTGATAATGTCATTGTAATTATTTTGATTGATGATTTTGCTGACACTAATGCATATTTGGATGCACAAAATTTGTGTTTGATGTGTTTTGCAGAATGAAAGGGGTGAATCTTCATCCCAAGCCCGCAATGCTCCTGCCGAGAATTTGGAACAACAGGAGGTAGATAACTACTACAAGCAGGATGTACCTCATCCAGTCATGACCTTTTCCGATATGCATTCGGAAGAGTTGCACCCGAACCTGAGATTTGACAGACTTTGGATAGATTATCCAAAATATCAACGGGGTTTGCATACTCTTCACTCTAAGGTTGTTGAGGTACCGAGGGTCATAGAATGGGGACCCTTAGAAGCTGTAGAATTGGCCGGGCCAATTAGGGAATTACTAGTACAGAGGTATGGTAATTCTTCTTTTAATGACTGGATATGTTTATTCACCATACGCAGACCTGTATATAAAGTATGGTGTGAAGAGTTGTTATGTAGTATAGAGTTGAATGATCGGGTAGCTAGTTTAACCGATCGTTCTTTTATTAGATTTTTGTTAGGCGGTTCGATGCGCCACATGTCTTTACTGGACATGGCTCAGGCTTTACGTATATATACGCCTGAGGAGTTAGCGTCTGCCGATTGTAGAGGATTGATACTAAACGGTAGAAAGATAGATGAGAATTTTGATACACACGGTGTGTGGAGTCAAATGACAAGCCATCACCGTTTCAAAGGGGGAAACTACTCTTATTTGGATATAGATAGAGCCGAATTAAGAGTGATACATAGGTTTTTAGCTAATTCGATTACACAAAGGGGTAAGAACAAAGAAAAAGTAAATGAACAAGATTTGTTTTACCATATGTGTATTCGAGACCCACAGAGCGCTGTAAGTATACCATATTGTGTGGGTTATTATTTATCAGCTATGGTTCGGGGGATGCGACCACATAGCATAATAGGAGGTGGTATTTTTATTACTTTGATTGGTGAATATCTCGGTGTGGATATAAGTCGGGGGGGATTATTACTAGAAGAGCCGGAACCCCGCGACACTATAGGTTTAAATGTATACCATGGTGCGAAAGTTTTGAAGCGGCGAAATAACGCCGCAGTACGATACCATGGTAGACATCCACAAGTGGAGAGAAACCAGCAACAAGGTAATGTAGGAGGGGGGAATGAGATGCAAGAAATGCATAGGTTTATAGCTTCTCAGGAATACGAAAATGCTAGACAGAGAGCATTTGAAGATTGGCAAGTTCATCAGAACCAGATCATAGCGCATTGCCAACATATAGGTAGAAACTATATTCCTACACCGAAACCCGTCTTCCCTCCTTGGTCTATAGAGATGCAGCCACCATATCCTACGTATGATCCTGCCGAAGCATTCTATAGCACTTATGGTTATGCCTGGAACCCCTATTGGTACCAATATCATCCTTAGTTTACTTATTTTTTTTATTTTGTAATTTGTAATTATTGATACATTTAATATTTTTGTTAATATTGTAATCATTTTTATAATTATCTAACTTTTATTCTTAGACTTTAATAATTTTTGAATGTGGGGTAATATACCAAACTTCAAAAATATGTATATATGTTTGCAGTTTATCTTATGTACACAACAGGGTAAAACAACGCATTTTCAAAGACTGGCATTAAGTTCAGCAAAAGCAACTAATTTTGACGACAAGATGCAAAATATATGTGAAATAACAACAAGACGGAATGAACAAATGATGTGCACCATTTATCATTCAGCAAACAAACGCCAATATATTTGGAAACTTTGGTAAAAATTTAATCATTTTCACACAAATCACCCTCAATAATTTAAATTGTTACTGATTTCTTGCAAATGAGGGCATTGCAAGATCTTAAGTGTGGGAAGGGGTTAAATTCTTTCGGATTTTAAAATTTTTTACTTTATACATTTGGTTACCATTAAAAATACTAGTAAAGCAGTAGTTGTATTAGAATCTAGTGCTCTCTGATAAAAAAGAACAGCCCTAGTCTTATATACTGACTACCCAATTCTAGTAAAAATTTTCAATTAAATGAATTCAAATCATGTTTATACATATTTATGAACGATAAAACTAGGTTTTAACACCGAAATTATTGTTACCTCGGAAAGGACATAAATTGAGAAACAAACTAAAATGTTAAAATTCATTTAAAATGGAATAGAGGACGATAAAAAGGAAAATAAAAGCCAAGTGTGGGAAAATTTACCAAGTTATTTTAAACATATGTCACATATATCTGTAACAAATAACTGAAAATACTTTTGCTTTGAACTAAACTAAACTGTTTTACCCAATGAAAGAAAAGAAGAGATGGATCTACACGATGAATCAATTCCATCATTAAAAGGAAGTAAAGTCTTCCGAAAAAGAAACGCGCTTCTTGATTTAGGTCATGAAGTTGTCGTTCAGACCAGCTGTAGGTTGACGAAAAATCTAGAAAAGTCATCACTAAAATCAGCAGGAAATCCACGGACCTCAGCATTAAACAGGGTCGCCAAGTGGTCAGATTTATCCTAACCATGAGAAGGATTTATCTCGTACAATGGGGAGGCACCGTGCAAATTAGCTTGATAAGACTAATGAATCAGATCCCCAGAAAGGATAATCTCCTTAAAGATCAAAAATCAGCTTTTAAGACTGATATTACTCAATCCTAGAGATTGACCTTAAAGATTGAGAATTACAAACTCATGGAATTCGACGATATCTAAACTCGAGCTTAAACGAGAAAATATTTTGATCAAAATTACAAACCGATTTGTTTTCTGAAAACCCTATTTTCAATGCGTTCATTACCATTGAACGTAAAATCCTAGGAATTCACCTGGAATTCATTAGGTCACCTGAATCAAATCGGGTGTCAACCGTAAGAACGGTGGTTGCATAGTGGTCAAAGACAGGACCTTGTGCCAGACCGAAAAATTATAAGGGTGAGCTTTACTATTGCTCCTACCAAGGATAGTACTTGCGTCCGACACGTTATAGACCATAATCAAAAGCATGTCACGGGACATTGCCTTAAACAGTTGCTTGTTCAACGCTTTCCTTTACAACCGGACGGTAGTTTGCCGAAAGGTAATATACGGGACAAGTAAACTGGACGTGTTGCTTTCCAAATACAAGGTTAGCAAGTGGGTGACACAAAACCGCAAGTTTTGAGCTAAAATTTTCAAATCTGAAACCCACCAAACCCACAAAAATATTTTGCAAACATCGGTAAAGGGTTATTCCGGAAAACTTATCTAGGGTAAAAACTAGATTTAATTTTCAAAAGATCAAATGTTTTCATAAAGATCCAATTTCCTTAATGGATCTAAATTTTTATAGTCATGTGGGACTGTAAAGCATATCGTTACTACCGTTGTTTATACCGCCGTATAGAAATCACTGATGTACAAAGTGTGAAGAATAAAGAAGTGATTCTAGCATTTCAAGACAATATTGCTTGAGGACAAGCAACGCTCAAGTGTGGAAATATTTGATAATGCTAAAAACGAACATATATTTCATAGCATTATTCCTCAAGAAAGACAAGCTTTTAGTTGCAATTGTTCTATTTACAAGTGATATTCGTTTAAATAATAAAAGGTGAAGACAAAAGACAGATTCGACGAATTGAAGACGCAAACGACCAAAAAGCTCAAAAGTACAAAAGACAATCAAAAAGGTTCCAATTATTGATAAGAAATGTCTCGAAATTACAAAAGTACAAGATTCAAAACGCAAAGTACAAGATATTAAATTGTACGCGAGGACGTTCGAAAATCCGGAACCGGGACCAGAGTCAACTCTTAACGCTCGACGCAACGGACTAAAAATTACAAGTTAACTATGTATATAAATATAATATAATATATAATTAATTATATTAATTATATATATATTATATTTATATATATAAAACCGTCGGCAGAGAAAACTCCAAGGACTGAGCTGTAATTTCTATCTCCGCGACTCGCGGAGTTTGAAGAGCATTTTGCCGCGAGTCGCGGAGCCCCAATTTTCAACTCTGGCTATAAAGCAAACCGAATTCTGATCAAATTTCAATATCTTATTTCTCTCATCTCTCAATATATACGATATATATATATATAATTTATATTTTAATTTTAATTTTAATTATAATTCTAATAATAAGGGTATGTTAGCGAATGTTGTAAGGGTGTAAGTCGAAATTCTGTCCGTGTAACGCTCCGCTATTTTTAATCATTGTAAGTTATGTTCAACCTTTTTATATTAATGTCTCGTAGCTAAGTTATTATTATGCTTATTTAAAACGAAGTAATCATGATGTTGGGCTAATTACTAAAATTGGGTAATTGGGCTTTGTACCATAATTGGGGTTTGGACAAAAGAACGACACTTGTGGAAATTAGACTATGGGCTATTGATGGGCTTTATATTTGTTTAACTAAATGAAAGTTTGTTAATGTTAATATAAAGATTTACAATTGGGCGTCCCTATAAATTACCATATACACTCGATCGGATACGATGGGCGGGGTATTTATATGTACGAATAATCGTTCATTTAACCGGACACGGGAATAGATTAATAGCCACTAGAATAATCAAAACAGGGGTGAAATTACATTCAAGGGTAATTGGTGTAATTGTTAACAAAGTAGTAAAACCTTGGTTTACACGCAGTCGATAACCTGGTGTATTCATTAAACAAAGTATTAAAACCTTGTTACAATTCGAATCCCCAATTAGTTGGAATATTTAACTTCGGGTATAATAATAATTTGACAAGGACACTTGCAATTTATATTTATGACTGATGGACTGTTATGGACAAAAACCAGACGGACATATTGAATAATCCAGGACAAAGGACAATTAACCCGTGGGCATAAAACTAAAATCAACACGTCAAACATCATGATTACGGAAGTTTAAATAAGCATAATTCTTTTATTTCATATTTAATTTCCTTTATTTTATATTTAATTGCACTTCTAATTATCGCACTTTTATTTATTGTTATTTAATCGCACTTTTAATTATCGTATTTTTTAATTATCGCAAGTTTATTTTATCGCACTTTTATTATTCGCAATTTCATTATCGTTATTTACTTTACGCTTTAATTTAAGTCTTGTATTTATTTTATATTTTACATTAGGTTTTAACTGCGACTAAAATCTTAAAATCGACAAACCGGTCATTAAACGGTAAAAACCCCCCTTTATAATAATAATATTACTTATATATATATTTGTATTTTTATAAAAGTAAACTAATATAGCGTTGAGCTTTGTTTAAAGATTTCCCTGTGGAACGAACCGGACTTACTAAAAACTACACTACTGTACGATTAGGTACACTGCCTATAAGTGTTGTAGCAAGGTTTAAGTATATCCATTCTATAAATAAATAAATATCTTGTGTAAAATTGTATCGTATTTAAATAGTGTTTTCTGCTAAAATTTAATAACTATTTTATATACTACCCCTCTGCTTTGACATCATCCTCCTCCTACGGATGGGTATGTTGTAGGAAGCTCTTGAACTTGACATTTTGCCTGGATACATTTCAACAAACTAGTAAGCACTAAGCGCAAGCATGGCGCTTAGGGTTAGTGCACAGTAAAATAAATCGTAGACTAAAATAAATTGAAATAAAAATTAAAAAAATTAAAATAGGATAAGCAAGGGGTGCGTCCCAAGAGCGCTTTGTTTATCAAGTCGTTACAGCTCGACTTCTATTGGCATGTCTTCAAAATGCATCAAGGGAGAAGAGATATTCCTCCCTGTTGTGGTCTTCCAGATAAGCTTTCAATCGGTGGTCATTGACTTTGAAATTTCCGGTAGGTCCTTCTAATTCTACGGCTCCATGCGGAAAAGCGTGTATTACTTTGAATGGTCCACTCCATCGTGATCTGAATTTACCAGTGAATTTATTGAATCAAGAATTCAAGAGTAGAACTTTATCTACAGGAGCGAACTTTGTTGGTGTGACGACCCGGAAAATTTCGACTAATTTTAAACCAAACTCTCGATATGATTTAGTATTTTTGATACGATAAGAAAAGTCTGTTAGGTTGAGTCTCAAAAATTTTGAACTGTTTCATATATTCAATTGACCTTCGACTGTTCTCAATGATTCACGAACAATTAATTGTAAATAGATATGTGTGTGTGTGTATATATATATATATATATATAATTTGAAATATAATTTGAAGTATTATATGTTGTTGTTATTAAAATTAATTATGTAAAATAAAATAAAAATAGGATATTATAATAATTATTAACTAAAATATATCTATATATATAAATAAGGTATATTAAATAAATATTAAATGATTGTAATACTCGTTGGATGTTCCTATTGATATTAAGCAAGTTAAATTCAAATTATATAATTTCAAAATAAAGTGTGATCCGAAAATGAGTTATATGAACCATATGCCTATTAAAAATATTTTTAGAAGCTAAATAATAAATTTTTAACACTTTTTATATTTTACCCAGGATCGAGCGCGGACAGTTGATTAAATATTTTTTTTAAATAATTAATGACCAATTTATACCCTGATGACTAAAATAAATAAAGATAATTAAAATAAAAATTTGGGATTTTTTTTCGAAGTACTTTTTATCCGCCACTGATTAACGATGGAGCACGAAACACTCTGTAAATCAAAAATATTTAACTGTCGGCAGTTTTCATTATTCTAAATATGTACATATATGCACATGTGAATTTAAATTATATATATAATACTCCTCTCCGTTTGTTTTATTGATACATTCATTCCCCCATTAATTTTTCTTTCATCTTGTGACCCTACTAATTTTCTTATATACATCTTGCATCGACATATGGTAATGGGGAATGAGAGATTTAAATTCTCAATAGCTTTCACATAAAATATCACATACACATGCAAGTGAGTTGAATACATGGATCATCCATGACCCATGTTCCCATATTATTCCCTACTCTCGTTAAAATGACTTCTTCAAACCAAGGGTGTATAACCCATTCTTGTGCCACCACCGTCTGTCGACACCACAAAACCTTGAACCACCTCCATATCAAACCACCACCATGATCTCCATTCACCACACCGGAGCACCATGAACAACCATCTTGCAACCATCATCAACCACCACTAGACAACCATCATCATGTACCCATCAACACAAATCGATCAACTCTACTTTCATCCCTTCGTTTATATTTATTTTTGTTGGTTTGTATCAAAAAACAACCACCGCCACTTGCTATATTGTCCTCTGTTTCTTGAGCCACCAACGAACCATGTTAATGTTCTTCTGTTTCATTGTAAATCACACCAACAAACCACCATTTAATCGCTACACTTGGTCAAAAATAGCCATGGTTACTACAATTATTCCGTTTCTGTTCCTGTTACTATTCGGTGATATCACCATTAGAAAACCCACCCCAATACCATGAACCATTAAACGATCATTGATGTTGCATTCGGTTGTAACTCACTTAAACAGTCACCATTAAAATTTCTGCTACACTTGCTTGTTTGTTACTGCTACTTCTGTTATTATTTTTAGAAAATCACCAAAACAATCCACTATCGAACCACCCTAACTCTATTGTTAACTACTGCTACAACTTAATGTTTTCAGTTTCTATTTTTTCGATCAGACTCATCAAAAGTTGCTATTGCACGTTTTCTGATTTCTAATTCCTATCGTGATCAAACAACTTCACTAAACCACTTACCTGCACCTTCAGCTATCTGCTGCAGCTGCTGCTATAATTACAATTTTCTGTTTCTTTTACTGATTACTCGATTTACTAGTCTTCCTCGTGTCTGTTTTTACTACGAAGAAGAAGATGATGCGTGAAGAAGAAGATGATGGTGACTGTGACAAGATGATGATGACGATATGATTTTATGTGATGATGATGTAGTAATCATGTATATAATTTTGTGATCGTGATTATTAGAAGATTGATGAAGACGATGATATGGATGATTGACGATGTATTGATCAGTGATAATTATGATATAATTGATGATCAGTAAAGAACAAAGAGGAAAAGCGATGCAGTTATGTTTCCCTTTCTGTCAATTTCAGAAAACCCCACCATATTTATTTTGTTGTCGACTGATTTATTTCCCATAACTGGACACAAATTCGTTGGGCCTGTTCCTAATACTTGGACCAAATTTTGGTTCTTTGATAGACTGCCATGTTTTGGTTGGGCTGTATCCTACTTTTGTTGGGCCAAGAAACGGGTTATATTGATTTACGATTGGATATTATAACAGAGAAACGTGTCAGATCAGATGGTTAGGGAGTTTTGTGGGTGTGCAAGAGGTCTTGGGTTCGAGCCTGGGCTCGGGCATTTTTTTTAGTAAAAGGAGAAAAAGGATGCAGAAGTAAAGGTTAAAAACATTTAAAGTTAGATGTTATTTCAGAATTAAAACACATAGCGTAATGGTTAAGGATGCTATCGGGTTAGCGGGAGGTCGCGGGTTCAAACCCGGACTTGGGCATTTTTTTAAGGACTACTTCTTTGAGGTAGTTTACTTATTACTCATTATTATTATTATTATTATTATTATTATTATTATTATTATTATTATTATTATTATTATTATTATTATTATTATTATTATTATTATTATTATTATTATTATTATTATTATTATTATTATTATTATTATTATTAATTATTATTGTTATTAGAATAATACAACTATTAAAAATATAATTATTAGTATCATTCATACAATTAATATTATTATCTTTATTGTTAATATTAGTAATATGATTATTATTATTATTATTATTATTATTATTATTATTATTATTATTATTATTATTATTATTATTATTATTATTATCATTAGTAGTAAAGTGATTATTATCATAGTTATTATTATTAGTATTATTATTATCATTATTATTTTTATTATCATTATTATTATTATTTTTAACATTAATATTATTTTATCAAGTAACTATTAGTTATATAAAACCATACTTAATACATATAATATAACTATATTTTTATTTATTTAATGTACGTAAAATAAATACATTTATGAAACATACAAGTTATTAATATAAAGTGATATCACTAATAAATATATATATAAATTTGTTTGATTACAATTATATGTGTTAATATATATATAAATGATATAGGTTCGTGAATCCAAGGCCAACCCTGCATTATTCAGTATCGTCGTATGAATATTTTTACTACAAAATATTGTATTGTGAGTTTCATTTGCTCTCTTTTTAAATGGTTTTGCAATATATATTTTTCGACTGAGAATACATGCGCTGCTTTTACAACTGTTTTACGAAATAGACACAAGTTCATAAAATTACATTCTATGGTTGAATTATTATACCGGATATCACCCTCTTTAGCTTGGTAGCCTAAGAATTTGGGAAAAGACCCCTAAATTGACGCGAATCCTGAAGATAGATCTATGGGCCTAACAAACCCCATCCAGGTTATGGATGCTTTAGTACTTCGATTTTTATATACAGATGAGTGTACCTGTATATTTGGGGATATTCTAGATGCATTTTGTTAATGTCGGTTACCAGGTGTTCACCATATGAATGATTTTTGCAGATGAGTGTTCCTGCAGTTAACTATGAAAATGAAATTTTGTAGTCTATTAAAATTATGGAAATGTTTGCTTATGATAAACTAATGAACTCACCAACCTTTTGGTTGATACTTTTAAGCATGTTTATTCTCAGGTATTAAAAAAACCTTTCGCTGTGCATTTGCTCATTTTAAAGATATTACTTGGACTCATTAATGACATATTTCAAAAGACGTTGCATTCGAGTCGTCGAAGTCATCAAGATTATTATTAAGTCATTTATAGTTTGGATATATTGGAAAATGGTATGCATATTGTTAACTATCGCTATAATGAAAGTTATCTTTTAAAAACGAATGCAATGTTTGTAAAATGTATCATATAGAGGTCAAATACCTTGCAATGAAATCAATTATTATGTAACGTTTATAATCGATATGAACGGGGCATTAAAGTTGGTATCAGAGCGGTGGTCTTAGCGAACCAGGTCTTGCATTAGTGTGTCTAACGGATAATTGTTAGAATGCATTAATGAGTCTGGACTTCGACCTAGTAGTTGTAGGATACATTAATGAGTCTGGACTTGAACCTGGTCTGCATGTCAAAAAGTTTTGCTTATCATTTCTTGTTGGAAATTTACCTACTTATCATTCTTAAGTCTAGACACGTCTTATTGCACTTACTGCATTGATAGTGTATAGACAAATTCATATCATCGCGTATCTATTACTGTAAACTTTGCCTGACAGTTTCGAAGAATCCTCCGTAAATTATGGGATTTTGGAATATCAATCTAAGTCCTATAACCTATTTCATATCGAAAATCAATTCCCTGATCGTACAAGATAGATCCCTCAACCAGTTCAAGTCCCTCGGATTCCGATAAGCTATTCCGATAGTTATTCCAACCGCTATTCCGATATGGATATTCACCTAAGCTTCGAAAGTAGTGTAATCGGAATGGATTAACCAATTAGCCATCACCTATTTTGGATGAAATGGGGATGGGTTCGTAGTCGACTAAAACAAAGGAGACAAGAAGAATGCGATCCTTTCCATCCACCAACTTTCCTTCTTGGCGAAGAACCTGAAGCACTTACCGGCGAAACTGTTCGAAACACCATTTTCTCTCTCATTTCCAGAGTATCTCACCACGACTATATCATAACTCAGATTCTAAACCTTATTCATTCACTCGTTCCTACCGAAAATCATCCCAGAGTAATAAAAGAAGTCAACGAGCTTCGTGCCCGAGTTGTAGCCTGAGAAAATATGGTGCAAAACGTACCAGTTTCAGCAACATCAACGACACCAACAGTACCACCAACATCAATACCAGTACCACTAAGAACCCAAGTTTCAACATTGAAAGGACCCGTTCATATACATTATAAACGATTCACAATAGTTGATTACATTGCGAGGTATTTGACCTCTATATGATACATTTTACAAACATTGCATTCGTTTTTAAAAGACAATCTTTCTTTACATCAAAAATTGACAGGCATGCATACCATTTCATAATATCCACTATCCAACTATAGATTGATTTAATAATAATCTTTGATGAACTCAATGACTCGAATGCAATATGCTATGAAAGACTCCAATTAATATCTTTAAAATGAGCAAATGCACAGCGGAAGATTTCTTTAACACCTGAGAATAAACATGCTTTAAAGTGTCAACCAAAAGGTTGGTGAATTTATTTCCATCATTTTAATAGACCATAAGAATTTCATTTCCAGTTCTCATAAATATACGTCCCATGCATAGAGACAAAATAATCATTCATATGGTGAACACCTGGTAACCGACATTAACTAGATACATATAAGAATATCCCCTATCATTCCGGGATCCTCCTTCGAAAATGATATAAATTTCGAAGTACTAAAGCATCCGGTACTTTGGATGGAGTTTGTTAGGCCCAATAGATCTATCTTTAGGATTCACGTCAATTAGGGTGTCTGTTCCCTAATTCTTAGATTACCAGACTTTAATAAAAAGGGGCATATTCGATTTCGATAATTCAACCATAGAATGTAGTTTCAATTACTTGTGTCTATTTTGTCAAACATTTATAAAAACGCATGTATTCTCAGTCCCAAAAATATAAGGGGTAAAAAGGTAAATGAAACTCACCATACTGTATTTCGTAGTAAAAATACATATAACGTCATTGAACAAGTGCAAGGTTGGCCTCAGATTCACGAACCTAAATTAATTATATATATTTATGTGTTGGTCAATATTTGTCTAACAAATTAGGTCAAGTTATAGTGTACCACAATCCTAATGCTCGAGACTAATATGCAAAAGTCAACAAAAGTAAATTTGACTCAAAATAATTTCCAAAAATCTATACATGATTAATATATAGTTTAATTATCGTCGTTTTATATTTTTAAATATTTTTAAAAGATTTATTAGAGTAAATAATATAATTTATTATTAATAAATAAAATTTTATATTAAATTTATATAATAAAATATACTTTTATATATATTAAGTAATAAAATTTATAGGGTTCATTTAATATTATAAAGATAATATGATAGGTATTATTAAAGTAAGTTATTACACAAGTAAAATATGTTTGTATCACATATTTATTTGATAAAATAATATAATATCTATAATGATAGTAAGTAAAAGTTGTATTATTTTGTAATAATAATTATTATTATAAAAATGTCAATATTTATAGTTACTAAGATGACATTATGATAAAATGATAATTCTAATTATGATAACTTTAATATTTACGATAATTTTTAATATTATCTTTAAAATAATAATTCTATTTAAAATAATAATAATAATAATGATATTTTATAGTAACAATGACATTTCTATTAAAATGATAATTTTTGTTAAAATGATAGTTTTAATACTAACGATACTTTTAATAATAATAGTAACGATAAAAATAATAAGAACGATAATTTTATCTAAATCAATATCTTATAATATTTTAATTTCATCATGATACTCATACCCATTATTTCCTAATCGTTTCGTTTAATAGCTTTTAATCGTCTTTTATATCGTGTTCATAATAATGATAATAATAGTAATCAAAATAAATAGGTGTTACAAATATTTGTTTTAATTACACTAATATTAATAATGATAGTTACTATAACATTATTAACGATAATACTAATAATTATATTAATGATAATATAGTAATAATAATAATAACAATAACAATAACCATTTTTAAATAATGATATATATATATATTAATAATGATAATAATAATAATACCAATAATAATAATAATAATAATAATAATAATAATAATAATAATAATAATAATAATAATAATAATAATAATAATAATACTAATTATAACTTTAACGATAATAACGATAGTAATAATAATAAAAAAATAACAATTTTTAATGATAAATCTCTTTTATTGATAAAGATAATAATAATGATAATAATAAGATAAAACTAGAACGACGATAAAAACGACGATAATAATAATCATTTTTAATAAAAATATCAAAAATTCAATTGATTATAACTTCTAATCCGTTCATCGAAACCATTCGATATCTAAAGGAAAAGTTCTTAATTTTTCGCTAGCTTTCCAAGGACATACATATCTTATACCTTATCTCAACCGCAAGTGTAACTAATTCAAGATTCAATCTAACCTGTCTAAGGGCAATATCAAAAGTACAAGCATGCATAATTCTAAATACTTGAGCACTAGTCAGGGATACACTATTAGTATGTAAAAGTTAAATTATGAGTACTCACGTATCAATATTGAGATTCAATATTGCAGGAAAGGTACGTAGACGCAATGGAAATGATAAACACTATATTGACCTCACGAGCATACCCATGAACCATACTCAATCACCTCCATAGCTATAACCCATAATTTCCTTAATCCTATCTCACTCGAAAAACAATTTCGAAATAACTCGGACAGCACTCCGTCGTAATATTTTATGTATACTAATAATATCTTGAAATAATACGGAGTAAATATATATATGTAAATCGATTGAGAGAGTTTAGAGAAAAATATTTTCAAGTTTCTATGAAATAATTAAATCTATTGAATTCTATTTATAATAGATTTTTGAATTATTAAAGTGAATTATTAAAGTATGAATTATTAAAGTGAATTGTTAAAGTATGAATTATTAAAGTGAATTATTAAAGTATGAATTACTTAGTATGAATTATTAAAGTGAATTATTAAAGTAAGAATTATTAAAGTGAATTATTAAAGTTAAAGTAAAGTAAAACTAAAGTAAAGATAAAGTTTAAGTATAGTAAAAGTATAAAACTATGTACGTATAATACGCGTATAAATATATATAATATTAATTTAAATCGTTATATATATTTAATAAAATAAAATATAAATATCATTATCTTTATCATACTAGTTAAGTAATGAGTTATCAAAAGTGGTTCTAGATATTTATAAAAGTTATATACGTTTTAATAATAAAGTTCTTTTTAAACTGAAAACGTTTTTGTACGTTTGAAACTAAATAGATCAATAGAGTCTTTATGAGATTCAATCTTCCACTATCCTTTGTCTAGTTCTCAATGATTGACAATTTGTTCTTATTTATAAATCACTTTACCATTTTCTGAATATTGTTAAAATGAAAAGATTTCTCAAATCAACGTGGGCCTTTCAACAGAGACTTGTAATCTTAATTCAATATATCTGATAATTCAATCATTTGATCTTATCTTCTAATTCCATTGATAACATTTTGAAACAGATACAATCATATAAAGTATTTAATCTAATATTTTGTTTACGTTTCAAGTTATAATATATATACACATATACATATATAATCATATTCGTTTAATGGTTCGTGAATCGTTGGAACTTGGTCGAGGTTGAATGAATGTATGAACATAGTTTAAAATTCTTGAAATTTAACTTAACAAATATTGCTTATTGTGTCAGAAACATATAAAGATTAAAGTTTAAATTTGGTTGGAAATTTTCGGGTTGTCACAGTACCTACCCGTTAAAGAAATTTCGTCCCGAAATTTGAGTGGAAAGGTCGTGAATGATAATAAGTATGTTTTCATGATGCATACGGGCTGAAAATTAGAGTTTTATCATCGGCGAATAATTTGGATAAACAATCCATTTATATGAAGAGTACGAATGAAGCTAACATAGAAGGGTGAAATGAGTAAGTGTAGATTCATCTTATCATTTGACGTAGATATGATTGATTCCCAGATTTCGAAGGATTTGAAGAAAATCTTCTTAATAAGATTTGACTCTCCGGTAATCAAGGGAATTAGGATCCGCTTTAAATGCGATCGTCCATTTTAATTGTTCTGTCGGAGATTTTCTTATAAATTCACCTCCTTCGTTTCCTTTCAACTCACATCTTCTGTTGATACATTTTATGCAAGTCCCTAGACATCTACTCACGTCCATTGCAGGTACAATAGTTTACAGGCCACCATGATTGCTCGTTATTATCCTATCCGTGTTTGTATGTGGTTACAGGAACTGCAAGAACGAGATTTAGATGTTTGACTATGTTAGACTTAGTCAGACGTACGAGTGAAGCCTCACTAGTACGGCTGACAGGCTCATACGCACGGTTGATGCTGAGCTAAGTCACAATTACAACCTAAATGAGAAGACACGAGTGAGTGATCACCCGTACGGTTGATGAAGCCAACTCGTACGTGTGATGAATGAATCGTATGGGTGAGTCAACAGTAGGGGTATATAAAGTCTTATGTTCTTCATTTTAGGTTAAGCCTCTCATTTGTTACACACACTCAGATCTAGTGAGCTCCTCTGATTCTCTCTCAGTCCAAATCACCCAGGTGGTAAATAATAGCTCTAGGTGTTGATCTAATCACACTTGATTTAGTTGTGGTTTGACTAAATTAATCAAAAAAAAAACTTAACCTATTCACTAGAGGGTTTGATTCACTTATTCCGCCATTGTGTGAGTTAAATCTGTTGATTTCTAAGTTCCTAGTCATGTTTCATCACCTTCTATTCTTTCCCCCTCAACTCATATTTTAAAGTATTCATCAATATGCTCCATCCAGTTCTATTCTCGATATACTTCTAACTTTCATATCGGTCATTCTTCTTTTTCATATATCGCTGGAAGAATCTATTTACTTCTACTATACTCTTGGGTTTATAGTGTTTCTAGTTCTCCCGTGTCTTTATATTGCTATATGCATCGATATATATGGTTTATAATTTCTGGTTTATCGTTAGGCTTTATATGTTCCCTTATATTTCAAAGTCTCTGCTTCTGTCTTCTATAATCATTATCATTCACAGTTAATGCTTTCTTTTATTTGCTGCAATTTATACCCCAATTTCTATTTCAGAGTTTTGTCCTTTCGTTTCTTCTTCTTGCGATTAAGCACTGCTTGTAATGGTCCAGAATTCACAGATATGAATTTTGGAATGAACAATGTTAATGTTCTAGGAAGGAAATTGTGATGGTACGATCTTGACTTGTCAAATTACTAGAATACCTTGAAAAAGGCCGAATCATCAAGAAATATTTTCTTGATATTTTAGAGGTTAAATAGAATACAAGAGTCGTATAACATGGCACATGATGATGTTATGATCTGTGAATCATCACGTTCCATTTAGAAACTCAGCATGACTTACTATAATATAATCACGTTGATCAAGTGTCATTATATTATACTAATTCATGCTTCAGTTCCCAACACTACTTCAAAATATTTCTATTTTAAACTTGAATGTTTCAGAATTTAGAAACTAAAATAGTTTCTTTTATGATGTAATACAGATAGCGCGAAGAGGTAAATGATTTCAAATAAGAAAAATTAACAAAATATCTTCAGAAATATGGAGGATATTTATAATGGAAGATATGATGATATTTTAGAATTTCTAATATCAGAGGATGATGAAGAATATTGTCCGCAGGGGTTTAGAGTCAGGAGCAAGGTATTCATTAATGACTTTAGCATGTACTGAATCATTTGGATCCTTTGAAGTCAGGTTCAGTCTTTGTAATTTGTCCACAGCCTCCTTCCTACTTTGCTCAATCCGTTTTTCAGTTCCAAAACTTCTCTTTTTCTGCGCTTTGCCAGCACACTTCATCATTATCATCCAGCTTTTACCGTTTAAAGTCGTTTATAGTTTTTGCTGCTTCATCAGTATTTTTTTCCATTTTCGAAGAACCAATTCGTAGTTCGGAGTGTTTTTCAGAAACTTCACATTCAAATTAAGTCCAGAAGATAGACGTTATATATACACATATAACTGTTGGCGTAGACATGCTGCGAGATTTCAAAATACTGATTGCTAATTCCCAATGATTTGTATGGCAATTCTCATTACAAGATGCGAATGAATAAATGATGGGGTTTCAATAAATAATTATAATGACTTTTTGGAGAGGCTAAAGTTAAAGGGTAATGAAGTTGTTGGTACATCTGCTAATAATATGGTGGAATGTAAAAGGTTTCCTGGTAATGATGGTGTATATCTCAAGGTTCTAATAAGGTTAGTCTGACTGAAAAGTCAAAGTTGACTTGCTGGAGCTGTGACAAAACTGGCTACTTTGAATAGGAGTCGCAAAGTTATTTTTGCTAATAAATGCCAAAGAATCTGATGCGGATACGTTGTTTAAACTTTTACTTTAGTTTCAAGAGTTTTTCGGGTACATAACTGTGGGTAACATGTGGCTGGATCATCATCTCGATTGCTCATCATTCGAAGTGTCTTCAGAAATTTTTGAAGGGTTTGAACACAGATTATAATCGTTAACATACATTTGATGTTCTAACACAGTTTTGAAGTCAAAATATAGCTTGTGAAAGATGTAAGGATCTAAGAGTGATGATTTTGGTCATATCTCGAGTTGAATTTTGAGATTTCAAAATCAGAATATGTAATTAAATTTTGAATGAGTATGGTTGTTTAAATTTCTATAAAAGAATGTATATTATTGTGAAAGTAGGGAGTATAATAGATGATTTGCTGAATCAGATTCGAAGAATGTAACATATTATTTGTGTGTTTATATATCTCTCGGGTATTACCTACCCGTTAAAAAAAATTTCACAATTAATATTTTGTACAAAAGAATTTTATTACAGTCTTTATGAAAAAATATATATGTATATTTTCTTCAGATGTAACATAGATTTAATGAGTTAATGTTAAATTAAACTCATTTGATTTACGGTTGAAACTAGAATTGAATAATCCCTAAAGACTTTAAAAAGTACATAACTTTTACGCAGTATTTCTTTAATGACATTGAAATTATGAATCAATACTTCATTATTTGTTGATGTATGATGTTCGGTTCGTGGAATTCTTGTGAATTTCGCAAAGTACGAATGATGTTATCTGAAAAGTTTCGGGTATATCGATGATGAAAGTGTAAAATCAAATATATACTTGATTTATTATGAATTGGAATTTGTTGAATTGCGACAGAGATTGTAGTTAACGCTGGTTAAGTTGCGGCCGAAGGACGTACATTATTGCATATTTGTAATATGAATTAACCGAGTAGTTAAGATTCACACACAATAGCTTAGCACGGAAAGATTTATTTCAATATATATATATATATATATATATATATATATATATATATATATATATATATATATATATATATATATATATATATATATATATATATATATATATATATATATATAATATACATATAATTTCTTTAGATGGAATGAGTTAATTCTTCATAACTCGTTGATACAATATACACGTTATTGATTCGTAATGATGTCCACAGTGATTCTTGAACTAACGGAGTTTGTGATGTTATCGGTGTTGTTGATTCAGATGTTGACTGTACTGACGATGCTGGTAACGCTAACGGTACTGTTGATGCTGTTGGTAAAGAAAGTTTAGCTTGTTAATCACACACCATTTTTGTCAGGGTTTCTACTCTTCCTTCTATCATTTTGGTTCGCTTAACTGATTTATGGTTAGGGCTAGATTAGATAATCTCTAATACTTTAGAGATTACATAATCGCCGGGGAATGTTTCTCCAATGAAGTTTTGAATTAATACTTCGTCAGTTATTGTTGTTGGTACTCCTTGGTATCTATGGTGCGTATGACGTTGATGCTCGTGGGACAGATTGTGAAGTTGAGGTTTACGACGCGGTTGTGGTTGGAGGTGGTAATGGTACTGTTGGCGTTGATGATGGTGGTACTGGTTATGCTGCTGATGCTGCTGCTAGTGTTTGTAATCTCTGCACCATATTCTCCAAAGCCACTACCCGAGCGCGAAGCTCGTTGACTTCTTCTATTACACCGGGGTGATTGTCGGTTCGGACGAGCGGATAAATAAAATCTAAAATTTGATGTAATATATATAATCGTGACGAGATACTCTGGAAATGAGCGAGAACATGGTATTTCGGACAGGTTCGTCGGTAAGTGCTTTAGGTTCTTCGTCAAGAGGGCAATCTGGTGGATGGAAGGGATCACCTTCTTCTTGTCTCCAATGATTGAGGAGGCTACGAACCCATCCCCAATTCATCCAGAATAGGTGATGACTGATTGGTTGATCTATTCTGGTCACACTACTTTCGGAGCTTGAATGGGATTCCATTTCGGAATCTGAGTGACTTGAACTGATGACGAATTCCATTTCGTACGATTGGATAAAGGATTTTTTTTTTCGATATGAAATGATTTTGGCTAACGGATGGTATTCTAATTACATAGAATATATATATATATATATATATATATATATATATATATATATATATATATATATATATATCAAAAGATTTCGTAGATTACGGAGGACTTTGCGGGATATGTCAGGCAAAGTTTAAAGTAACAGATACGATAAGATATGATTTAGCAGATATGCTAAGATATGAATTTTTGTCTATACACTATTCATGCAATCAATGCAGCAAGATGTGTCTTAAACTAAAAATGATAAGCAGGTAATTTCCTGAGGATGATAAGTAGTTAATTTTCGACACAAAATGATAAGCAAAACTTTTGACATGCAGACACGGTCGAAGTCCAGACTCACTAATGCATCCTATCAACTTATCAGTTATACACACTAATGCAGACCTGGTTCGCTAAGACCACCGCTCTGATACCAACTGAAAGGACCCGTTCATATACATTATAAACGAGTCACAATAGTTGATTACATTGCGAGGTATTTGACCTCTATATGATACATTTTACAAGCATTTCATTCGTTTTTAAAAGACAATCTTTCTTTACATCGAAAATTGACAGGCATGCATACCATTTCATAATATCCACTATCTAACTATAAATTGATTTAATAATAATCTTTGATGAACTCAATGACTCGAATGCAACGTTCTTCGAAATATGCTATGAAAGACTCCAATTAATATCTTTAAAATGAGCAAATGCACAGCGGAAGATTTCTTTAACACCTGAGAATAAACATGCTTTAAAGTGTCAACCAAAAGGTTGGTGAGTTCATTAGTTTATCATAATCATTTATTTCCATCATTTTAATAGACCACAAGAATTTCATTTCCAGTTCTCATAAATATACGTCCCATGCATAGAGACAAAAATAATCATTCATATGGTGAACACCTGGTAACCGACATTAACTAGATACATATAAGAATATCCCCTATCATTCCGGGATCCTCCTTCGGACATGATATAAATTTCGAAGTACTAAAGCATCCGGTACTTTGGATGGGGTTTGTTAGGCCCAATAGATCTATCTTTAAAATTCGCGTCAAATAGGGTGTCTGTTCCCTAATTCTTA
The DNA here is from genome assembly GCF_046630445.1 of Rutidosis leptorrhynchoides. Taxonomy (NCBI): domain Eukaryota; kingdom Viridiplantae; phylum Streptophyta; class Magnoliopsida; order Asterales; family Asteraceae; genus Rutidosis; species Rutidosis leptorrhynchoides. Next base: position 219,455,552 of record NC_092343.1, on the reverse strand, counting down.
GATTACCAGACTTTAATAAAAAGGGGCATATTCGATTTCGATAATTCAACCATAGAATATAGTTTCAATTACTTGTGTCTATTTTGTCAAACATTTATAAAAGCGCATGTATTCTCAGTCCCAAAAATATAAAGGGTAAAAAGGCAAATGAAACTCACCATACTGTATTTCGTAGTAAAAATACATATAACGTCATTGAACAAGTGCAAGGTTGGCCTCGGATTCACGAACCTAAATTAATTATATATATTTATGTGTTGGTCAATATTTATCTAACAAATTAGGTCAAGTCATAGTGTACCACAATCCTAATGCTCGAGACATATATGCAAAAGTCAACAAAAGTAAATTTGACTCAAAATAATTTCCAAAAATCTATACATGATTAATATATAGTTTAATTATCGTCGTTTTATATTTTTAAATATTTTTAAAAGATTTATTAGAGTAAATAATATAATTTATTTATTAATGAATAAAATTTTATTTTAAATTTATATAATAAAATATACTTTTATATATATTAAGTAATAAAATTTATAGGGTTCATTTAATATTATAAAGATAATATGATAGGTATTATTAAAGTAAGTTATTACACGTAGTAAAATATGTTTGTATCACAAATTTATTTGATAAAATAATATAATATCTATAATGATAGTAAGTAAAAGTTGTATTATTTTGTAATAATAATTATTATTATAAATATATCAATATTTATAATTACTAAGATGACATTATGATAAAATGATAATTCTAATTATGATAACTTTAATATTTACGATAATTTTTAATATTATCTTTAAAATAATAATTCTATTTAAAATAATAATAATAATATTATTTTATAGTAACAATGACATTTCTATTAAAATGATAATTTTTGTTAAAATGATAGTTTTAATACTAACGATACTTTTAATAATAATAGTAATAATAAAAATAATAAGAACGATAATTTTATCTAAATCAATATCTTATAATATTTTAATTTCATCATGATACTCTTACCCATTATTTCCTAATCGTTTCGTTTAATAGCTTTTAATCGCCTTTTATATCGTGTTCATAATAATGATAATAATAGTAATCAAAATAATTAGGTGTTACAAATATTTGTTTTAATTACACTAATATTAATAATGATAGTTACTATAACATTATTAATGATAATACTAATAATTATCTTAATGATAATATAGTAATAATAATAATAACAATAATAATAACCATTTTTAAATAATGATATATATATTAATAATGATAATAATAATAATAATAATACCAATAATAATAATAATAATAATAATAATAATAATAATAATAATAATAATAATAATAATAATAATAATAATAATAATAATAATAATTGGATAATAATAATAATACTAATTATAACTTTAACGATAATAACGATAGTAATAATAATAAAAAAAATAACAATTTTTAATGATAAATCCCTTTTATTGATAAAGATAATAATAATGATAATAATAAGATAAAACTAGAACGACGATAAAAACGACGATAATAATAATCATTTTTAATAAAAATATCGAAAATTCAATTGATTATAACTTCTAATTCGTTCATCGAAACCATTCGATATCTAAAGGAAAAGTTCTTAATTTTTTGCTAGCTTTCCAAGGACATGCATATCTTATACCTTATCTCAACCGCAAGTGTAACTAATTCAAGATTCAACCTAACCTGTCTAAGGGCAATATCAAAAGTACAAGCATGCATAATCCTAAATACTCGAGCACTAGTCAGGGATACACTATTAGTATGTAAAAGTTAAATTATGAGTACTCACGTATCAATATTGAGTTTCAATATTGCAGGAAAGGTACGTAGACGCAACGAAAATGATAAACACTATATTGACCTCACGAGCATACCCATGACCCATACTCAATCACCTCCATAGCTATAACCCATAATTTCCTTAATCCTATCCCACTCGAAAAACAATTTCGAAATCACTCGGACAGCACTCCGTCGTAATATTTTATGTATACTAATAATATCTTGAAATAATACGGAGTAAATATATATATGTAAATCAATTGAGAGAGTTTAGAGAAAAATATTTTCAAGTTTCTATGAAATAATGAAACCTATTGAATTCTATTTATAATAGATTTTTGAATTATTAAAGTGAATTATTAAAGTATGAATTATTAAAGTGAATTATTAAAGTATGAATTATTAAAGTGAATTATTAAAGTATGAATTACTAAGTATGAATTATTAAAGTGAATTATTAAAGTATGAATTATTAAAGTGAATTATTAAAGTTAAAGTAAAGTAAAAATAAAGTAAAGGTAAAGTTTAAGTATAGTAAAAGTATAAAACTATGTACGTATAATACGCGTATAAATATATATAATATTAATTTAAATCGTTATATATATTTAATAAAATAAAATATAAATATCGTTATCTTTATCATACTAGTTAAGTAATGAGTTGTCAAAAGTGGTTCTAGATATTTATAAAAGTTATATACGTTTTAATAATAAAGTTCTTTTTAAACTGAAAACTTTTTTGTACGTTTGAAACTAAATAGATCAATAGAGTCTTTATGAGATTCAATCTTCCACTATCCTTTGTCTAGTTCTCAATGATTGACAATTTGTTCTTATTTATAAATCACTTTACCATTTTCCGAATATTGTTAAAATGGAAAGATTTCTCAAATCAACGTGGGCCTTTCAACAGAGACTTGTAATCATAATTCAATATATCTGATAATTCAATCATCTGATCTTATCTTGTAATTCTATTGATAAACATTTTGAAACAGATACAATCATATAAAGTATTTAATCTAAAATTTTGTTTACGTTTCAAGTTATAATATATATATACACATATACATATATAATCATATTCGTTTAATGGTTCGTGAATCGTTGGAACTTGGTCGAGGTTGAATGAATGTATGAACATAGTTTAAAATTCTTGAAATTTAACTTAAAAAATATTGCTTATCGTGTCGGAAACATATAAAGATTAAAGTTTAAATATGGTTGGAAATTTCCGGGTTGTCACAAACATCACACGCCTCAACATCTCACTATGTATCTCGAGCATAATCATCATTCTACGAATATTTCTACATCAATTATCTTCGTTCTAAATGATGATTATATAATTTATAATGTTTTAGAGATTATTTATTCCAGTTCCAACCGAAAATCAAATGAGATTAATATATTATTAACTCATTAAATATATATTACAACTGAAGAAAATATATATATGTAGGTATACTTTCATAAAGATTGTAATTAAAAATTCTTTTGTTCAAACTGTTAATGGAGAAAATATTTTAACGGGTAGGTAATACCCGAGAAATATTTACATTTCACATTAATAAGTTACACTGTATATTCTTCGAATCTGATACAACAGTCATTTAGTATCCTACTTACATCCACAGATATACGATTTCGTTCACCACCGAATAACCATTTTTATTCAATTTCATATTTGGATTTTGACCTATCAGAATCCAACAAGTGGAATAATGAAGAAAACATTTGACAAAATAAAATTTGTTAGAAACAAACAAATTAACTATGAGAAATTTTGTTAAGAATCCACGCTAACAAAATCCTAGCAAACTGTTCCTAGCTAACTGTTAATACCTTATTATATTTATTTATCGCAATTTATTTATCGAAATTTTAATTCTCGCAATTTTATTTATCATCATTTAATTTCGTCATTTAATTTCTGTTATTTATTTTACGCACTTTAAATATCGTCAGATAAATCGGGACACATATACAATGTTTTGACAGATCATATCGACGTCATCTATATATATATTATTTGGAATAACCGTAAGTCACTCTATATTGAGGTAATGCTCGAGTTAGCATATAAAGGGTCGAGGTTGATTCTAAAATAATATATATACTTTAAGTTGTGATCGAGTCTGAGACATGTATACAATGGGTCACAATACGTATTAATTAATTCGAATATTATATATTAAACTATATATGAATTATTAAACTACTAATTGTGGACTACTAACATTGGACAATTAAAATGAATTAAAATATTGATTATAACATATGAAACTAAACATTTCTTCAAGTTTGCCACTTGATTTCATCTTAAACCTCATTTGTATCTTGACGATTACAATCTGCGTTCAAACCTTTCATGATTCTTGAAAACACCTCAATTGAGAGGATGAACCAACCGCACTTCATCTACGAAAGGAAATATTTATGCAAATAGTTATGCACCTGAAAAACTCTCGGAAACTAAGTAAATGTTTAACACGTAGCTGTGCTAATTCCTTTAGCATTAGTATTACCGAAAATAACTTTGCAACTCATGTTCGAGATAGCCAGTTTTGTCACAGCTCCAGCAAGTCAACTTCGACTTTTCGTTCAAAACAACCTTATTATAACCTTGATATATATGCGTGCTCTTTTATTGTTACCGGGGAACCTTTTATATTCCACCGTATTACCAGCAGACGTACCAGCAACCTCGTTGCTCCTTGGCTTAAATCTCTCCGACAAATCACTATATTTATCTATTGAAATCTTATCATGAACTCATCGGCATCTTGTAACGATAATTACTATACCAAATACCGGGAGGCATCAATTGATATTCTTGAATTTCTCAGCGATTCTACGACAACAATTATATATATATGTATATATATATATATATATATATATATATATATATATATATATATATATATATATATATATATATATATATATATATATATATATATATATATATATATAGTGGTAGGATCAAGAGGGAAGTAACCATTCGGGGGGAAGCGGGGGGAAGAAAAAACTTTTTTTTTTTCATTTTTTGAAAAAACTTTGTTCACAAACATTATAGATGAGATGAAAATATGAACATTTAGTAGAGACACATTATGATAAATGTTTTTATTTTGGCGGGAAAACGCTTGAAGAAGTAATATATAACAATTATCGTGTTTTTCGAGCGTATTTTGAGGTTTTAGCTATTGGGGTTTAGATGTTAGGGTTTAGATATTAGGGTTTATAGGGTTTAGATATTTGGGTTTAGAAATTTAGGGTTTAGGATTTAGATTGAGTTTTTAACACGAACGGTTTAGAGTTTAGGGTTTAGGGTTTAGGGTTTGGTGTTTTGGGTTTATGGAATAAACCCAAAACACCAAACCCTAAACCCTAAACCCTAACCTCTAAATCGGGCTAAATTTTACTTCACAAAACATGAAAAAAAAAACGTTCATATTCTTCACGAACAATATTATCTTGAAAGTTATTTTTGTCGATCATTTTCCCGCCAAAATAATAACATTCATCACGAAGTGTCTCTTCTAAATGTTCATATTTTCGTGTGATCTTGATGCCGGAAATTTTTTTTTTCAAAAAAAACTAAATTTTTATTATTTTTTTTTTGCTTCCCCCCGATTGGTTACTTCCCCATTGATCCTGCCATATATATATATATATATATATATATATATATATATATATATATATATATATATATATATATATATATATAACTTCTATCTCCTGGATTTACGAACTTCAATTCTGAATTTCTGAAAAGCGCTTTAGCCTATGAATCAGTTTTTTGAGTTTTGAAAAAGCTGATGAAGTAGTGGAAATTGAAGACTGCCTTAACAGTCAAAAGTTTGATAATAAAGAATGGCATGCTGAAAAAGCTCAAAAATTTTGATACTGAAAAACGAATTGAACAAACCATGAAGGAGACTCTGAAAAAATTACAAGGACTAAACTTGTACATAAATAATCCAGATGATTCTGTTTCTGATGAAATCTTTAGCGAATACCTTGTTCCGTAATTGTTCTAAATCATTATGAATGAATTTCTTCATCACATTTTGATTGTAGAATTATAAGATATTATCATATCTTTTATTATAAATATCCTCAATATTTCTGAAGATATCTTCATAAATATTCTTGCCCGATATTAATTATCTCTCCGCACTATTTGTGTTATATCATAAAAGAAAATTGTTTTACCTTCTAAATCTCTGAAAACTTAGAGTTTGAATTATGCATGATTTTGAAATAGTGTTGGAAATTGATGCATGAGTTAGTATAATATAATGACTCTTGATCAACGTGACTATATTACAGTAAGTCATGCTGAAATTTCTAATGGAACGTGATGAGTCACAGATCACACCCTCATCATGAACCATGTTACACGATTCTTTCATTCTACTAAATCTCTAAACATATCAGTAAAATATTTTCTTGATATTTCTAACTTTCCGTGATTTCTGATAATTTACCAAATCAAATCATGCTATTACATTTCTTTCTGCATAGAACATTAGTTAGGTTCATTCGAAACTTCATACCTACGAATTCTAGACCATTATTCACTTGACTTAAAGTCAGGAAAAAGAAACAAAAGCATAGAACTTCAAAATATAAATAAGAGTATAAATCACAGCAAATAGAAGAGATCATTAACTGTAGATTTCAATAATTATGGAAAGGCAGATGCAAGGAAGGATTATGAAAACCACTACCCCAAGAGCGAAGTAGAAGTAAACAGATTCTTCCGGTGGGAGTTGGAATAGAAGGGTGATTGTTGCGATAGTCAGAATGAGGTCAAGGATTAGAACTTGATTAAGAATTTTAACAGATCTTTTGGAAGTATGGATTAAGAAAGAAAGTATATGAGTGGTGAAAATAATGGAACGAAAGAGATTAATTTATAGTAAAATATCAGGCATAGCAATCGAGGCAGATGACCGCGTTTAATCGAAGAGGATCCTAATTTCCTATATTACCGAAGAATCAATTCTTATATAGATTTTGAATATTATCTTTAAATTCCTTAAATTTCAGAAATCCACCGTGACTACGTCAAAAGTTAACTCTCTATTTCAATCTTTTGTGACAGCTTCACTCGTACACATCACATAATCGAATAGATTTATCTACATTAATCAATAATGATAAAACTCTATTTATCAACTCATATTCGTCTGGAAAACATTCTTATTGTTAGCCATGACAACCATGATCAAATTTCGGGACGAAATTTCTTTAACGGGTAGGTACTGTGATGACCCAGAAAATTTCGACTAATTTTAAACCAAACTCTCGATACGATTTAATATTTTTGACACGATAAGAAAAGTCTGTTAGGTTGAGTCTCAAAAATTTTGAACTGTTTCATATATTCAATTGACCTTCGACTGTTCTCGATGATTCACGAACAATTAATTGTAAATAGATATGTGTGTGTGTGTGTATATATATATATATATATATATATATATATATATATATATATATATATATATATATATATATAATAATAATTTGAAATATAATTTGAAGTATTATATATTGTTGTTATTAAAATTAATTATGTAAAATAAAATAAAAATAGGATATAACTAAAATATATCTATATATATAAATAAGGTATATTAAATAAATATTAAATGATTGTAATACTCGTTGGATGTTCCTATTGATATTAAGCAAGTTAAATTCAAACTTATATAATTTCAAAATAAACGGTGATCCGAAAATGAGTTATATGAACCATATGCCTATTAAAAATATATTTAGAAGCAAAATAATAAAATTTTAACACTTTTTATATTTTACCCAGGATCGAGCGCAGACAGTTGATTAAATATTTTTTTAAATAATTAATGACCAATTTATACCCTGATGACTAAAATAAATAAAGATAATTAAAATAAAAATTTGAATTTTTTTTCGAAGTACTTTTTATCCACCACTGATTAACGACGGAGCACAAAACACTCTGCAAATCAAAAATATCTAACTGTCGGTAGTTTTCATTATTCTAAATATGTACATATTTGCACATGTGAATTTAAATTATATATATAATACTCCTCTCCGTTTGTTTTATTGATACATTCATTCCCCCATCAATTTTTCTTTCATCTTGTGACCCTACCAATTACTTATATAAATCTTGCATCGACATATGGTACTGGGGAATGAGAGATTTAAATTCTCAATAGCTTTCACATAAAATATCACATACACATGCAAGTGAGTTGAATACATGGATCATCCATGACCCATGTTCCCATATTATTCCCTACTCTCGTTAAAATGACTTCTTCAAACCAAGGGTGTATAACCCATGCTTGTACCACCACCGTCTGTCGACACCACCAAACCTTGAACCACCTCCACATCAAAACACCACCATGATCTCCATTCACCACACCGGAGCACCATGAACAACCATCTTGCAACCATCGTCGACCAACACTAGACAACCATCATCATGTACCCATCAACACAAATCGATCAACTATACTTTCATCCCTTTGTTTATATTTCTTTTTGTTGGTTTGTATCATAAAACAACCACCGCTACCTACTATATTATCCTCTGTTTCTTGAGCCACCAACGAACCATGTTAATGTTCTTCTGTTTCGTTGTAAACCACACCATCAAACCACCATTTAATCGCTACACTTGGTCGAAAACAATCATGGTTACTACAATTATTCCATTTCTATTCCTGTTACTATTCGGTGATATCACCATTAGAAAACCCACCCCAATACCATGAACCATTAAACGATCATTGATGTTGCTTTCGATTGTAGCTCACTCAAACAGTCACCATTAAAATTTCTGCTACACTTGCTTGTTTGTTACTGCTACCGCTGTTATTATTATTTAAAAAACACCAAAACAATCCACCATCGAACCACCCCAACTCTATTATTAACTACTGCTACAACTTAATGTTTTCAGTTTCTATTTTTTTGAACAGACCCATCAAAAGTTGCTGCTGCACGTTTCCTGTTTTCTAATTCCTATCGTGATCAAACAACTTCACTAAACCACTTACCTGCACCTTCAGCTATCTGCTGCAGCTGCTGCTATAATTACTATTTTCTGTTTCTTTTACTGATTACTCGATCTACTAGTCTTCCTCGTGTCTATTTTTACTACAAAGAAGAAGATGATGCGTGAAGAAGAAGATGATGGCGACTGTGACAAGATGATGATGACGATATGATTTTATGTGATGATGATGTAGTGATCATGTATATAATTTTGTGATCGTGATTATTAGAAGATTGATGAAAACGATGATAGGGATGATTGACGATGTAGTGATCAGTGATAATGATGATATAATTGATGATCAGTAAAGAACAAAGAGGAAAAGCGATGCGGTTATGTTTCCCTTTCTGTCAATTTCAGAAAACCCCACAATATTTATTTTTTTGTCGACTGATTTATTTCCCAAACCTTGACACAAATTCGTTGGGCCTGTTCATAATACTTGGGCCAAATTTTGGTTCTTTGATGGACTGCCATGTTTTGGTTGGGCCGTGTCCTACTTTTGTTTGGCCAATAAATGGATTATATTGATTTACGATTGGAGATTATAACAGAAAAACATGCCAGATCAGATGGTTAGGGAGTTTTGTGGGTGAGCAAGAGGTCTTGGGTTCGAGCCTGGGCTCGGGCATTCTTTTTAGAAAAAGGAGAAGAAGGATGCAGAAGTAAAGGTTAAAAACAATTTAAGTTGGGTGTTATTTCAGAATTAAAACACATAGCGTGATGGTTAAGGATGCTATCGGGTTAGCGGGAGGTCGCGGGTTCAAACCCGAACTTGGGCATTTTTTTAAGGACTACTTCTTTGAGGTAGTTTACTTATTACTCATTATTATTATTATTATTATTATTATTATTATTATTATTATTATTATTATTATTATTATTATTATTATTATTATTATTATTATTATTATTATTATTATTATTATTATTATTATTAATTATTATTGTTATTAGAATAATACAACTATTAAAAATATAATTATTAGTATGATTCATACAATTAATATTATTATCATTATTGTTAGCATTAGTAATATGATTATTATTATTATTAATATTATTATTATTATTATTATTATTACTATTATTATTATTATTACTATTATTATTATTATTATTATTATTACTATTATTATTATTATTATTATTATTATTATTATTATTATTATTATTATTATTATTATTATTATTATTATTATTATTATTATTATTATTATTATTATTATCATTATTATTATTATCATTATTATTATCATTAGTAGTAAAGTTATTATTATCATAGTTATTATTATTATTAGTATTATTATTATCATTATTATTTTTATTATCATTTTTATTTTTATTTTTATTTTTAACATTAATATTATTTTATCAAGTAACTATTAGTTATATAAAACCATACTTAATACATATAATATAACTATATTTTTATTTATTTAAAGCACATAAAATAAATACATTTATGAAACATACAAGTTATTAATATAAAATGATATCACTAATAAATATATATATAAATTTGTTTGATTACAATTATATGTGTTAATATATATATATATATATATATATATATATATATATATATATATATATATATATATATGTATATATATATATATGTATATATATATGTATATATATATATATATATATATATATATATATAAATGATATAGGTTCGTGAATCCAAGACCAACCCTGCATTTGTTCAGTATCATCGTATGAATATTTTTACTACAAAATATTGTATTGTGAGTTTTATTTGCTCCCTTTTTAAATACTTTTGCAATATATATTTTTGGACTGAGAATACATGCACTGCTTTTACAACTGTTTTACGAAATAGACACAAGTACTTAAAATTACATTCTATGGTTGAATTATTATACCGGATATCACCCTTTTTAGTTGGTAGCCTAAGAATTTGGGAACAAACCCCCAAATTGACGCGAATCCTGAAGATAGATCTATGTGCCTAACAAACCCCATCCAGATTATGGATGCTTTAGTACTTCAATTTTTATATACAAATGAGTGTACCTGTATATTTGGAGATATTCTAGATGCATTTTGTTAATGTCGGTTACCAGGTATTCACCATATGAATGATTTTTGCAGATGAGTGTTCCTGCAGTTAACTATGAAAATGAAATTTTGTGGTCTATTAAAATTATGGAAACGTTTGATTATGATAAACTAATGAACTCACCAACCTTTTGGTTAACACTTTTAAGCATGTTTATTCTCAGGTATTAAAGAAACCTTCCGCTGTGCATTTGCTCATTTTAAAGATATTACTTGGAGTCATTCATGGCATATTTCAAAAGACGTTGCATTCGAGTCATTGAAGTCATCAAAATTATTATTAAGTCATTTATAGTTTGGATATATTGGAAAATGGTATGCATATTGTTAACTATAGTTATAATGAAAGTTGTCTTTTAAAAACAAATGCAATGTTTGTAAAATGTATCATATAGAGGTCAAATACCTCGTAATGAAATCAATTATTATGTAACCTTTATAATCGATATGAACGGGGCATTAAAGTTGGTATCAGTTTTACATCATGTGTCAGCTTCGTTCGTTCCTTGTAGATATATGACGTCTCGTATGTTTGGTCTCTTAATTCAGTGAGTTCATTCATCTGCATATTGTAACACCCTAGGTAAATGTTCCCCGTAGCATGATATTGTCCGCTTTGCAGAGATAGGGACGTACCCTTTTCTCCCCCGTAGGTTGCTCACGGATTTTTCTTGGCGACCACACACAACGAACACTTTTCCAGGAGGTCACCCATCCTGGTAATGCCCTTGCCTGAGCACGCTTAACTGCAGAGTTCTAACGGGATCTGCTGCGCTTGTGGTCCCAAAATGCGTCATGCCAGGAAAGGTCTCCACACCCTTATAAGGCATGCTTCGTTCCCCTCTCCAACCGATGTGGGACGGATGTAACACGGGTGTTACAATCCTCCCCCTAATGGGACACAGCGTCCTCGCTGTGCACGTTTGGTCCGGGGCCTAGCTCTGATACCAATCTGTCACACCCCTCAAAATGGACCAGGGGTAATTGTGACCAATCATATCATAACACAGTCGTATAAACAAGAACGACTCTATATGAGACTTTTTAAATAAAACCTTTGTTAATAAAACAGCGGAAGCAGTAATACATGTTTACATTATTATTAAAACGTAAAATAAATGTTTATGAACTAAAATATAATATGCGATGTGGACTCCATGCAAGCATCAAATCTATCATCACAAAGTTGCAAACAGCTAGCTCAATCATCACCTGAGACAAAACATGCTTAAAGTGTCAACCAAAAAGGTTGAGTGAAATTCACAGGTTTATAAATAATATCCAAAGTTTTAGACCACAAGATTTAGTTTAAAGTTGATTGATATAGAAATATTAATCTAAAAGTGTTGCTGCATTTTGTAATATCGCTACTAAACAAGTTTACCCTATGACACCTTGTACTGTCAGTGTCGTGGAATCATTATTATGTAACCAAAGACCAACGGTCGAACGGTTAGAGACGTTACTCTCAATAGGCCTACTCACAATAATTAAGTTTGCATTTAAACGTAGAAATTAACGATATTACGGTAGGGATTTAGCATGAATCAGAGTATGACAGCATAGTTAACAATTTAGTACTTGTGTCTAAGCGTAAAACATTTATAAAGCAAGCATGTGTCTCACCACAAAAGTTGTAAAACAGTTATGAAACAGTAAAAAGTGGGGCTATGAAGTTCACCTTAGTAGCACAAAAGAGTATTCCACGAAAGAATTGAACGGAAGGACGTGACCGAGATCTTAACCTAGAGATAGAACGTATGATCAGACATTGCCTAACAGAAAATAGTATATAGTACTATATTGATAGTAATGGTTCACTAAAAAATTTCCATTTTCGAAAGGTTACTATTTATGGAAAGTTTCCACTTATAGTAATTTTCCAATTTTAGAAAGTTCGGGTTAATCTTTAGCAAGACGTTGTATAACTTTACTCAAACTTCGTTGCTATCAAATAAGTCAGGAATGACCAGATGTAACCGGGGGCCCAGGACTCTTGACCAGAATCTAAGTCATGGCATTCGAGATCCACAAGCTTACCCATAAATGGCAACCTAGACATCATTCACTTACGACCGTGAGTAGCGATGAAGTTCACATGAATTGTACATTATCTTTGATTAACCTTCACTTTAGGTTTATATGTTATTATATATGTTATATTATATTTATTAATGTATTCACAATTTGATTATCTTATATTATATACTATAAGTTATTATTATTAAATTAGTATAGTTATAAAATAAGTGTTTATTAATAATGTATTGTTATTAACTTACATTATAAGTATTATACTTTATTATATAGTATACTTAGTTATTAACCGTAAGTTATAATAATAATATTAATTTAGTATATGTAATATACTTATGTTAATCGAAAATCATACTAATATATGTTAATACGAATATTAATTCGTTAAATATTATATTTATAATTTTTATAAACTTAGTTAATTATACAATTCAGTAGGATATTTTATAAAAAATAATTTTATCAAGTTTTTGTATTTATTTCCAACTTTTCTTTATATATATACTTGGTTTATATTAATCAAATTTAATTAGGTAATAAATATTAAATCGACCTAAACAAATAATTTTATATTTTTTACAGGTTCTATATTATGTAAAAATGTTATAAAAATTATTAAATCAAATTTTATATCAAAATATTATTTATTTAATGTCTTCTAATTATTTAACCATTGTAATCTGCCTATAATTAAATAAATTTAAAAATAATTTTTATATTTTTTTAAAGTATCTAGTGATGCTACTAATCATATAAAAATTTTATAAAAATATTTAATACACGTTTGTATTTACTTTTGCATTATTCTAAACCGAGAGAAATAATAAAGAAAATACAAAATAAATACAAACGTGTATTAAATATTTTTATAAAATTTTTATATGATTAGTAGCATCACTAGATATTTTAAAAAAATATAAAAATTAATTTTAAATTACTTTTCCTATTTATTTAATTATAGGTCGATTACAATGGTTAAATAATTAGAAAACATTAAATAAATAATATTTTTATATAAAATTTGATTTAATAATTTTTATAACATTTTTACATAATATAGAACCTGTAAAAAATATAAAAATATATTTTTTAGGTCGATTTAATATTTATTACCTAATTAAATTTGATTAATATAAACCGAGAATATATATAAAGAAAAGTGGGAAATAAATATAAATACTTGATAAAATTATTTTTTATAAAATATCCTACTGAATTGTATAATTAACTAAGTTTATAAAAATTATAAATATAATATTTAATGAATTAATATTCGTATTAACATATATTAGTATGATTTTTGATTAACATAAGTATATTACATATACTAAATTAATATTATTATTATAACTTACGGTTAATAACTAAGTATACTATATAATAAAGTATAATGCTTATAATGTAAGTTAATAACAATACATTATTAATAAACACTTATTTTATAACTATACTAATTTAATAATAATAACTTATAGTATATAATATAAGATAATCAAATTGTGAATACATTAATAAATATAATATAACATATATAATAACATATAAACCTAAAGTGAAGGTTAATCAAAGATAATGTACAATTCATGTGAACTTCATCGCTACTCACGGTCGTAAGTGAATGATGTCTAGGTTGCCATTTATGGGTAAGCTTGTGGATCTCGAATGCCATGACTTAGATTTTGGTCAAGAGTCCTGGGCCCCCGGTTACATCTGGTCATTCCTGACTTATTTGATAGCAACGAAGTTTGAGTAAAGTTATACAACGTCTTGCTAAAGATTAACCCAAACTTTCTAAAATTGGAAAATTACTATAAGTGGAAACTTTCCATAAATAGTAACCTTCCGAAAATGGAAATTCTTTAGTGAACCATTACTATCAATATAGTACTATATACTATTGTCTGTTAGGCAATGTCTGATCATACGTTCTATCTCTAGGTTAAGATCTCGGTCACGTCCTTCCGTTCAATTCTTTCATGGAATACTCTTTTATGCTACTAAGGTGAACTTCATAGCCCCACTTTTTACTGTTTCATAACTGTTTTACAACTTTTTGGGTGAGACACATGCTTGCTTTATAACTGTTTTACTTAGACACAAGTACTAAATTGTTAACTATGCTGTCATGCTTTGATTAATGCTAAATCCCTACCGTAATATCATTAATTGCTACGTTTAAATGCAAACTTAATTATTGTGAGTAGGCCTATTGAGAGTAACGTCTCTAACCGTTTGACCGTTGGTCTTTGGTTACATAATAATGATTCCACGACACTGACAGTACAAGGTGTCATAGGGTAAACTTGTTTAGTAGCGATATTACAAAATGCAGCAACACTTTTAGATTAATATTTCTATATCAATCAACTTTAAACTAAATCTTGTGGTCTAAAACTTTGGATATTATTTATAAACCTGTGAATTTCACTCAACCTTTTTGGTTGACACTTTAAGCATGTTTTGTCTCAGGTGATGATTGAGCTAGCTGTTTGCAACTTTGTGATGATAGATTTGATGCTTTCATGGAGTCCACATCGCATATTATATTTTAGTTCATAAACATTTGTTTTACGTTTTAATAATAATGTAAACATGTATTACTGCTTCCGCTGTTTTATTAACAAAGGTTTTATTTAAAAAGTCTCATATAGAGTCGTTCTCATTTATACGACTGTGTTATGATATGATTGGTCACAATTACCCCTGGTCCATTTTGGGGGGTGTGACACATATTCCGATGCTTAGCGATTACTGAAGGATCGAGGTTACTGGTTTTCAGTGCCCAGAGAGCTTTGTATTCGAGTTCTAGCGGAAGGTGATGATATGGCCAAAATGGACGATTATGTTTTAGTGTGCGGTGTCATCGGGCTGTACGCCGTCGATCGAGGTCTCCCAGCGGGGATGTACCCGTGTTTTAAATTTATAAGGTCGGGGCCTAAATCTACTACTCCTTAGGGTGAGTAAGGGAAGTATGACCTAGGGTCGTTTTTAAAGAAGTCTACAGGATAAAATATATACAAATAGGTAAAATTTTGTATTTCAGATAAGGTTAAAGATGTACATGCTATGATTTCGTTAGTTACATTGCATAGTTGTGTAATGATGGCTCATGATTAGTTGATAACCCTTTACCTGTTATATTTGTCCTACTACCCCTGTCAGAGGACTGACATGTCACTTGGCATAATGTATGCGATAGGCTTGAAGATTCAGAATGGGCAGCAACGCCTCTTCCCTCGTTGCCAGAGTAACACATCTACTTGTTAACAGTAGACGGCTCTTTTATTATGAGTGACCCGATAAGGCAGCGTATTAATCTATCCACCTGGCCCAAACTTTCTTAAACATAAGCTAAAGTAGAGGGTATCCCTTATCCGAGAGACATGATACGTTTCTGATGCTTTCGTTAACGGTTGGTTTATAAAGATCATTTAGGTTCTTATTTAAAAGATATCAACCATAAAGGAACGTCATGGCCAGACATTAGTCTCCATGTAAACGTTCGGTTATCCTAACGGTTTCAATCCTTTATGGGTTTAAATAAACAATTCCTATTACTAAAGAATCCCTCAGACGGAGTGCAATGTCTGAGACCGCATTATGGTGCAATGTACTCTTCAACAGTGAGGTCGTTTCCATGGCCATACATAGCAGAGATATATAGTACTACAACCATTGTGCCTCCTTGATATACATACTATGTTTACATTCGCAGTAACTACTCTAGCATAGCCTGAGGGCGGCCGTGTACTCCTAGTATCAATTAGAGTTTCCATTACGAAATAACCTCTGTCGGAATCCGTAGGGTGGGTTGCCTTACTACAACCGTTGTGCCTCTGACAAACGCCCTATGTATCCGGCAGAGGTATCTTACCAAGGGGTGACACAGATAGTGTAATCTGAATCGGGGTTTGCGACTTCCCAATCACAGAGCCGATAACCACGTTCTATTAGTAGGAAAAACGGTTGAGTTTAATCATAATTAGAAAGTATCTCAACAGTATCTCATTACATAATTTGTATATTCAGACATCGTAACTACTTCATAGCATGCACAAAATATAACTACTCGCTAATCATGGCAATAGTATCATCTATCAAAGTAATAAAAGACATTATAACAAGATAGAGTCAAGATAAAAGTACCAGTATATTAATCCAGTTCTGAAAGTACAAAAGTGACAACTCCGACTCTAGACAGCTTCTTAGTACAATATTCGACGTTCGGCTCCGAGTACTTAATTTCCCGCTAGGAGGTGAGAAGTCCTCAAAAGACTATTCTCGAACTAGACTAGAAAGCTAAACTAAATTTGAGAGTGAATTGAAGATCGGAGAGTGGAGAGTGTGTTGAAATGGATACAAATGAGCCTTATTTATACTTGATCCTGGCCTGGCTAGCCGCCCATGGTAGGCCGTCCATAATCATGGCAGGTCGTCCAATAGGTGGTCAGCCGTTTAATTAGCCCGTGTAATTGGTTGTTAGGTCGTCCAAATTGGTGGTGGCCCGTTTAATTAGCCCGTGTGATAGGCAGGCCATTTTAAATCAGGTCGGCCGTCCACATACAGTGGCAGGCCGTTTTTCTTGGATTTGGCAGGCCGTTTTTGGGGTTTTCCAGGTTTTTTCCTTTTTCGGTCTAAATTCTTCGTTTTAAGTCCGTTTTCGCTGATTCTTTTTGTGTTGCCTTCGTAATTACCAAATGTACCAATCTAAGCAAATAGATGCATAACTTGGCAATAAAGTAGATTACTTTGTTAAACATGGGCCTCATATCGGGGGTAAAAACATGAGTTTTTAGCCGATATCAAATTATCCCACACTTAGATTTTGCTTGTCCTCAAGTAAATTTCTAGTTTTTAACCTCAAGAAATCTCCCAAAGTTTCCTTTTAATCAACTAAGTGGTTTACTTTTTATTATAAGAGCGTAACATAAAATAATCTTTTTATTATTGTTTGAAGCTATCTCTGCAAGCATGAGGGGAGGTTACATGACTTTTGGCTATCTCTTACGGGTCACTCATTCACTCAAGTGTATGGGGGTTCCCTATAGATCTAGAATTTTTTTCTCGCTCATAGCCAGTCATATTTGTACCTTTCGTCATAGGCTTGGTCGAGACTCAAATTCTTCGCGTGCTAGGTATGACGGCGGTGATACCCATATATTCTAGCTCATTTGTCAAAAAGGGTTAATGAAGGTTTTTGTAGAGTGGAGTTTTTTACTTTTGATGGTGTAAAAGGTAAAAAGGGTAGACTACTCTTTTTAAAGACTTTATTGATATGTTGGAAAGGGGATAGATAGGAGTGCGACTAATTTTGTGAAGCACTAAAGTTCTTTTGAAATTCTTTCTAGGAGTTTCTCCTTTGAATTGGGCTCTTAGGACTCCAACGGTTTTCATTTTGAGTTTTATAAATTCTGCTCCTTTCTTCATAATTTTGAATCGAGATGTATCATAACTGTATATACTATTTTTTTTAATACCATCTCGAGGAGCTTCCGCTAGTAGTTTTCAAGATTTTTTCCATAATCTTTTAGTGACTATTTTTGGGATTTCATACGAGGTGATTTTCATTTTCTGGCTAAAGTGGGTGGTGAAGCGAAATGAATGACGGGGAGAGAGTGGTTTCTCAAAAAATGGCTAGCTCTTCTAGTATATACCTATATCACACTTCGCTGCTCGGAAATGTAGATCGGGAGCAAGTTCTGATTCCCAGCACAAACAGAGGCACACTCAACGGAAAATAGTGAAGCATTAAAGATGAATGCTTTTCATGGTCTTATTTAGGTGCCTCACCGTAATCAATTTAGGTCGAATACGCCAAGTCATGCAATGCTCTTTTAGAGATTCGGTTCGCCTTAACAAGATTCTTATTTTAGATAGCCCTTACTTTTATTTACAAACGTTTTAGTTTTTCAAAAGTACTTTTTCATAAAAGCTTTCTTTTTGGTTAAAAATTTCAAAAATTTTAGTTGAAAACATATAATCTTGATAACAAACTTATTACGATAAACATTACATCACTATCCCACACTTAGATGAAAGTTGTCCCTAATGTTCCTATTGTGGAATCCCACACTTAGGGTTTTTAATAAAGATGTATGGGAAACATTTTCCTTAGTGGTTATTTGGGATAGAATCCCACACTTAGTGATAAGCAAGAATGCGATTTATTTGTCTAGAAAATAGAGCTAATGCGGTAAAAACAAGAAAAGAGTACCCTTCGGGTGCTGAGAAAGTGGATTAAGAAGTTGGCTGACTTTGAAAAGGAAGAAGGCTTCGGCGATCTCTCGGATCTTTGTCTATAATAGGCTCTTTGTCATCTTCATTTTTTTATTGTCTTCTACTCTACTTTATTCATGGGTTGCCTCCCAAGAAGCGGTTTTGTTTATCTTCGTTGGCTCAACCAATACTCTGTCTACCATGGTAAAGTGGATAAATCCCTCCTGATGATGTATTCGTTAAGCTGAGAGTGAACATATCTTGGCGGGTAGATCCTGAGAAAATGATGAACCAAAAAGTGGAGAAGGTCTGGAATATCTCGTGTCGATCTTCTAAATGAGAGGTAAAGCTCTGGATAAATCCTGAAATCTGACGAGGATGTACTCTACAGTCCTACTGATGGTCCCATGTATGTCAATCATAGATGCGGTACTGGTGGTGATAGTTTCTCATCTCGGATGCTCATGTCTGAGGTCTTCAAGTAATGCCAGGAACTGTATCTTCTTGATCTCAAAATCTTCAGAATGGGGATCTCCGCAAAAAGTGTTGACAGTTCGGCACAGATTAGTTATTAGTCGGAGCTGGAAGGAGGTAAATAGCAATCCCGAGTCTAGAGGAAAGGCGGCTACTTTTTGGTAGATCTCACGGCATCTAGCTTTGAATGTGAAGCTCAGATCCATTGACTCATTGAAGATACGTCTGAGCTCGGATGTTACAAATGTGGCAAGGTCAACTATGTCTGGATCCAAATGGGAGAAAGGATTGTTAAGATGCTTTTCTTCCATAACTGCGGCTTCTAACTCTTTGATTATCAGATTGGCATGGTGATCGATAGTAACAAAGATTACAAGTCTTTCTGGTGAGCTTTCGAAATCGTCTTGAGCTAAGAGAATGAAGAGGCTTCTAATGTCTTCAACCATTTGTGAACCGGAGTGGGAAGTCGGGCGTCTAGTCGAAAGCTCCATGTTTCGATGAATAAGGGACAGTATTGATCTCTGAGTAGTGGAATAAGAAAGTTTATATGCCAAATCAGACGGTTTATTTATGCAGTGTCGTTACGTCGCAAAACGTCAATTCAAGATATTAACAGAAGAAGTTGATTGTTTAATTTAAATATGCTGGGCCTAAATCTATTATTCCTTCCTATGGGTTAGCAAGGGCAAATATGACCTAGGGTCGTTCCTTGAGCGATCGAATTTGAAACGGAGCTTATTCAGATAATTAAGTAATTAAGATTAGGTTTATACACAATTTAGTGTCCAAGACTGTTGGCTAGGTACACCTTGTGTGGATAGGCAGGATCCTTTTGGTCCCAATAAATTGCCGACTGTTCAAAAAATTCAACAACCAAGTCCAACCGGTTTATTCTAGACACCACTTTATCCGGAATATCAAATTATGTAAAGGCAATAGTTGGGTTGAATAGTTTATATAATTGTAATTAAGATATTAAAGCAATATAATTAAAATAAGCTAGCTAGCATGCAACAACCAAGGACAAAGAAGACGTGGTTCACCATGATTTAAGATAACGTAGTGTCGGGATGATTGCGAGACACTCATTGGTTAGATATACCATGGTGTAAACACTAGATTCCCTACTAATTGATTTGTCGATTAGCATGTCACGAGGAACTAGGCTATCGTGATTCTGTTCGGATAGACTATGCTTGACTCCCGATGCTTTATCTAGTTTAAGGATATAAGCGACCATCTTCAATGCAATGCATACCATAGGCTCCCGAATAAAGTAGCATAGCCGTAAATATATAATATCCAACTTTTCTTAACACCTTAGTGTATCACCCGAGTGAGTGGTTATGATAGTGTTTCGAATTCTTTTCTGTCAATGGTTTGGTAAAATCTAAGGGTTTGTAGACAAATTAGAACCTCTGATGGTTCTCAGTCATCCTTAAAGATTTATAAGCTTAGTTTGTATTGTAGTGCGTTAAATTCCCATTTATGACTTAAACCAGCCCTTACTTAAATCGACCCAATAAATCCCTTAGTTATCCACCATGTACTATACTTATAGTGGTTCCATAGCTTATAACCTTGACCATGCTCAAGTAGTCCTATAGTACATCAACACTGTACTCTACTATTGCAGAAGTATTTCCTCGAGTTTTATACTCTTGACCTATGTCTTGATCTAGTCCTACGGTAATTCCCCATGTACTTTATAGTATTTCCGATGGGTTCAAACCTTGACCAATGTATAAACACAGATAATTAATTACCTTATAATTGTCGACTTTATAAAAGGTTTTAATCACGTTTATTGGTGGAAGGACGATAATAACGAGGTTTAATATCATAGACAGAAAGTGAGTACCAAACGATAATCATCCCTAACTAACATTATTAAATCGTGGCAAACAATCAAGCAATTACTCACACATCATGGCAACAAGCATTTCTAATATTAATAAATCACAAACATCGAGTAAGAATATTATAATAAATTAATAAAAGAAAGGATAGACGTTCCCGAATAATGTCAGCAGAATAACACTTAATATCGATAGCGTTACAATGCTTGATCGCTTCTACTACTAACTATATACTAATCTCCTATTGATCACTAGAGAGCGATAATAGAGAGATAATTATTTTCCTAATCTCTGTACTTTTCTCTCTCTAGAATCTAGAGAGAAAGTAGAGAGAGAACTAATCTCCTACTGATCACTAGAGAGCGACAATAGAGAGATATTTAGAGAGAGAAGTAAAGAATGGTGTGTATTGAAATGGTGGGATGAGCCACCTATTTATAGGAAAGCTTGATGGCAAAGTTGTAAATAAATTGCTGAAAAACCCCTGGCAAGTGGTATGGTAGGTGGTTTGCATAGGGGGTATGTCTAAACCCCTAGCAAGTAGAACGACAGGTGGTTTGCATAGGGGGTATGTCTAAACCCCTGGCAAGTAGGACGGCAGGTGGGACGGCAAGTAGGATCTTCGTTGAAAAATGGCTGACAAACAGTTGGCAGGCCGTTTGGCAAGCCGTTTGGCAATCCGTTTGGCAAGCCGTTTGCTGGGCCTGTTTGACCAGTCGGGCAGTTTACCATGATCGTTTTCCTTGGGCATGTGGTAGGCCATTTTCCATACTGGTAGGCCATTTGGCAGGCCGTTTGGTAGGCTGTTTAGCTTGCTGATTCACTGGATCATAACTTGATTTCTTGTCTTTCACCGTTTTCGCTCTAGAATCTTCGTTTTAGCTCCGTTTCTGACGATTCTTTCACCCACACGTTTGTAATTAAATATACTACAACATGATATTAAGTAAATAAACTTTTCCAAAAATTATAAAATAAGTTATTTAAACGCGAGTTAATCGTCTTAGCCGGTTTTGCTCGTTTTTTCTCATTTTTCATCCGTTTTTAGTGATTCTTGAAACATAACCTTCGTAATGACATAATCTACCAAATGAAGCAAATAAATGCTTATTTAGATGATAAATTCAATTACTTTATCATAAATGGGGCTAATATTGGGGGTAAAAATGTGACTATTTAGCCGATATCAGAAGTGCTGATCCTACCAAAACATTTTATACTTTGGTGTAGATGATCTTTTGTTCTCGGCAATACCTTGTCTCGTGCATGGTTTAAACTACCAAATTGTGCTCCCTTTGCCGTTCAATATGATCGTGGAGTGCAACGATAAAGTTCTAAAGTCCTGCTTCCTGTAATGCCATATCATTATCGTTTCTCTGCTCGTATCGGGTATACTCATCTTTGATATCTAGGCATGGATGATCATCCTCATCATCTAAAACAGAGTCGTAGGATGGGAATTCAACTGAAGTGGTAGGTTAATGAGGCGTGTATGTGTTCTGGTGTCTTGCTTCTCTGCTGATGGAATCAATATTTATATCTTTGACAACGGTCGGCTCTTCATCTGTTTTATGGAAACGAATCACCAATCCTTTGCTAAGATCTTTCGTCTCAAGCTGCGTAATAGCTGCTGAGCTGAGCGGGGCTATATCAGTCTCTTCCTCCTTTTCTTCCATCTCCTCCTCAATTTCTTCAATTTCCATTTCCTCCTCGGATTCTTCCTCTTCCTCTATTTCTTCTTCGGGATCCTCTTCTTCCGTATCGGGATATTCATCAGACTGTAGCTCAGGTGGCATAATGCTCATCTCTGTGTCGGTGGCTGCTGGAAATAGTAAACATCTCTTCCTGTTCAAATGAATAGGTAGGTTGGTCAATTTTGAACGTAACACACTCCACATTTGATCGTAAGACTAAGGTTTAATTGTAAACATTGATGACGGTCCTAGCCATATTCATGAACGGTCGTCCTAAAACGATAGGGGTAATAAGGTCTTCCTTAATGTCCATCACTACGAAATTTGTAGGATACAAGAATCGGTCAACTTTTACCAAGACGTTCTCAACTATGCCTTTGGGATAACGATTTGTATGATCAGCAAGTTGGATCATCACTTTAGTTGGTAACAAGTCTCCTAGCTCTAATCTCTTAAAAAGAGAGTAAGTCATAAGATTAATGCTTGCTCCTAAATCAGCCAAAGCATGAATGGTTCCAGATTGGTAGATAGAACATGGGAATGTGAATCTCCCTGTATCTCATAGTTTCGTGGGTAGAAAGTCTCTGAGGAATGCCGTGCATTCTTCACTCAGTGGAATTTTGTTGGATTCCGGCATCCGCTCCTTTGTAGAGAGAAGTCTTCGTATGTATCTATTCTGGTTAGGAACTATGGATATAGAGTCTAAGAATTTTCCATCAAGCTTGAAGGTGCCAAGCTTTTCGGGATTCTCCTTTAATCTTTCAAGATATGGTACACGAACTGGATTCGGCTTGGGCAGCTGCTGAGTGTTGATATTCTTATTTTTAGCCTTGTTGACCGCCTCCGAGGTGCAGGTACTCTTCGGTAGGATAGAATGCATTTGTTTATCTTCTTCTATGTGGAGGTTTTGGATGGTATTACTAGGTAATTTTCCTTGTGGTCGTGTCTCAAGTTGTTGTGATAACTGTCCGAGCTGCAAATCTATACTTTTTAGTAGCGCGAATTGATTTTTCATGAGTGCTTCCATCTAATCTTGTCTAGATGCAGTTCTCTGATTCAGCTGGTGCTGTCCTTGAATGAACTGGTTCAATTGATCTTCAGTACTCAAGTTAGTTGCTTTCGTAACCTGGTTAGCAGGAAGGTTTTCATCGGGTGCTGGTACAGTAAGAGGTAATGGTTGATCGTATGTTAATTGCTGTTGAGGGTAAGGTGCTTGTCGGAAATGAGGTTGGAACGGTTGGTTGTTCCTTTGAAACTGGTTATTCTTGGTTTGGTTATATCCAGAATTTTGCGAATGGGTAGGGTATTGGACGTAATAGACTGATCCGTCAGGGTTATTGTACTCAACTTGGTAATCTTCAATAGGTTGCAGGTTGGTATAGTTTGTACAGGCCTGAGCCTGATTAACCTGCTCCGGTTGCGTCTTCAATTCTCCAAGTTGTTTGGCTAGAGATTCCATCTTATCCGTGAAGAATTTAATGGCTTCTGTTTGATTGTTGAGTGCAGAAAGAGGTGCAGATGATGAAAGTCTTTCACCACTAATCCAGTCATGATGATGCATTGTCATATTTTCGAGCAATTTCCATGCTTCGTCTGCTCTTTGATTCATCAGATTTCCTTGAGCTGTTGCATCGATCGTTGTTCTATGATTTACCGTAAGACCATTGTAGAAGGTGCAAATTTGGGCTGACTTCTCGAATTGGTGGTTCGAGCATTTCTTCAGTAAGGTTTTGAATCGCTCCCATGCGGTGTACAGAGACTCATCATAATTTTGACGAAAATTAATGATGTCATTTTTAAGCTTGGTTTGCATGGATGGAGAGAAATATTTGGTTAGGAATTTAGTAGCCATTTCCGGTCCATGTGGTGATGGAATCGTTCTCCGGTCCTTCAAACCACGTCAGCGCATGACGAGTGAGAGAATAGGGGAACAAGTATAGCCAAACTATATCTTGACCCACTCCTTGCTGTTTGTAGGAGTTCCAAAGAGAGATAAACTTGTCAAGGTGAGAGTTAGGATTATCGTTCAGAAATCCATGAAATTGACAGCTGTTTTGGATAAGCTGCACAATGTGATGTTTTAACTCGATAGAGTGACCTTGAATCTCTGGATATCTGATTGGTCCTCCTCGACCTTCAATCGAAGGTTTGGTATTTTCCGCAAGGGTGACTCGTAGCGCCATTTGATTAAGCCCTCTGAGTCTTCTTTCCTTACGTGCAGTAGATATAATAGATTCCGGATCAGGTGTTAATAGCAATGGTCCTGGTATGGATCGAGTGTGGGTCATACACTATGTATACCGTAAATTTTAGATAGGGAATCCAAAAAGAAGGATTCTAGAAAGGTCCAATTTTATCTGAGCTAAGCTAATCCGAAGGTAATTCTAAACCAAGTCCTAAAGTTATTCTAAGGCAATCTAATCTAAGCTACAGTTAGTTCTATAGGTAATCTAAGGCAATCTAATCTAAACTAGGGTTAGTTATTTTTGGTGGGTTTAATTTTTGGTTCTTGCTGCAGATTCCCTTGCTATTTTGACAACAGAGCTTCGCACAAACTATTCAACAAACCCAGTGGCTAGGATGACTATGGAGAGGTAGGATCTTTTTGGTTCCAATATAATTGGAGCCTGTTCGGAAAATCCAACAACCAAGTCCGTGTATAATTGTATTTCTTAGACACCACTAAATGCTTGCGAATAGGTTCGATAAAAGCAGTATTGTCTGATACCGTTAATCCCCGGCAGCAGCGCCAAAAACTAGGTTCCCTAATGATATGGCCAAAACGGACTGTTATGTTTTAGTGTGCGGTGTCGTTGAACCACACGCCATCGGTAGAGGTCTCCCAGCGGGGATGTACCCGTGGTTTAAATTTATAAGGTCGGGGCCTAGGGTCATTTTTAAAGAAGTCTATAGAATCGAACCTAAAACCAGACAAAAATAACTAACAAGGAGTAGTTGTGTTTCTATTTTGGGTTTTCTAATTTTCTAAAGGATAAAATAAATACAGATAGGTAAAATTTGTATTTCAGATAAGGTTAAAGGTGTACATGCTATGATTTCATTAGTTACATTGCTGAGTTGTGTAATGATGGCTCATGAATAGTTGATAACCCTTTACCCATTATATTGGTCTTACCGCCCCTGTCAGAGGACTGACTTGTCACTGGGCATAATATATGCGATAGGCTTGAAGATTCGGAATGGGCAGTAATGCCTCTTCCCTCGACACCAGAGTAACACAGATACATGTTAACACTAGACGGCTCTTCTATTATGAGCCCGATAAGGCAGCTTATTAATCTATCCACTTGGCCCCTACTTTCTTAAACATAAGCGAAAGTAGAGGGTATCCCTTATACGAGAGACATGATACGTTTCTGATGCATTCATTAACGATTGGTTTATAAAGATCAGTTAGGTTCTTATTTAAAAGAAATCAACCATAAAGGAATGTCATGGCCAGACATTAGTCTCCATGTAAACGTTCGGTTATCCAAACGGTTCTAATCCTTTATGAGTTTAAACAAACAATTCCTATTACTAAAGAATCACTTAAATGGAGTGCAATGTCTGAGACCGCATTATGGTGCAATGTACTCTTCAACAGTGAGGTCGTTTCCATGTCCATTCATAGTAGAGGTATAGAGTCCTACAACCGTTGTGCCTCATCGATATACGTACTATGTTTACATACGTAGTAACTACTCTAGCATAGCCTGAGACCGGCCGTGTACTCCTAGTATCAATTAGGGTTTCCATTATGAAATAACCTTTGTCGAAATCCGTAGGGTAGGTTGCCTTACTAAAACCGTTATGCCTCTGACAAACGCCCTATGTATCTGGCAGAGGTATCTTACCAAGGGGTGACACATATAGTGTACTCTGAATCGGGGTTCGCGACTTCCCAATCACAGAGCCGATAACGACGTTCTATTAGTCAGAAAAGCAATTGAGTTTAATCATAATCGGAAAGCATCTCAACAGTATCTCATTACACAATTTGTATATTCAGACAGCGTAACAACTACATCACAGCATGCCTAAAATATAACTACTAGCTAATCATGGCAATAGTATCATCTATCAAAGCAATAAAAGATATTATAACAAGATAGAGTCAAGATAAATGTAACAACCCGACTTTTTCCGTTTACTATCGTTACTTGTCCGTTAAATATTTAACGGTGATTACTTAGACTTTGTGTATTTAACAGAATTAAATGCATACTTGATCCTAGTGGATTACTTGAATTAATATGTTATATTAATTTATGAACTTATTTCGGGTAGCGAAATAACTAGAAACCGTTACGTTTAAGTTAATCGCCTAGAAAGCTTTTAAGTTTACGGAACTCAGAAAAACGACGAAATAATTATTTTTAATAATTATTGATTTTACGAAGAACTTATTTAATTTATTATTTTTTTAATGAATTAAACCCGGTGATTGAGTTTCAACGACTAGTTAACGTTTTGGAGACCCGGTATAGTTAACGGCACTCGAAACGGACCACACGCGTACCAAGAATTAACGAAAACGGAGCCCGAGACCCCATAAAAGCGCCATTCGGCCGAACCCTTCCCCAAACCCCCTTAATGAACTAGTTTGACTAATGGGTCATTAGTTTAATTAAATTGATGCCCTAACCCAACATATAAAAGGCTAGAGCACTTTAGGAACCCTCACTTTTTCTTTTTCTCGGCCGATACCCTCTCCCCTCTCCCTCTCTTTGTCCGTCGGCCACCACAACACTACCACCACGTACAAAATTCAATATTAGAAATACCCCATGTACGAACGTTGTTCCTTGCTTCGTTCTCTACACGTACGTACTAGCAATTTGATATTTCAAGGTATATTTGTTAACCCTAATTTCTATAAATCAGTTTTTTTTTATCAATTACATAGTGTAATCAAGTCTAGTGCTCAATTAATGATGTTTTGTGTTGTCGTTTATCGTTTAATTGATCAATTGATGTTGTTTGCATGAAAAACAAATTTGTATCTTCATGTTCTGATAAAATTGACTTGTAATCTGATCTTATAATATGTTTAGATGATTAGATCTCAAAAACTTATTAATTTTGACTAGGTTATGTTCGTAATACAAATTTTCTGAGTTGTGTGCTTTGTGATTTGGCTAATGAATTGCATACTATTGTATTCCTTGTGAAAAATCATGCATGTTAGACTCAATATTTGCATCAAAAGCTTTTGTAATGCTTCCGTTATGTCAAAACGAAGATTCATGTTTTAAAATGTGTTGAATCTGTTTTCAAAGTTAAACAAAATTACCTAGAGTGAACTAGAAATTGATTGAGGCTTTGATCTTCTGGAATATGTTAGTTAATATGTTCCTTGATATATTTCATTTGTATACTAACTTATGAAAACGTGTTTTTCCATGAGATATAGGATTGGTCAAATGACATGTCTGTTTGTTGATTAATACTGAAGAGTCTGTAAAGATTGGATAATCTGTACTAATTAGCTAAAGGAACGTTTTTGATTATATTATCACTAAAAATTTGAGATGTTTTTAGATATCTCCATCTGGCCGTTCATCAAAATCTATTTTCAATATTTTATGAGAAATGTTTTGAAACTGACGCGCGATCAGAAACTGAAAATGATTTGGTAAGCCGTAACTAGTCGTTATCTGATATCCGACTTGTAGACATCGTATGAGGGTCGGGTTAGAGTTTTTGGAATCGATTTTGAGTCTAGTTGTGATCTGGAGATTGCCATGTTTGAAATGTCCCGTTCATATTGATTATAAACGTTCCATATTAATTGATTTCGTCGCGAGGTTTTGACCTCTATATGAGACGTTTTTCAAAGACTGTATTCATTTTTAAAACAACCATAACCTTTATTTTATCTATAAAGGTTTAAAAAGCATTACGTAGATTATCAAAAAATGATAATCTAAAATATACCGTTTACACACGACCATTACATAATGGTTTACAATAAGAATATATTACACCAAAAATAAGTTTCTTGAATACAGTTTTTACATAATATCATACAAGCATGGGCTCCAAATCTTGTCCTTATTTTAGTATGCAACAGCGGAAGCTCTTAATAATCACCTGAGAATAAACATGCTTAAAATGTCAACAAAAATGTTGTTGAGTTATAGGTTTAATCTATATATTATCAAATCATAATAATAGACCACAAGATTTCATATTTCAATAAACATCCCATACATAGAGATAAAATCATTCATATAGTGAACACCTGGTAACCGACATTAACAAGATGTATATAAGAATATCCCCTATCATTCCGGGAAATCCTTCGGACATGATAAAAACGAATTCGATGTACTAAAGCATCTGGTACTTTAGATGGGGTTCGTTAGGCCCAATAGATCTATCTTTAGGATTTGTGTCAATTAGTAGATCGGTTTACTAATTCTTAGGCTACCAAGAAAAAGGGGTATATTCGGGTTCGATCATTCACCCATATAATGTAGTTTCATTTACTTATGTCTATTTCGTAAAATATTTATAAAACTGCATGTATTCTCATCCCAAAATATTAGATTTTAAAAGTGGGACTATAACTCACTTTCACAGATTTTTTACTTCGTCGGGAAGTAAGACTTAGCCACTGGTCGATTCACGAACCTATAACAAATATGTACATATATATCAAAGTATGTTCAAAATATATTTACAACATTTTTAATACGTTTTAATGTTTTAAGTTTATTAAGTCAGCTGTCCTCGTTAGTAACCTACAACTAGTTGTCCATAATTAGATGTACAAAAATAAATCGATATATATTATCTTGAATCAATCCATGACCCAGTGTATACACGTCTCAGGCTAGATCACAACTCAAACTATATATATTTTTGGAATCAACCTCAACCCTGTATAGCTAACTCCAATATTACTGCATATAGAGTGTCTATGGTTGTTCCAAATAATATATATAGATGGGTCGATATGATATGTCAAAACATTTGCATACGTGTCTATGGTATCCTAAGATTACATAATATATTAGAATACATGTATAATACAATATAAGTTAGCTAGGATATGATTTGTATAGAATTGTTACAATATTTCCCGTAGCTACAACAATAAAAAAATATCCAATCTTGTTTTACCCATAACTTCTTCGTTTTAAATCCGTTTTGAGTGAATCAAATTACTATGGTTTCACATTGAACTCTATTTTATGAATCTAAACATAAAAAGTATAGGTTTATAGTCAGAATTACAGGTTACAAGTCGTTTTTGTAAAGGTATTCATTTCAGTCGAAAGAACGACGTCTAGATGACCATTTTGGAAACATACTTCCACTTTGAGTTTAACCATGATTTTTGGATATAGTTTCATGTTCATAAGAAAAATCATTTTCCCAGAAGAAAAACTTTTAAATCAAAGTTTATCATAGTTTTTAATTAACTAACCCAAAACAGCCCGCGGTGTTACTACAACGGCGTGTATCCGATTTTACGGTGTTTTTCGTGTTTTCCAATTTTAAATCATTAAGTTAGCATATCATATAGATATAGAACATGTGTTTATTTGATTTTAAAATTCAAGTTAGAAGGATTAACTTTTGTTTGCGAACAAGTTTAGAATTAACTAAACTATGTTCTAGTGATTTCAAGTTTAAACCTTCGAATAAGATATATTTATATGTATGAATCGAATGATGTTAAGAACATCATTACTACCTCAAGTTTTGTGGATAAACCTACTTGAAAATAGAAAAATGGATCTAGCTTCAAAGGATCCTTGGATGGCTTGAAAGTTCTTGAAGCAGAATCATGACACGAAAACAAATTCAAGTAAGATCATCACTCGAAATAAGATTGTTATAGTTATAGAAATTGAACCAAAGTTTGAATATGAGTATTACCATGTATTAGAAAGATATCTTACTGTAAATAAGAAAGATTTCTTGAGGTTAGATGATCACTTTACAAGATTGGAAGTAAGCTAGCAAACTTGGAAGTATTCTTGATTTTAGGATACTAGAACTTATAGAATTTATGAAGAACACTTAGAACTTGAAGATAGAACTTGAGAGAGATCACTTAGATGAAGAAAATTGAAGAATGAAAGTGTTTGTAGGTGTTTTTGGTCGTTGGTATTTGGATTAGATATAAAGGATGTGTAATTTTGTTTTCATGCAAATAAGTAATGAATGATTACTCATATTTTTGTAATTTTATGAGATATTTCATGCTAGTTGCCAAATGATGGTTCCCACATGTGTTAGGACACTCACATGGGCTGCTAAGAGCTGATCATTGGAGTGTATATACCAATAGTACATACATCTGAAAGATGTGTATTGTACGAGTACGAATACGGGTGCATACGAGTAGAATTGTTGATGAAACTGAACGAGGATGTAATTGTAAGCATTTTTGTTAAGTAGAAGTATTTTGATAAGTGTCTTGAAGTCTTTCAAAAGTGTACAAATACATATTAAAACACTACATGTATATACATTTTAACTGAGTCGTTAAGTCATCGTTAGTCGTTACATGTAAATGTTGATTTGAAACCTTTAAGTTAACGATCTTGTTAAATGTTGTTAACCCAATGATTATTATATCTAATGAGATGTTAAATTATTATATTATCATGATATTATGATATATTAATATATCTTAGTATGATATATATACAGTTAAATGTTGTTACAACGATATATATGTCTCGTTTCGAAATCATTAAGTTAGTAGTCTTGTTTTTACATATGTAGTTCATTGTTAATACACTTAATGACATGTTTGCT
The DNA here is from genome assembly GCF_046630445.1 of Rutidosis leptorrhynchoides. Lineage (NCBI taxonomy): Eukaryota > Viridiplantae > Streptophyta > Magnoliopsida > Asterales > Asteraceae > Rutidosis > Rutidosis leptorrhynchoides. The sequence goes on along the minus strand of NC_092343.1, from coordinate 219,423,511 downwards.
TATCATTTATCATGATTAAACATAGTGTATCAATATCTTAATATGATTCATATGTATTTAGTAAGACGTTATAACGATAATGGTTTATATATATCGTTTCGAGTTTCTTAATTCAATAAACTCAATTTTATGTATATAACTCATTGTTAAAATACCTAATGAGATACTTACTTATCATAATATCATGTTAACAATATATATAATCATATATATGTCATCATATATTTTTTACAAGTTTTAACGTTCGTGAATCACTGGTCAACTTGGGTTGTCAATTGTCTACATTAAACCTATTTCAATTAATCAAGTCTTAACAAGTTTGATTGCTTAACATGTTGGAAACATTTAATCATATAAATATCAAATTCATTTAATATATATAAACATGGAAAAGTTTGGGTCACTACAATGTTTATATGACTTATGTGCTAAGAGTTATACTCGTGTTTTTCTACGATGTACGTATTTTAAAGACATGCGATAAACTGCGAAAGCGCAATTTGCTAAACTACGAGCCATAAAATGTTACATGAACTAGGATTGACATGTTAACCATGATTGCATGACCTACTGAGATGTTTGACTTTAGTTGACCACTTTGACTGAGTTGACTTTTAAGTTAACTTTGGTTGACTTTTGTTGAACTAGTTGACTTTTAAATGCATGTTGAGTCAGTCTGAGCACTAGGACTTTCCGTACACTATGGGTTGACATAGTGTGACCTATATGTATACTTAAGGTGACCTATTTGACTAGGTTGCGTTGTTCGGTCGAGATTATTCGACTACAGCACGATTTTGCTAAAATATTTCAGTGCATTTGCTAAGGTGAGTCAACAGTCCCTACTACATTTTTCAGGGATGAGATAACATGCTTTTTAATATTTAGCACAAGTAACTTAAATTCTATACATATGAGTTAAGATCAAAAATCCCTTAGCTTGATTATATTAATTACTTTATGTAAGTTCGACTTACAGGGACGGTACCGTTAGGTTTGACAAACCTCGCCTAAACATAACAGGTGCTTATTTTGTTGTTACTTGTACACTAGATTGGTGTATGCTTAGAAATGGTAAAGGGAAGATGTGTAGCTCTTAGCTATCTGCGGGTTAAAGTTTTATAATCAAGTGCTCATGCTTATGTATAATTTTTACGATGTTTTTCCAGAAATCTTGTGGCCTAACTTACGAAATTTTTTACTAAACATGTAGATTCACCCAACGTTTTTCGTTGACGTTTTACATTTTTTTATCTCAGGTCCATAGAGGTAGTGCTTCCGCTTTACAAAAGTTGTCATGCTTGTTTGTTGCTAGAACTGGATGATGTCCAACATATTTAATCACTTTTATTTCGAGAACACATATTCGCATTTAAAATGATGTTTTAAATAATACTTTGGGTTTACTTACGTTGGTCGTTTATGTCAATTACTTTTTAGTTAAATTTCTTTAATAAATGACTTTCTTTTTATATTTAATGCGAATACTTTTCGAAAACATCTCATATAGAGGGCGTGACCGCTAAATTGTAGGACCGGAGTTAATACACCATTAGTGGATTATGACAGGGTATTACATTTGGTATCAGAGCAGATCGGTTACCTACGACTAGGCTGCATTAGAGTGTCGAATGTTAGGACATCTATTGAGTCTGGACTGTAACCCTAGACTTGTTAAGTTATATGAACCATAGTTACACTATTTGTTACCTTACTTAAATGATATGATTTCTAAGTCTACTAACTTTGTGTTTTTCTTGAGTGTTAGATGACTTCTTCCAATCCTATCCTATCATTTTTACCGACTCTGACACGGAATCTGAAAAAATCGTGCAGGCATAAGGGAACACTATACTCGAGTTTGTGGATGATACCGAGTCTGAGCCCGAGATGGAAACTGAGCACGAGGAAGAGATGGAAGAGGAAGAACCGGAAGAGGATCCTGAGGAGGAGCTGGAAACCGAATCCGAATCTGAACCTAATTTACCCAATTCACCTACTCGTTCCCAGTCACCTTTTGTTGATTCCGACTTTGTTAACCCCTACGGACGGAGAGGCCACCGTAGGATACCTAAAGGACCTGCTCTAGCCAATAACCCATTCTGTAAGAGTTTTCATTATGACAACCAATCACTTGAGATGTGTCGTCGTTATCATCCCTATGACGCTTCTACTTACGCTTCTAAACCTAGTACATCCACTTCTGCTGCTGCTAATGACAACAACTCCAATGACCTTACGTCAAGAGTTGAGAACCTAGAGAGAATGGTCGAGTACTTGTTAAAGGAGCTACAAAAACGAAAATAGAGATTGCTCGTTTGGATTTGTTCCACGCTACTAGAAACTATTTTATTATAATTGCTTATTACTTGATACTTGCACATACATTGCTAGATGTGGTTTTGATTTCACGGTTTACTTATGACATGAGGGATATGTTACTTTCTTTGGTTATGCGTGGATTTTGAATGAGAATTTTACTACTTAAAGTGTTTAGTTACTATTGTGAATTGTTATCGTTACTACTACTGTTGCTACTTAGTGATTGATACCACTATTCTACACTGTTCATGCTACTGTTACTACTAAGCACTATGTACCACTACTACTTACTAATAGCACTACTAGAATCTTTATGATTTAATATTATTTACTATGCATCACTACTCGTTGCTAGTATATTTGAATATAGCCTTGTTTATTATTGGAACTAGCATGTTATGCTATTCTGCGTCGAAGTGCTCCCCATAGTGAAGAAAATCAGGGTCGCAATGCTCTGATTTATGTTAGGTGCTAGAAGGCGTGCTACATGGCTAAGAACTTCAGAGATAGAGCTCATGTACTGTTTGTAAAGAAGAAGGATGGATCTATGAGACTCTGTATCGATTACAAAAAATTGAATAAGCTGACTATCAAGAATAGATATCCGTTATCGAGGATTGATGATTTAAATGATCAATCTCAAGGATCAGCATGTTACTCTAAGATCGATCTGAGGTCATGTTATCATCAAATGAGAGTGAAGGAGACAGATATACCGAAGATAGCGTTTAGGACACGCTATGGACATCATGAGTTCACAGTAATGCCGTTTGGATTGATGAACACACCGGCCGTGTTCATGGATCTCATGAACCGTGTGGGTAAGCCATATCTGGACAAGGTTATTGTGTTTATAGATGATATTTTGGTATATTCTAAGAACAAGGAGGAACATGAACAACATCTCCATTTGCTACTAGAGATGATTAGGAAAGAGCAGTTTGCGAAATTTTCAAAGTGTGATTTCTAGCTGCAAGAATTGAAATTTTTGGGTCATATCCTAGGTGTCAATGGTATTCAAGTTGATCCTGTGAAGATAGAGATGGTTAAGAAATGGGAGACGCCTAAGTCTCCAACGTAGATACGACAATTCTTAGGTCTAGCCGGTTATTATAGAAGATTCATTGAGGGATTTTCTACTATTGCCCGACCGTTAACAGCATTGACTCACAAAGGTAAGAAGTATGAATGAACTAACTGCATGAGTCCTGTAAAGACCCGTCCTAATCCATAAGAACGAATACAATAACATTTGGTTACATCACGAGGTACTTGACCTCTATATGATACATTTTACAATCTTTGCATTCGTTTTTAAAAGGCGAACTTTCATTACATCGAAAGTTGACAGGCATGCATACCATTTCATAATATATCCAACTATAATTGACTTAATAATAATCTTGATGAACTCAACGAATCGAATGCAATGTCTTTTGAAATATGCCATGAATGATTCCAAGTAATATCTTTAATATGAGCAAATGCACATCGGAAGATTTCTTTCAATCCTGAGAATAAACATGCTTTAAAGTGTCAACCAAAAGGTTGGTGAGTTCATTAGTTTATCAAAATCGATCATTTTCATCATTTTAATAGACCACGAGAATTTCATTTTTCATTTCTCATAAATATCGTGCATGCAAAAATCATTCATATGGATTGAACACCTGGTAACCGACATTAACAAGATGCATATAAGAATATCCCCTATCATTCCGGGTCATCCATCGGACATGATAAAACATCATCGAAGTACTAAAGCATCCGCAACCATGGATGGGGTTTGTTAGGCCCAATAGATCTATCTTTAGGTTCGCGTCAATTAGTAGATCGGTTTACTAATTCTTAGGCTACCAAGCAAAAAGGGGCATATTCAGCTTCGATCATTCAACCATAGAATGTAGTTTCAATTACTTGTGTCTATTTCGTCAAACATTTATAAAAAACATGGCATGTATTCTCAGTCCCAAAAATATATATTGCAAAAGCATTTAAAAAGAGAGCAAATGAAACTCACCATACGATATTTCATAGTAAAAATACATATGTCGTCATTGAACAAGTACATGGTTGGCCTCGGATTCACGAACCTATATCATTTATTTATATATTAACTCACATAATTGTAATCGAACAAATTTATATATATATGAATTTATTAGTTATATCATTTTTATATTAATAACCTATATATTTCATATATTTATTTTATATATTTAAAGTAAATAAAAATATAAATTTTGTTATGTTATATGTATTTAATACATTTTATATATATATATATATATATATATATATATATATATATATATATATATATATATATATATATATATATATATATATATGTATGTATATATATCTTTTGTTTGTTAAAATTATATTAGTACTAAAATAATATTAGAAATGATAAAAATAATAATAATGATAATAGAGTTAAAAATGATACTTTTAATATTAATGATAAAATGATAACTTTAGTAAAAATAATACTTTAATAAAAATGTTAATTTTAATAATAATGTATACTAATAATAATAATTATAAAAATAATGATTTTACTAATAATAATTATGATACTATTATTTATATTAATATCTATAATGATAATAATACTACAAATAATAATACTAATACTTATGATAATAATAATAATAATAATAATAATAATAATAATAATAATAATAATAATAATAATAATAAAAATAATAATAATAATAATAATAATAATAATAATAATAATAATAATAATAATAATAATAATAATAATAATAATAATAATAATAATAATAATAATAATAATAATAATAATAATAATAATAATAATAATAATACTAATAATAAGAGATTACAACCTTTGAAGAAAACAAGCTCCTAAAAATAAAATGTCACTGCCAGGGCTCGAACCCAAGACCTCTCGCTTAAATACAAACACCCCTAACCATCCATCTGATTATGTTTATCTAATTTAATTCGCTGCCCAAGAATATTTAACCCGTTTTAAGGAGCCCAACAGTTAACAATCTTCAGCCCAACTACATAAACCCAACTAACATTAAACGGCCTAAGGAGTAAAACGATTTTGGTGGCCCAAATGATACTTCATAAAGTAATCAGCCCAAAAAAAAAATCTAACATCATGTTTTTATTTAAATTGCTCGACATATGGTGGGTGTGGGGTTAATTTTTTAATGGGTGTCGGTGTATAGCTTTAGAAACATAATAAACTTTACAACCGTAATCATCATCAACATCCATTGTCCATCAACATCATCTTTATAACTTCGATCACATTCGTAACCTCCACTGTATTCACCTTCACGACTATCATTTCTCCACTATCGTTGTAACAGTACATCATCATTGAGTAACATCACAGAACCATCTCATCATTGCTTTTATCATAAATAGAATAGAAACAGAAGGAGAAGTAAGGTGCAGCAGCGATATAACAGTAGTAGGACAGCCGTGATGATGGTTTGAGTTCGGTTGGCAAAGAAAACAGGAAGCAAGATAGGTTACTGTAACAAAAACTTTTGGTTTCTCGATGGTGATTGTTGCAAACAGAAAAATAAGAAAGTGGGGTGGTGATGATTTGTTGTTGTGGGTTCATGTGGGTTACATCATAAACGGTCAAGTCGAGCAGCACAATTATGAAGATAGAAGGTTTTGTGATCGGTGGTGGGTTGGTATTGTACCGAACCAGAAAACAGAAGGGTGGTGATCATGGTATGGGTTCACGAAAGAAGTGAGGGAGAGAGAGAGAAGAAAGAGATAAGTGGTAGATGTCAATGGTGGTTCTCGGTTAATAGCAACCACGAACAAGAAATTAAAACGGTAGATTTCGAATGAACTACAAATGGGTTTTTCGAAAATCATATCAATAACAGTGAAGTGATCAAAGGTTGTATTTGTATGGTGATCATGGAGGGTGTTTGATAACGGAGATGGTGGTAGTAATGCTTGATGAAAACGGTTTTAAAGTTACAAGGTGGTGAGTTCCGGTTTATAATATGGTGATGTGACCGGATGATGATCAAAGGTGGTTAAAAGGTGATGCAAGGTGGTGGTGATAGGTACCATGAACAGAAAACAAGCAAGTGTAGCATCGGTTCAAATTGTGTTCGGGTTGAAGATCGTGATTCGAACAGTAAATAAGGAAGTGGGTTCGTGATGATCGGCTATGGTGGTGATGAAGAAAGGAGAAGAATGTGTGATGAGGGATGGTGTCGACAAGGAAGAGACAGGGAATAAAATTTCAAATGAGTTTTGTGGTTTCTCATATGCACTGCAAGTTGTATATATAATACATAATTTAGAAAACATTTAATAATAATAATATATAATAATAATTTAAAAGTCACATGGAAAATAATTTAGGAGAAATAGTTAAGCCATCGAGAGATTTGGATTCTAATTATCGATAGTTTTCACGGACCATTATTTCGTACCCCGTTGATAATTAGTGGTGAATACAAGTATTCGGAAAAATCCCAAATTTTTACAGTGACTATCTTTATTTATTTTGGTCAATATGGTATAAAATTTGGTCATTAACTATTAAATAAAAATTACATTAATTATTCACTCCCAAACCCTAAGTGAAATATAAAAAGTTTTAAAATTTGACAAACAAGTTCTACATATATTATTATTAAGCCTAAAATCTGTAAAACTCATTTTCGAATCACCATTTATTTTAAAATTACATAAGTTTCTTTTTAACTCGTTTATGGTCAATCAATATGACAATTGAGCGTTACCGTTGTTTACTAAATAACTTTGAAATCAAAAAATGTATATTTAATATACATTTTTATGTATATATAGATTTATTTTAATAATAAATTTTATTATCTCCTATATCATTTTATAATTTAAATCATATATTATATCAAACTATATTTCACATTATATATATATATATATATATATATGTGTGTGTGTGTGTGTGTGTGTGTGTATTTATTTATTTAAAAGTAATAGTTCGTGAATCGTCGGAAATGGTCAAAGGTCAAATGAATTAATGAAATTAAGTTTAAATTTTAAGACCAAATGAAATGGTCAAAGGTCAAATTTTAAGACTCAACATTACAGATTTTTCTTATCGTGTCGAGATCATATGAAATTAAGTTTAAATTTGGTCGGAAATTTCCGGGTCGTCACAGTACCTACCCGTTAAAGAAATTTCGTCCCGAAATTTGATTGGGATCGTCATGGCTGACAATAAAAATATTTTCATGACGAATATGAGTTGATAAATAGAGTTTTATCATCATTGAGTAATATGGATAAAACAATTCGATTATTCGAAGAGTACGAATGAAGCTATCATAAAAGAGTGAAATGAATAAATGCAGATTCGTCTTGTCTGGTGACGTAGTCAAGGTTGATTTCCGAAAATCAAGGAATTTAAAGGAAATTTTTGTAATAAGATGTGGTTCTTCGATAATTAAGGAAATTAGAATCCTCTTTGATTAAATGCAATAATTTATTTTGATAGGTCTGTCGGATATTTCACTATAAATTTACGCTCTTCATTTCCTTTATATTTTGGAGTTCCATAATTTTGCTTTCTCTTCCCGTCTTTAAGTCAAATGAATAATGGTCCAGAATTCATAGGTATGGAGTTTGGAATGAACATAACTAATGTTCTAAAAGAGAGATTGTAATAGCACGATATTGATTGGTTAATTTACCAGAATTCAAAAGAAAATATAGGACTATCAGAAAAATATGTTCTTTATATGTTTGGAGATTAGGTAGAAAGTAAGAGTCGTGTAATATGGCACATCATGACGTTATGATCTGTGAATCATCACGTTCCATTAGAAACTCAGCATGACTTACTGTAATATAATCACATTGGTCAAGTGTCATTATATTATACTAACTCATGCTTCAGTTCCCAACATTACTTCGAAAACATTCATGATTTAAATTCAAATTTTTTTCAGAATTTAGAAACTAAAATAGTTTCTTTTCTGATGTAATACAGATAACGCGAGGAGATAGATGATTTCAAATAAGAATAGTTATGAAAATATCTTCAGAAATATTGAGAATATTTATAATGAAAGATATGATAATATCTTAGAATTTTAGATTCAAAGTGTGATGAGAAAATTCATTCACAATGATTTAGAACCATTACGGAACAAGGCATTCGCTAAAGATTTCATCAGAAACAGAATCATATAAATTCTTTATGTACAAGTTTAATCTTTGTGATTTGTTCAGAGTCTCCTTCATGGTTTGTTCAATTCATTTTTCAGTATCAAAATCTTTGAGCTTTTCCAACACTCCATCTTTTATCATCAAACTTTTGACTATTAAGGCAGTCTTTAGTTTTCACTGCTTCATCAGCTTTTTCAAAACTCAGAAAACTGATTCATAGGTTAAAGCGCTTTTCAGAAATTCAGAATTGAAGTTCGTAAATCCGGGAGATAGGAATTATATATATATATATATATATATATATATATATATATATATATATATATATATATATATATATATATATATATATATATATATATATATATATATATATATATATATATATATATATATGTATATATATATAATTGTTGTCGTAGAATCGCTGAGTAATTCGAGATTATCGATTGACACCTCCCGGTATTTGGTATGGTAATTATCGTTACAAGATGCCGATGAGTTCATAATAAGACTTCAAAAGATAAATATAGTGATTTGTCAGTGAGATTTAAGTCAAGGAGCAACGAGGTTGCTGGTACGTCTGCTGGTAATATGGTGGAATATAAAAAGTTCCCAGGTAACAATAAAAGAGATCGCATATATGTCAAGGTTATAATAAGGTTGTTTCGAACGAAAAGTCGAAGTTGACTTGCTGGAGCGATGAAAAAATTGGCTAATTTGAAAAGGAATTGCAAAGTTATTTTCGGTAATAACAACGACAAAGGAGCTAGCACGGATACATGTTAAAGGTTTACTCAGGTTCCGAGTGTTTTCAGGTGCATAACTATATGCATCAATCTTTTCTTCCGAGTGTTTAGGACTTGAAGAAATGTTTAGTTTCATATGTTATAATCAATATTTTATTTCATTTTAATTGTCCAATGCTGGCAGTCCACAGTTAGCAGTCCACAATTAGTAATTTCAATAATTCATATATAGTTTAATATATAATATTCGAATTAATTAATACGTATCGTAATCCATTGTATACATGTCTCAGACTCGATCACAACTCAAAGTATATATATTATTATAGAATCAACCTCAACCCTGTATAGCTAACTCGATCATTACTGCATATAGAGTGTTTATGGTTATTCCAAATAATATATATAGATGCGTCGATATGATATGTCAAAACATTGTATACGTGTCCCGATATTTAAAATGCGTAAATAACAGTATTTAAATGACGATAAATAAAGTGAGTAAAATAAATAACAGAAATTAAATGATGATAAATAAAATTGCAAGAATATAAATTGCGATAAATAAACTGCGATAAATAAATTGCGATAATAAAATGTAATAAAGAATTAAAAGTTAGCTAGGAACAGTTAGCTAGGATTTTGTTAGCGTGGATACTTAACAAAATTTTCTCATGGTTAATTTATTTGTTTCTAATAAATTTTATTTTTGTTCAATGTTTTATTCATTATGCCATTTGTTGGATTCTAATAGATCAAAATCCAAATATAAAATTGAATGAAAAGGGTTATTCTGCGGTGAACGGATGCGTATATCGATGGTTGTAAATACGATAGTAAATGACTGTTAAATTAGATTTGAAAGAATGTACAGTGTACTTATTAATGTGAAATCTAAATATTCCTCGGGTATTACCTACCCGTTAAAATATTTTCACCATTAACAGTTTGTACGAAAGAATTTTTTATTACAATCTTTATGAAAAAATATATATACATATATATTTTCTTCAGATGTAATCATAGATTTAATGAGTCAATATGATATTAAACTCATTTGATTTACCGTTAGAACAAGAATATATAATCTCTAAAACATTAGAGATTACATAATCGCCATGTCGAACGAAGATAAATGATGTAGAACGTCATGTAGAATGATGATTATGTTTGAGGTATATATTGTGGTGTTGAGGCGTGTAATGCGAATGTTGTTGTTGGTGGTACTGGTATTGATGTTGGTGGTACTATTGGTGCCGGTGATGTTGCTGAAGCAGGTACGTTTTGCACCATATTTTCCAAGGCTACAACTCGGGCGCGAAGCTCGTTGACTTATTACTCCGGAATGATTGTCGGTAGGAACGAGCGAATGAATAAGGTTTAGAATCAGAGTTGTGATATAGTCGTGGCGAGATACTATGGAAATGAGAGAGAAAATGGTGTTTCGAACAGGTTCGCCGGTAAGTGCTTCAGGTTCTTCGCCAAAAGGTGAATTCGGTTGGTGGGAGGGATCGCCTCCTTCGCGTCTCCATTGATTAAGTCGACTACGAACTCATCAGATGAATTGGGGATGGCTAATTCTTTGATTCATTCCGGTCACACTGCCTTCGGAGTTTGAGTCGAAATCCATAACAGAATAGCTGTCGGAATCTAAGGAATTTGATCTAGTTGCGAGTTCCATCTTGTATGGTTAGATAAAGAGTTTTCGATATGAAATGATTTTCGGCTATCGGATGGTATTCTATTTATATAGAATATCTATATATATAGAACAAAAGATTTCGTATATTAAGGAGGAATTTACGAAATATGTCAGGCAAGTTTACAGTAACAGATACGATAAGATATGAATTAGCAGATACGCTAAGATATGAATTTTGTCTATACACTATTTATGCAATCAATGCAATAAGATGTGTCTAGACTAAGAATGATAAGCAGGTAATTTCTAAGGATGGTAAATAGATGATTTCCGACTAGAAATGATAAGCAAAACTTTTTGACATGCAGACACGGTCGAAGTCCAGACTCACTAATGCATCCTAACAACTATCAGTTAGACACACTAATGCAAGACCTGATTCACTAAGAACACCGCTCTGATACCACAGGTAAAGACCCGTCCTAATCCATAAGAACAAATACAATAACATTTGGTTACATCGCGAGGTACTTGACCTCTATATGATACATTTTACAATCATTGCATTCGTTTTTAAAAGGCAAACTTTCATTACATCGAAAGTTGACAGGCATGCATACCATGTCATAATATATCCAACTATAATTGACTTAATAATAATCTTGATGAATTCTTTTGAAATATGCCATGAATGATTCCAAGTAATATCTTTAAAATGAGTAAATGCGCAGCGGAAGATTTCTTTCAATCCTGAGAATAAACTTGCTTTAAAATGTCAACCAAAAGGTTGGTGAGTTCATTAGTTTATCATAATCGATCATTTTCATCATTTTAATATACCACAAGAATTTCATTTTTCATTTCTCATAAATATCGTGCATGCAAAAATCATTCATATGGATTGAACACCTGGTAACCGACATTAACAAGATGCATATAAGAATATCCCCTATCATTCCGGATCATCCATCAGACATGATAAAACAACATCGAAGTACTAAAGCATCCGCAACCATGGATGGGGTTTGTTAGGCCCAATAGATCTATCTTTAGGATTCGCGTCAATTAGTAGATCGGTATACTAATTCTTAGGCTACCAAGCAAAAAGGGGCATATTCGGCTTCGATCATTCAACCATAGAATGTAGTTTCAATTACTTGTGTCTATTTCGTCAAACATTTATAAAAAACAGCGCATGTATTCTCAGTCCCAAAAATATATATTGCAAAAGCATTTAAAAAGGGAGCAAATGAAACTCACCATACGATATTTCGTAGTAAAAATACATATGTCGTCATTAAACAAGTACATGTTTGGCCTCGGATTCACGAACCTATATCATTTATATATATATATATATATATATATATATATATATATATATATATATATATATATATATATATATATATATATATATATTAACTCACATAATTGTAATCGAACAAATTTATATATATATGAATTTATTAGTTATATCATTTTTATATTAATAACCTATATGTTTCATATATTTATTTTATATATTTAAAGTAAATAAAAATATAAATTTTGTTATGTTATATGTATTTAATACATTTTTTGTATATACATGTATATATATCTTTTGTTTGTTAAAATTATATTAGTACTAAAGTAATATTAGAAATGATAAAAATAATAATAATGATAATAGAGTTAAAAATGATTCTTTTAATATTAATGATAAAATGATAACTTTAGTAAAAATAATACTTTTAATAAAAATGTTAATTTTAATAATAATGTATACTAATAATAATAATTATAAAAATAATGATTTTACTAATAATAATTATGATACTATTATTTATATTAATATCTATAATGATAATAATAGTACTCATAATAATAATACTAATACTTATGATAATAATAATAATAAAATAATAATAATAATAATAATAATAATAATAATAATAATAATAATAATAATAATAATAATAATAATAATAATAATAATAATAATAATAATAATAATAATAATAATAATAATAATAATAATAATAATAAGAGATTACAACCTTTGAAGAAAACAAGCTCCTAAAAATAAAATGTCACTGCCAGGGCTCGAACCCAAGACCTCTCGCTTAACTACAAACACCCCTAACCATCCATCTGATTCTGTTTATCTGATTTAATTCGTTGCCCAAGACTCTTTAACCCGTTTTAAGGAGCCCAATAGTTAACAATCTTCGGCCCAACTACATAAGCCCAACTAACATTAAACCGTCCAAGGAGTAAAACAATTTTGGTGGCCCAAGTGATACTTCATAAAGTAATCGGCCCAAAACAAAAATCTAACATCATGTTTTTATTTAAATTGCTCGACATATAGTGGGTGTGGGGTTAATTTTTCAATGGGTGTCGGTGTATAGCTTTAGAAACATAATAAACTTTACAATCGTAATCATCATCAACATCCATCGTCCATCAACATCACCTTTATAACTTCGATCACATTCGTAACCTCCACTTTATTCACCTTCACGACTATCATTCCTCCACCGTCATTGTAACAGTACATCATCATCGAGTAACGTCACAGAACCATCTCATCGTTGCTTTGATCATAAATAGAATATAAACAGAAGGAGAAGTAAGGTGCAGCAGCGATATAACAGCAGTAGGACAGCCGTGATGATGGTTTGAGTTCGGTTGACAAAGAAAATAGGAATCAAGATAGGTTATTGTAACAAAAACTTTTGGTTTCTCGATGGTGATTGTCGCAAATAGAAAAACAAGAAAGTATGGTGGTGTTGATTTGTTGTTGTGGGTACACGTGGGTTACATCATAAACGGTCAAGTCGAGCAGCACAATTATGAAGATAGAAGGTTTAGTAATCGGTGGTGGGTTGGTATTGCACAGAACCAGAAAACAGAAGGGTGGTGATCATGGTGTAGGTTCATGAAAGAAGTGGGGGAGAGAGAGAGAAGAGATAGATAAGTGGAAGATGTCAATGGTGGTTCTCGGTTAATAGCAACCACGAATAAGAAATGAAAATGGTGGATTTTGAATGAACTACAAATGGGTTTTTTGAAAATCATATCAATAACAGTGAAGCGATCAAAGGTTGTATTTGTATGGTGATCATGGAGGGTGTTTGATAACAGAGATTGTGGTAGTAATGCTTGATGAAAATGGTTTTAAAGTTACAAGGTGGTGAGTGGCGGTTTTTCAATATGGTGATGTGACCGAATGATGATCAAAGGTGGTTAAAAGGTGATGCAAGGTGGTGGTGATAGGTACCATAAACAGAAAACAAGCAAGTGTAGCATCGGTTCAAATTGTGTTCAGGTTGAAGATCGTGATTCGAACAGTAAATAAGGAAGTGGGTTCGTGATGATCGGCTATGGTGGTGATGAAGAAAGGAGAAGAAGGTGTGATGAGGGATGGTGTCGACAAGGAAGAGACAGGGAATAAAATTTCAAATGAGTTTTGTGGTTTCTCATATGCACTGCAAGTTGTATATATAATACATAATTTAGAAAACATTTAATAATAATAATATATAACAATAATTTAAAAGTCACATTGGATAGAATTTAGGAGAAATAGTTAAGCCATCGAGAGATTTGGATTCTAATTATCGACAGTTTTCACGGACCATTATTTCGTACCCCGTTGATAATTAGTGGTGAATAAAAGTATTTGGAAAAATTCCAAATTTTTACAGTGACTATCTTTATTTTTTTGGGTCAATATGGTATAAAATTTGGTCATTAACTATTAAATAAAAATTACATTAATTATTCACTCCCAACCCCTAAGTGAAATATAAAAAGTTTTAAAATTTGACAAACAAGTTCTACATATATTATTATTAAGCCTAAAATCTATAAAACTCATTTTCGAATCACCATTTATTTTAAAATTACATAAGTTTCTTTTTAACTCGTTTATGGTCAATCAATATGACAATTGAGCATTACCGTTGTTTACTAAATAACTTTGAAATCACAAAATATATATTTAATATACATTTTTATGTATATATAGATTTATTTTAATAATAAATTTTATTTTATTATCTCCTATATCATTTTATAATTTAAATCATATATTATATCAAACTTTATTCACATTATATATATATATATATATATATATATACATATATATATACATATACATATATCTGTATTTATTTATTTAAAAGTAATAGTTCGTGAATCGTCGGAAATGGTCAAAGGTCAAATGAATTCATGAAATAGTTCAAAAATTTTAAGACTCTACATTACAGATTTTTCTTATCGCGTCGAGATCATATGAAATTAAATTTAAATTTGGTCAGAAATTTTCGGGTCGTCACAGTACCTACCCGTTAAAGAAATTTCGTCCCGAAATTTGATTGGGATCGTCATGGCTGACAATAAAAATATTTTCATGATGAATATGAGTTAATAAATAGAGTTTTATCATCATTGAGTAATATGGATAAAACAATTCGATTTTCGAAGAGTACGAATGAAGTTATCATAAAAGAGTGAAATGAATAAATGCAGATTCGTCTTGTCTGGTGACGTAGTCACGGTTGATTTCCGGAAATCAAGGAATTTAAAGGAAATCTTTGTAATAAGATGTGGTTCTTCGATAATTAAGGAAATTAGAATCCTCTTTGATTAAATGCGATAATCTATTTTGATAGGTCTGTCGGATATTTCACTATAAATTTACACTCTTCGTTTCCTTTATATTTTGGAGTTCCATAATTTTGCTTTCTCTTCCCGTCTTTAAGTCAAACGAATAATGGTCCAGAATTCATAGGTATGGAGTTTGGAATGAACATAACTAATGTTCTAAAAGAGAGATTGTAATAGCACGATATTGATTGCTTAATTTACCAGAATTCAAAAGAAAATATAGGACTATCAGAAAAATATGTTCTTGATATGTTTGGAGATTAGGTAGAATGTAAGAGTCGTGTAATATGGCACATCATGACGTTATGATCTGTGAATCATCACGTTCCATTAGAAACTTAGCATGACTTACTGTAATATAATCACGTTGGTCAAGTGTCATTATATTATACTAACTCATGCTTCAGTTCCCAACATTACTTCGAAAACATTCATGATTTAAATTCGAATTTTTTTTTAGAATTTAGAAACTAAAACAGTTTCCTTTCTGATGTAATACAGATAACGCGAGGAGATAGATGATTTCAAATAAGAATAGTTATGAAAATATCTTCATAAATATTGAGGATATTTATAATGAAAGATATGATAATATCTTAGAATTTTAGATTCAAAGTGTGATGAGAAAATTCATTCACAATGATTTAGAACAATTACGGAACAAGGCATTCGCTAAAGATTTCATCAGAAACAGAATCATCTAAATTCTTTATGTACAAGTTTAATCTTTGTGATTTGTTTAGAGTCACCTTCATGGTTTGTTCAATTCATTTTTCAGTATCAAAATCTTTGAGCTTTTCCAACACTCCATCTTTTATCATCAATGTTTTGACTGTTAAGGCAGTCTTCAGTTTTCACTGCTTCATCAGCTTTTTCAAAACTCAGAAAACTGATTCATAGGCTAAAGCGCTTTTCAGAAATTCAGAATTGAAGTTCGTAAATATATATATATATATATATATATATATATATATATATATATATATATATATATATATATATATATATATATATATATATATATATATATATATATATATATATAATTGTTGTCGTAGAATCGCTGAGAAATTTGAGATTATCGATTGACACCTCCCGGTATTTGGTATGGTAATTCTCGTTACAAGATTCCTATGAGTTCATAATAAGACTTCAATAGATAAATATCGTGATTTGTTAGAGAGATTTAAGTCAAGGAGCAAGGAGGTTGCTGGTACGTCTACTGGTAATATGGTGGAATATAAAAAGTTCCCCGGTAACAATAAAAGAGAACGCATATATGTCAAGGTGATAATAAGGTTGTTTCGAACGAAAAGTCGAAGTTGACTTGCTGGAGCCATGAAAAAATTGGCTAATTTGAAAAGGAATTGCAAAGTTATTTTCGGTAATAACAACGACAAAGGAGCTAGCACAGATACATGTTAATCGGTTACTCAGGTTCCGAGTGTTTTCAGGTGCATAACTATATGCATCAATCTTTTCTTCCGTAGATGAAGTGCGGTTGGTTCATCCTCTCGATTGAGGTGTTTACAAGATCCGTGAAAGGTTTGAACGCAGATTGTAATCGTCAAGATACAAACGAGGTTTAGGACTTGAAGAAATGTTTAGTTTCATATGTTATAATCAATATTTTATTTCATTTTAATTGTCCAATATTGGCAGTCCACAGTTAGCAGTCCACAATTAGTAATTCAATAATTCATATATAGTTTAATATATAATATTCGAATTAATTAATACGTATCGTGACCCATTGTATACATGTCTAAGACTCGATCACAACTCAAAGTATATATATTATTATAGAATCAACCTCAACTCTGTATAGCTAACTCAATCATTACTGCATATAGAGTGTCTATGGTTATTCCAAATAATATATATAGATGCGTCGATATGATATGTCAAAACATTCTATACGTGTCCTAATATTTAAAATGCGTAAATAACAGTATTTAAATGACGATAAATAAAGTGAGTAAAATAAATAACAGAAATTAAATGACGATAAATAAAATTGCAAGAATATAAATTGCGATAAATAAACTGCGATAAATAAATTGCGATAATAAAATGTAATAAAGAATTAAAAGTTATCTAGGACAGTTAGATAGAATTTTGTTAGCGTGGATACTTAACAAAATTTTCTCATGGTTAATTTATTTGTTTCTAACAAATTTTATTTTTGTCCAATGTTTTCTTCATTATGCCACTTGTTGAATTCTGATAGATCAAAATCCAAATATGAAATTGAATGAAAAGGGTTATTCTGCGGTGAACGGATACGTATATCGGTGGTTGTAAATAGGATAGTAAATGACTGTTAAATTAGATTTGAAAGAATGTACAGTGTGCTTATTAATGTTAAATCTAAATATTCCTCGGGTATTACCTACCCGTTAAAATATTTTCACCATTAACAGTTTGTACAAAAGAATTTTTTATTACAATCTTTATGAAAAAATATATATACATATATATTTTCTTCAGATGTAATCATAGATTTAATGAGTCAATATGATATTAAACTCATTTGATTTACCATTAGAACAAGAATATATAATCTCTAAAACATTAGAGATTACATAATCGCCATGTCAAACGAAGATAAATGATGTAGAACGTCATGTAGAACGATGATTATGTTTGAGGTATATATTGTGGTGTTGAAGCGTGTAATGCAGATGTTGTTGTTGGTGGTACTGGTATTGATGTTGGTGGTACTATTGGTGCTGGTGATGTTGCTGAAGCTGGTACGTTTTGCACCATATTTTCTAAGGCTACAACTCGGGCGCGAAGCTCGTTGACTTATTACTCCGGAATGATTGTCTGTAGGAACGAGCGAATGAATAAGATTTAGAATCTGAGTTGTGATATAGTCGTGGCGAGATACTCTGGAAATGAGAGAGAAAATGGTGTTTCGAATAGGTTCGCCGGTAAGTGCTTCAGGTTCTTCGCCAAAAGGTGAATTTGGTTGGTGGGAGGGATAGCCTCCTTCGCGTCTGCATTGATTAAGTCGACTACGAACTCATCAGATGAATTGGGGATGGCTGATTGGTTGATTCATTCCGGTCACACTACCTTCGGAGTTTGAGTCGAAATCCATAACAGAATAGCTGTCGGAATCTAAGGAATTTGATCTAGTTGCGAGTTCCGTCTTGTATGGTTAGATAAAGAGTTTTCGATATGAAATGATTTTCGGCTATCGGATGGTATTCTATTTACATATCTATATATATAGAACAAAAGATTTCGTATATTACGGAGGAATTTACGGAATATGTCAGGCAAGTTTACAGTAACAGATACGCTAAGATATGAATTTTGTCTATACACTATTTATTCAATCAATGCAATAAGATGTGTCTAGACTAAGAATGATAAGCAGGTAATTTCCTAAGGATGGTAAATAGATGATTTCCAACTAGAAATGATAAGCAAAACTTTTTGACATGTAGACACGGTCGAAGTCCAGACTCACTAATGCATCCTCACAACTATCAGTTAGACACACTAATGCAAGACCTGGTTCGCTAAGACCACCGCTCTGATACCACATATAAAGACTCGTCCTAATCCATAAGAACAAATACAATAACATTTGGTTACATCGTGAGGTACTTGACCTCTATATGATACATTTTACAATCATTGCATTAGTTTTTAAAAGGAAAACTTTCATTGCATCGAAAGTTGACAGGCATGCATACCATTTCATAATATATCCAACTATAATTGACTTAATAATAATCTTGATGAACTCAACGACTTGAATGCAACGTCTTTTGAAATATGCCATGAATGATTCCAAGTAATATCTTTAAAATGAGCAAATGCACAGCGGAAGATTTCTTTCAATCCTAAGAATAAACTTGCTTTAAAGTGTCAACCAAAAGGTTGGTGAGTTCATTAGTTTATCATAATCGATCATTTTCATCATTTTAATATACCACAAGAATTTCATTTTTCATTTCTCATAAATATCGTGCATGCAAAAATCATTCATATGGATTGAACACCTGGTAACCGACATTAACAAGATGCATATAAGAATATCCCCTATCATTCCGGATCATCCATCGGACATGATAAAACAACATCGAAGTACTAAAGCATCCGCAACCATGGATGGGGTTTGTTAGGCCCAATAGATCTATCTTTAGGATTCGCGTCAATTAGTAGATCGGTATACTAATTCTTAGGCTACCAAGCAAAAAGGGGCATATTCGGCTTCGATCATTCAACCATAGAATGTAGTTTCAATTACTTGTGTCTATTTCGTCAAACATTTATAAAAAACAGCGCATGTATTCTCAGTCCCAAAAATATATATTGCAAAAGCATTTAAAAAGGGAGCAAATGAAACTCACCATACGATATTTCGTAGTAAAAATACATATGTCGTCATTGAACAAGTACATGTTTGGCCTCGGATTCACGAACCTATATCATTTATATATATATATATATATATATATATATATATATATATATATATATATATATATATATATATATATATATATATATATATATATATATATATATATTAACTCACATAATTGTAATCGAACACATTTATATATATATGAATTTATTAGTTATATCATTTTTATATTAATAACCTATATGTTTCATATATTTATTTTATATATTTAAAGTACATAAAAATATAAATTTTGTTATGTTATATGTATTTAATACATTTTTTGTATATACATGTATATATATCTTTTGTTTGTTAAAATTATATTAGTACTAAAGTAATATTAGAAATGATAAAAATAATAATAATGATAATAGATTTAAAAATGATAATTTTAATATTAATGATAAAATGATAACTTTAGTAAAAATAATACTTTTAATAAAAATGTTAATTTTAATAATAATGTATACTAATAATAATAATTATAAAAATAATGATTTTACTAATAATAATTAAGATACTATTATTTATATTAATATCTATAATGATAATAATAGTACTAATAATAATAATACTAATACTTATGATAATAATAATAATAATAATAATAATAATACTAATACTAATAATAATAATAATATAATAAAGAGATTACAACCTTTGAAGAAATATATATTTAATATACATTTTTATGTATATATAGATTTATTTTAATAATAAATTTTATTATCTCCTATATCATTTTATAATTTAAATCATATATTATATCAAACTATATTTCACATTATTATATATATATATATATATATATATATATATATATATATATATATATATATATATATATATATATATATATATATATATATATATATATATATATATATATATATATATATATATATATATTATTTATTTATTTATTTACAAGTAATAGTTCGTGAATCGTCGGAAATGGTCAAAGGTAAAATGAATTCATGAAATAGTTCAAAAATTTTAAGACTCAACATTACAGACTTTGCTTATCGTGTCGAGATCATATGAAATTAAGTTTAAATTTGGTCGGAAATTTCCGGGTCGTCACAAGTCTGCATTTCAGTTGTTAAAAAAGAAATTAACTACTGCCCCGATTTTGTGTTTGCCCGAAGAAACCGAGGACTTCGTGATTTATTGTGATGCTTCACGATAGGGTTTTGGTTGGGTGTTAATGCAATGGAAGAAAGTGATTACCTACGGATCACGACAACTAAAGATACATGAACAAAACTATACAACTCATGATTTGGAACTTGGTGCTGTGGTCTTTGAACAGAATATGTGGAGACACTATTTGTATGGTACTAAGTTTACTGTTTTCACGGATCACAAGAGTTTACAACATATTTTCGACCAGAAACAGCTTAATATGAGGCAAAGACATTGGATAGAGCTATTGAATGACTACGACTACGACATTTTCTATCATCCTGGCAAGGCAAATCTGGTTGCTGATGCCTTAAGTAGGAAGGAAAAGGTTAAACCTATCCGAGTTCGAGCATTGAACTTGACTGTCCGAATGAACCTTACTTCACAGATACGCAATGCATAACTAGAGGCATTGAAAGTGGAGAACGTTGCTACTGAGTCCCTTAGAGGGATAGATAGGAAGTTTTTCAGTAGAGAAGATGGGACCCGGTACTTCATAGATAAAATTTGGGTACCGAGATTTGGCAGATTAAGGGAACTAGTGCTAAATGAGGCACACAAGACAAGGTATTCTATTCACCCTGAATTCGACAAGATGTATCAAGATATTAAGGCACTGTATTGGTGGCCTAACATGAAGGCAGATATAACAACTTATGTTAGTAAGTGCTCAGCGTGTGCTAAGGTAAAAGCAGAGCATCAAAAACCGTCAGGACTACTGACACAACCAGAGATTCCCCAGTGGAAATGGGAATGTATTACCATGGATTTTATTACTAAGTTGCCCAAGACTGTGGGAGGTTATGATACGATTTGGGTTATCATTGATCGTCTCACAAAGTCTGCTCATTTTCTACCAATTAAGGAAACGGATAAGATGGAGAAGTTGGCACAGATCTATATAAAGGAAGTAGTTTCCCGACATGGAGTGCCGATATCCATTATTTCCGACAGAGAAAGTAGATTTACATCTAGATTTTGGCAAGCATTGCAAGAGTATATGGGAACTCGTTTAGATATGAGTACAGTATATCACCCTCAAACAGATGGTCAAAGTGAGAGAACCATCCAAACACTAGAACACATGTTAAGAGCATGTGTTATCAATTTTGGAATCAGATGGGATAGACATCTACCGTTAACAGAGTTTTCCTATAACAATAGTTATCATGCAAGTATAAAGGCAACGCCTTTTGAAGCACTGTATGGCAGAAAGTGCAGATCACCTGTATGTTGGACTGAGTTAGGAGATAGTCAATTGACTGGTCCTGAGAGCATACACGAAACAACTGAAAAGATTGTACATATACAAGTGAGAGATGTCTTCTTCATCTTTCCCTATTGTCTCGGTAATGAAGTTAGCTAGCACATGTCTTTTGAGAGAGTGCCTTACTTGAAAGTCGATGTCGTATTCTCCCAGCTCAATGGACTATTTGGCCATTCTACCCAACTTTTTTGGCTTTATTAGTACCTAACGAATTGGCTTATCAGTTAGCACAACAATAGGGTGATCTTGGAAATACCTTCGTAGATTTTGAATTGTATGCACAAGTGCCAGGGTCAGCTTTTCGGGCTCTGAGTAGTTGACTTCGGCTCCTTGGAGAAAATGACTTATTATACCGGGATTTGCTTCTCGCTCCGTCAATAGGACTATGCTTATACATTCTTCGTAGGAAGCCAAGTGTACATATGTGAAGACCCGTCCTAATCCATCCGGACGAAGTCCATATCGATTATAAACGATTCACAACAGTTGATTACATCGCGAGGTACTTGACCTCTATATGATACATTTTACAAACATTGCATTCGTTTTTGAAAAGACAATCTTTCATTACATCGAAAGTTGACAACATGCATACCATTTCGTAATATATTTTACTATAATTTACTTAATAATAATCTTGATGAAATCAACGACTCGAATGCAACGTCTTTTGAAATATGTCATGAATGACTCCAAGTAATATCTCTAAGATGAGCAAATGCACAGCGGAAGATTTCTTTCGTACCTGAGAATAAACATGCTTTAAAGTGTCAACCAAAGGTTGGTGAGTTCATTAGTTTAATATAAATAATCATTTCATAATTTTAATAGACCACAAGATTTCATATTTCCATTTCTCATAAACATACATCCCATGCATAGAGACAAAAATATCATTCATATGGATTGAACACCTGGTAACCAACATTCACAATATGCATATAAGAATATCCCCATCATTCCGGGATCCTCCTTCGGACATGATATAAATTTCGAATTACTAAAGCATCCGGTACTTTGGATGGGGCTTGTTGGGCCCGATAGATCTATCTTTAGAGTTCGCGTCAATTAGGGTGTCTGTTCCCTAATTCTTAGATTACCAGACTTAATAAAAAGGGGCATATTTGATTTCGATCATTCAACCATAGAATGTAGTTTCACGTACTTGTGTCTATTTCATAAAACAGTTATAAAAAACAGCGCATGTATTCTCAGTCCCAAAAATATATATTGCGAAAGCATTTAAAAAGGGAGTAATGAAACTCACGCATATAAATATTGTAAAACAATTAATAAGGTATTTGCATGTATTCTGAGCCCAAAAACGTAAAGAGTAAAAGGGATTAAATGAAACTCACCTAATGTATTTTGTAGTAAAAATACATATGACGACATTGAGCAAGTATAGGGTTGGCCTTGGATTCACGAACCTATATCATTTATATATATGTATTAACACATAAAATGGTAATCGAATAATTTATATATTATTAGAGATTTAATTGTTATTTTAATTAGGTTTTTCATTAATAACCTTATTAATTATATTTATTAACATTTATTATAAAAGTATTAATATCGTTATGTTATGTGTAGTAAATATAATTTTATATACTATTAGTTATTTGATAAAATAATATTGATGATAACAATAAATACAAGTTGTTTTTATTTTATAATAATAATAATAGTTATTACGATAATAATTTTGATAATATAAAAATATTAATATTAAAGTCAAAATACTAATAGTGATAGTGATAATATTAATTTTGATAAACCTTATAATTTCTCTAATAATGATATTAATAATAGTAAAAATGATACTTTTAATATAATTGATAGTTTTCAATAAAAATGATACTAATAATAATATTAATGATATTATCAATAATAATTTTGATAATACTAATAATAAATAGATAAATAACTACCTCAAAGAAATAGCCCTAAAAATAATGCCCAAGTCTGGGTTTGAACCCGCGACGTCCCGCTAACCCGATAACAACCTTAACCATATTTATCATGATCATTATTATAAACATAATCATAATTATACTCTTATAAACCGTCACCACCACCTTTATGTATCATTATCAATATCTTAATCATACCCTAATTCTAAACATCATCTACATCATCACTTCTTCAAAGTATTTTTATCATCATAATCGAACCTAGTTATCACAACATCATCCTTCTAATCACCGATGTTTATAATAATTGCTATCATCATATCGTATATCAATATCATCATCGTTATCATTTCTCTTCGGTACATATTTCCATCATTACTCAATCATATCGGGTATTGTTATTAATATCTTAAACTATTATTTTCTTTCATAACCTTAATCATGATCATTATATCTTAATCATCATTATATCTTAATCATCATGCTAATTATCACCACAATCAAATCATCTTTATCATTGTTAGTTACCGTAAACTTAGCTAATTTCTTACAGTAATCGTCGTTGTTTATGTCACCAATATACATTGCCAATTTAACAAATTAGAAAACAGAAAAAATATGATGGGCTGTATGTAGTGGCCTAAGATTACTTCGGCCCAACTGAAACATATATTTGGCCCAACAGCAGCCTACATAGATCACGGCCCAAGTATTGAAATCACTAAACCCAACAATCAAATCCCATAATGTAAGTAAAATTGAATCTTAATCGGCCCAATGCTAATGATAAAGGAATTCGTTTACCAGCTCATCATGAGTCATATTCCAATATTAATCATAACCGACAGCTCACATGTCATATATATACTATCCAAAATTAAAAATTGTATGTATGTGTGAATGTCATTATTTTACTTGGCCACTTACGAGAATCTAGTCCCACATATGCAAGTTGTTTCAAAGATTGGTTATTTGATGTTATTATAATATTCAAAACATCCAAGTTGATAAGATCATAAGCTGGAACGTAATATTCCTGTTTTATTTAATTAAATTGTTCGACTAATAGGCAAGAGAAAACTTACTGCAGCAACAGGAGGTATGCAGCGAAAACTCGATGGGTTTTAGGTTATTGTGTTCAATCAAAGAAAAGAAACAGAAAATGGAAAAGTACAGTAGTAGCAGGTGGTGGTGTGGTGATGATTGTCGATAGTTTAGGTGATAGATTGAAATGTTTGCAGGGTTCAAATCAATAAAGAGATCGACACGTTTTGTTGTGAGCTTCCAAATAAAATGATAGGAGAAGGAGAGGCAAGATGAGGAGGTAGAGAGAGAGTGACGATGTAGGATGATGAATGGTGATGTTCTTTGGGTGATCAAGGTGGTAACAATGATGATTCAAGGCTGAGATTGATCAAGGAGTAGAAGATAAACAACGCGTTTGATATGGGTATGGTGTTGGGTTTACGAAAAGAAAATAAGAAAGAAGGAGGAGAGAGAGAAAGAGTTATGGTGACCGGAGGTGGCTGTAAGTTGTGGCGGTGAGGGATGACGTTTGTAGTGGTGGTGGCAGGTGTTGTGAGTGGTGATGAAACAAACCCGAAAGATAATAGGAACTGGAGGTGTTCGTTGGATTGTGGTTTTCGGTGGTGACTAGTGTTGTGATCAACTAAAGGAATTTATGAAGGTGAATTTGTTTGTGGTTTTGATGGTGATCGAGCATGGAGTTAGTAATCGAACAATAATAGTCTATGAAGAAGAAGAAGACTAAAGATGTTGAGTTGGTGGTGAGTGATTTGAAACAGAAGTAACAAGAGACGTAAAAAGCAATAGCATGTGTGTGATGGTTTAATTTAATCACAAGTGGGAGTATTATATGGGTACATTATTGTACTGAAATGTTAGAAAGCGATCACTATATTAATATGAATCACACAATTTAAAAACATGGTTGCTTGTGATAATTGGGTGGACACAATTCTTTCAATCAGAAGCAATTAATTAAAAGTAGACACGAATGTTAAACTGAATTTGGATTCATTCGGTTTATAATCTATTTAATATTATTAATTAATAATTATAATTATATTAATAATAATAATACTTTTAATATTAATAATAATAATGATAATAACATTACTAATAAGGAATAATGATATTTATAAAAATAATATTAATAATAATATTAATATTGATAATATCAAAATAATAATACTAATAATAAGAATGATATCAATAATAATGATATTTAAGAAAAATGAAATTTTTTAAAATAATAACAACTAATAATTTATTTAAATCCTAACTAATTTATAACTTTAATCTTTCAAAAAAAAAAAAAAATTTTATTTTATAACCCTAAAATTATTAGAATTTTATTAATTCAAATTATTATATATATACTTGTATTTATATATATATATTTACACACAATTGTTTGTGAATCGTCAGGAACAGTCGAAGGTCAATTGAATATATGGATCAGTTCAAAATATTTGTGACTCAACATTACAGACTTTGCTTATCGTGTCAAAATCTTATCAAGATTAAGTTTAAATTTAGTCGGAAATTCCCGGGTCACTACAGTACCTACCCGTTAAAGAAATTTCGTCCCGAAATTTGAGTGAGGTGGTCATGGTTAACAATAAAAATGTTTTCATGACGAATATGAGTTGATAAATTGAGTTTTATCATCATTGAGTAATATGGCTAAAATGATTTGATTAATCGAAGCGTATGAATGAAGCTATCACAAAAGATCGAGATGAAGAAGTGGAGATTTTTCCATAACTTTTGACTTAGTTACGATTGAATTCCGGAATTCAAGGGATTTAAAGAAAACCTTCGAAATCTAAAAGATTTGATTCTTCGGCGAGTAAGGAAATTAAGATCTCTATAATTAAATACGGTGATCTGTCTCGATTTCTCTGTCTGGTATTTCCACTATAAATGAACTTCTTCCGTTCCATTATTTTCACCATTCCAATACTTTCTTTCTTAGTTCATACATCCAAAAGATTGTGAAAATGCTTAGTCCATTTCTAATCCTTGATATTTTTCTAATTATCATTTCTGTCATCCTCTTTTTAATCTTTCCACCAGAAAAATCTATTTACTTCTATTATTACCTTGGGGTGATACTATTCTTAATTATATCATGTCTTTATATTGTTATTCGTATTAATGTCCACGGTTTGTAACCTCCGTGTTGTTATTAGGCTTTATATTTTCTCTTATATTTTGGAGCTTTGTCCCTTCGTTTCTTCTTCTTGCGATTAAACACTGCTTGTAATGGTTCAGAATTCGCAGATATAAACTTTGGAATGAACATTGTTAATGTTCTAAGTAGGAAATCGTAATGGCACGATTTGATTTGTCAAATTACCAGAATCACTGAGAATAGAACTATCAAGAATATATTTTCTTGATATGTTCGGAGGTGAAGTAGAATGAACGAGTCGTGTAACATGGCACATGATGACGTTATGATCTGTGAATCCTCACGTTCTATTAAAAACTCAGTATGACTTACTGTAATATAATCACGTTGATCAAGTGTCATTATATTATACTAACTCATGCATCAATTCCCAACACTACTTCAAAAACATTCATAATTTAAACTCGAATTTTTTTTTTTTTTTTTTTAAATTTAGAAACTAAAGTAGTTTCCTTTATGATGTAATATAGATAGCACGAAGAGATAAATAATTTCGGACGAGAATATTTATGAAAATATCTTCAGAAATATCGAAGATATTTATGATGATATTTTGGAATTTCTAAGTTCGATGGTTGATGAGGAAGATTTTTCGCAAGATTTTAACATGAGTACGGAGCAAGATATTCGTTGAAGGTTTCATCGGATCCAGAATTACCTGGATTCTTTGAATATATGGTACGGTCCTTGTATTTTTCCTTGGTCTCCTTCGTGGTTAGCTCAATCCGTTTTCCAGTTTCAACTTTTCTGAGCTTTTCTAACATACTATTCTTTATCATCAAACTTTCGATGATTAAGGACGTTTACGGTTGTCTATGGTTTTTGCTGCTTCATTCAGCTTTTTCAACATTCAGAGTATTGATTTGTGACTGAGTTCTTTTCAGAATTTCAGAATGAGAGATCATAATTTTAAGAGATAAATATCATACATATGACTGTTGATGTAGATATTCTGTGAGTTTTCAAAGTACTGATTGCTGATCCCTGGTAATTGTTATGGCAGTTCTCGTTACAAGATGCGGATGAGTACATGATGAGACTTCAATAGATAAATATAGTGATTTGTCGGAGAGATTTAAGCCAAGGAGCAACGAGGTTGCTGGTACGTCTGCTGGTAATATGATGGAATATAAAAGGTTTCTTGGTAACGATAAAAGAGCACACATATATATCAAAGTTATAATAAGGTTGTTTCGAACGAAAAGTCAAAATTGACTTGCTGGAGCTGTGACAAAATTGGCTAATTTGGAAAGAGATTGAAAAGTTATTTTCGGTAATAATAATGCTAAAGGAAATTAGCACAGCTACGCATTAAACGTTTACTCAGTTTCCGAGAGTTTTCAGGTGCATAACAATACGCATCAATCTTTTCTTCCGTAGATAAAGTGCGGTTGGTTCATTCTCTCGATTGAGGTGTTTTCAAGAATCATGAAAGGTTTGAACGCAGATTGTAATTGTCTAGATATAAATGAGGTTTAAGATGAAATCAAGTGGCAACTTGAAGAATTGTTTAGTTTCATATGTTATAATGAATATTTTAACTCATTTTAATTGTCCAATGTCATTAGTCCACAGTCGATAGTCCATAATTAACAGTCCAATAATTCATATATAATTTAATATATAATATTCGAATTAATTAATACGTAACGTGACCCGTATTCGTCTCAGACTTGATCACAACTCAAAGTATATATATTATTATAGAATCAACCTCAACCCTGTATAGAGAATTCGATCATTACTGCATATAGAGTGTCTATGGTTATTCCAAATAATATATATATATATATATATATATATATATATATATATATATATATATATATATATATATATATATATATATATATATATATATATATATATATATATATATATGCGTCGATATGATATGTCAAAACCTTGTATATGTGTCCCGATATTTAAAGTGCGTAAAATAAATAACAGAAATTAAATAACGATAAATAAAGTGCGTAAAGTAAATAACAAAAATTGAATGACGATAAATAAAAGTGCGAGAATATAAATTGCGATAATTAAATTGCGATAAATAAAATGTAATCAGTTAGCTAGGAATAATTAGCTAGGAACAGCTAGCGTGGATTCTTAACAAAATTTCTCATAGTTAATTTGTTTGTTTCTAATAAATTTTATTTTGTCCAATGTTTTTCTTCATTATGCCACTTGTCGAATTCTGATAGGTTAAAATTCAAATATGAAATTGAATGAAAATGGTTATTTCGTGGTGAACGGGTTTGTATATCGGTGGATGTAAGTAGGATAGTAAATGACTGTTGAATCAGCTTCGACGAATGTACAGTGTAACTTATTAATGTGAAATATGTATATTCCTCGGGTATTACCTACCCGTTAAAATATTTTCACCATTAACAGTTTGTACGAAAGAATTTTTAATTACGATCTTTATGAAAATATATATACATATATATTTTCTTCAGATGTAATCATGGATTTAATGAGTTAATATGATATTAAACTTATCTGATTTACGGCTAGAACTAGAGTACATAATCTCTAAAACATTTAGAGATTACATATTCATCATGTCGTACGAAGATAAATGTTGTAGAACGTCATATAGAACGATGATTATACTCAAGGTACAGAATGAGATGTTGAGACATGGATTGTTGATGGTACTGATGCTGTTACTGATGGTACTGTTGGTGCCGGTGGTGTTGCTGAAGCTGGTAAATTTTGCACCATATTTTCGAAATTGATTACTCGAGCGCGAAGTTCGTTGACTTCTTGTATTACTCCGGGATGATTGTCGGTCGGAACGAGCATATTAATAAGGTTCAGAATTGTGGATATAATATAATCTTGCCGAGTTACCCTGGAAATGAGATTGAAAATGGTGTCTCGAACAGGTTCGCCGGTAAACGCTTCAGGTTCATTGTCAAGAGGTGAATTCGGTTGATGGAAGGGATTGCCTTCTGCGCGTCTCCATTGATTAAGTCGACTACAAACCCATCAGATGAATTGATAATGGCTGATTGGTTGATTCATTCTAGTGACACTGCTTTTGGAGCTTAGGTGAATATCCATGTCGAAATAGCTTTCGGAATAACTATCGGAATAGTTATCGAAATCTGAGGGACTCGAACTGGTTGAGGGATTCATCTCGTAAGATCAGATGAAGAATTTTCGATAAGAACTAGATTATAGGATGTAGATTAGTACCCGACAATACATAATTTACATATGCATATATAATACTAAAATCCCATAAGTTACGGAGGAATCTACGGAAGCTGTCAGGCAAAGATAACAATAACAGATACGCTAAGATATGAATTAACAGATACGCTAAGATATGAATTTTGTCTATACACTTTTCATGCAGTCAATGCAATAAGATGTGTCTAGACTAAGAATAATGAGCAGGTAATTTACTAAGGATGATAAGCAAATGAATTCCGACTAGAAATGATAAGCAAAACTTATGACATGCAGACACGGTCGAAGTCCAGACTCACTAATGCCTCCTAACGACTTATCAGTTTGACACACTAATGCAGACCTGGTTCGCTAAGACCTCTGCTCTGATACCAACTGTGAAGACCCGTCCTAATCCATTCGGACGAAGTCCATATCGATTATAAACGATTCACAACAGTTGATTACATCGCGAGGTACTTAACCTCTATATGATACATTTTACAAACATTGCATTCGTTTTTGAAAAGACAATCTTTCATTAAATCGAAAGTTGACAACATGCATACCATTTCGTAATATATTTTACTATAATTGACTTAATAATAATCTTGATGAACTCAACGACTCGAATGCAACGTCTTTTGAAATATGTCATGAATGACTCCAAGTAATATCTCTAAGATGAGCAAATGCACAGCGAAAGATTTCTTTCGTACCTGAGAATAAACATGCTTTAAAGTGTCAACCAAAGGTTGGTGAGTTCATTAGTTTAATATAAATAATTATTTCATAATTTTAATAGACCACAAGATTTCATATTTCCATTTCTCATAAACATACGTCCCATGCATAGAGACAAAAATATCATTCATATGGATTGAACACCTGG
Organism: Rutidosis leptorrhynchoides; assembly: GCF_046630445.1. Lineage (NCBI taxonomy): Eukaryota > Viridiplantae > Streptophyta > Magnoliopsida > Asterales > Asteraceae > Rutidosis > Rutidosis leptorrhynchoides. Next base: position 219,391,864 of record NC_092343.1, on the reverse strand, counting down.
TAACCAACATTCACAATATGCATATAAGAATATCCCCATCATTCCGGGATCCTCCTTCAGACATGATATAAATTTTGAAGTACTAAAGCATCCGGTACTTTGGATGGGGCTTGTTGGGCCCGATAGATCTATCTTTAGAGTTCGCGTCAATTAGGGTGTCTGTTCCCTAATTCTTAGATTACCAGACTTAATAAAAAGGGGCATATTTGATTTCGATCATTCAACCATAGAATGTAGTTTCACGTACTTGTGTCTATTTCGTAAAACAGTTATAAAAAACAGCGCATGTATTCTCAGTCCCAAAAATATATATTGCGAAAGCATTTAAAAAGGGAGTAATGAAACTCACGCATATAAATATTGTAAAACAATTAATAAGGTATTTGCATGTATTCTGAGCCCAAAAACATAAAGAGTAAAAGGGATTAAATGAAACTCACCTAATGTATTTTGTAGTAAAAATACATATGACGACATTGAGCAAGTATAGGGTTGGCCTTGGATTCACGAACCTATATCATTTATATATATGTATTAACACATAAAATGGTAATCGAATAATTTATATATTATTAGAGATTTAATTGTTATTTTAATTAGGTTTTTCATTAATAACCTTATTAATTATATTTATTAACATTTATTATAAAAGTATTAATATCGTTATGTTATGTGTAGTAAATATAATTTTATATACTATTAGTTATTTGATAAAATAATATTGATGATAACAATAAATAAAAGTTGTTTTTATTTTATAATAATAATAATAGTTATTACGATAATAATTTTGATAATATAAAAATATTAATATTAAAGTCAAAATACTAATAGTGATAGTGATAATATTAATTTTGATAAAACTTATAATTTCTCTAATAATGATATTAATAATAGTAAAAATGATACTTTTAATATAATTGATAGTTTTCAATAAAAATGATACTAATAATAATATTAATGATATTATCAATAATAATTTTGATAATACTAATAATAAATAGATAAATAACTACCTCAAAGAAATAGCCCTAAAAATAATGCCCAAGTCCGGGTTTGAACCCGCGACGTCCCGTTAACCCGATAACAACCTTAACCATATTTATCATGATCATTATTATAAACATAATCATAATTATACTCTTATAAACCGTCACCACCACCTTTATGTATCATTATCAATATCTTAATCATACCCTAATTCTAAACATCATCTACATCATCACTTCTTCAAAGTATTTTTATCATCATAATCGAACCTAGTTATCACAACATCATCCTTCTAATCACCGATGTTTATAATAATTGCTATCATCATATCGTATATCAATATCATCATCGTTATCATTTCTCTTCGGTACATATTTCCATCATTACTCAATCATATTGGGTATTTGTTATTAATATCTTAAACTATTATTTTCTTTCATAACCTTAATCATGATCATTATATCTTAATCATCATTATATCTTAATCATCATCCTAATTATCACCACAATCAAATCATCTTTATCATTGTTAGTTACCGTAAACTTAGCTAATTTCTTACAGTAATCGTCGTTGTTTATGTCACCAATATACATTGCCAATTTAACAAATTAGAAAACAGAAAAAAATGATGGGCTGTATGTAGTGGCCTAAGATTACTTCGGCCCAACTGAAACATATATTTGGCCCAACAGCAGCCTACATAGATCACGGCCCAAGTATTGAAATCACTAAACCCAACAATCAAATCCCATAATGTAAGTAAAATTGAATCTTAATCGGCCCAATGCTAATGATAAAGGAATTCGTTTACCAGCTCATCATGAGTCATATTCCAATATTAATCATAACCGACAGCTCACATGTCATATATATACTATCCAAAATTAAAAATTGTATGTATGTGTGAATGTCATTATTTTACTTGGCCACTTACGAGAATCTAGTCCCACATATGCAAGTTGTTTCAAAGATTGGTTATTTGATGTTATTATAATATTCAAAACATCCAAGTTGATAAGATCATAAGCTGGAACGTAATATTCCTGTTTTATTTAATTAAATTGTTCGACTAATAGGCAAGAGAAAACTTACTGCAGCAACAGGAGGTATGCAGCGAAAACTCGATGGGTTTTAGGTTATTGTGTTCAATCAAAGAAAAGAAACAGAAAATGGAAAAGTACAGTAGTAGCAGGTGGTGGTGTGGTGATGATTGATGATGATTGTCGATAGTTTAGGTGATAGATTGAAATGTTTGCAGGGTTCAAATCAATAAAGAGATCGACACGTTTTGTTGTGAGCTTCCAAATAAAATGATAGGAGAAGGAGAGGCAAGATGAGGAGGTAGAGAGAGAGTGACGATGTAGGATGATGAATGGTGATGTTCTTTGGGTGATCAAGGTGGTAACAATGATGATTCAAGGCTGAGATTGATCAAGGAGTAGAAGATAAAAAACGCGTTTGATATGGGTATGGTGTTGGGTTTACGAAAAGAAAATAAGAAAGAAGGAGGAGAGAGAGAAAGAGTTATGGTGACCGGAGGAGGCTGTAAGTTGTGGCGGTGAGGGATGGCGTTTGTAGTGGTGGTGGCCGGTGTTGTGAGTGGTGATGAAACAAACCCGAAAGATAATAGGAACTGGAGGTGTTCGTTGGATTGTGGTTTTCGGTGGTGACTAGTGTTGTGATCAACTAAAGGAATTTATGAAGGTGAATTTGTTTGTGGTTTTGATGGTGATCGAGCAGGGAGTTAGTAATCGAACAATAATAGTCTATGAAGAAGAAGAAGACTAAAGATGTTGAGTTGGTGGTGAGTGATTTGAAACAGAAGTAACAAGAGACGTAAAAAGCAATAGCATGTGTGTGATGGTTTAATTTAATCACAAGTGGGAGTATTATATGGGTACATTATTGTACTGAAATGTTAGAAAGCGATCACTATATTAATATGAATCACACAATTTGAAAACATGGTTGCTTGTGATAATTGGGTGGACACAATTCTTTCAATCAGAAGCAATTAATTAAAAGTAGACACGAATGTTAAACTGAATTTGGATTCATTCGGTTTATAATCTATTTAATATTATTAATTAATAATTATAATTATATTAATAATAATAATACTTTTAATATTAATAATAATAATGATAATAACATTAATAATAAGGAATAATGATATTTATAAAAATAATATTAATAATAATATTAATATTGATAATATCAAAATAATAATACTAATAATAAGAATGATATCAATAATAATGATATTTAAGAAAAATGAAAATTTTTAAAATAATAACAACTAATAATTTATTTAAATCCTAACTAATTTATAACTTTAATCTTTAAAAAAAAAAGTTATTTTATAACCCTAAAATTATTAGAATTTTATTAATTCAAATTATTATATATATACTTGTATTTATATATATATATTTACACACAATTGTTTGTGAATCGTCAGGAACAGTCGAAGGTCAATTGAATATATGAATCAGTTCAAAATATTTGTGACTCAATATTACAGACTTTGCTTATCGTGTCGAAATCTTATCAAGATTAAGTTTAAATTTAGTCGGAAATTCCCGGGTCACTACAACATACATCTCAATCTATTCAACCACCTAATCTAATCAACTATCAAACTAACACATCAAAAGCACAACAAATGGCCTAATCTATTTAACCAGCTACTTTCCTTTCTGTGACTTAGCTACCAGATTGGAAACGGGACCCACCAATATTGTTGTTTTTGACGATCTTTCCAATGCTAGAAATAAAGAAGTATGTCAGAACATTCCCCAACCCCGTCTCCGATAAGAGTACACGAAGAAGGTGGAATCAACCCGCACCGAAGGAATCAATCTCGACCCCAACCCGAACCCCAAAATAGAACCATCGCTCAAATCATCAACAGACACGTCTTTAAAGGTTGGCACCTCCAACAACATGATCATCATGGTTATCCTTCAAACAAAATGAAACATCCATGCTCGCTTTCTTCTTCAACTTATATTTCGTCTTTGTACTACCTTTAGCATATGATCTCTTCACAATGGGACCACAAAACCTCCTTGAATGATTATCCCATTCCTTGCAAAAACCTTTGCATGCATGCTATATTCATACAAATACAAAATTCATTACGCTCATCATTAGCAGTAGTAAGATTAGCCAGATTATCAAAAACACTTGAAACATATGAAACATTTGAAATCTCACAACATGATTTACCCACATCTTGTGCCGAACTAAAAAAAAAATCACCCGGGTTCTAAACTTCTTTAAAACGCCTTTTTTGCTCTTAGGACCAAAACCTCCGTTACTTAGGGGATCATCAACCTCGATTAGATTAGCTGAATATAGTGCATAAAATGATCCCTCAACGCCAATCCAACCAACAGAACCTAATCGATCACTATTCAAACACATATTTTCACCCTTAGGAGTGAATTATTAGAGCTTACAAGCACTAGGGGCATCCTCCCTTATTGCAAATTCTTCCACAACTTGCTCAACAACCACATTAACCCCGCTGACTTCATCATGATTGGTCAAACCAGTAATAACGTTCGTAACCAACATTGATACACCACACACCTTCAAAGGAGTTAAAAAACCTTCCTCTACAACATTTACTAATTCTCTATTCAACGTCGCTACTCAATCCGAATCAAACCCACCATTTAGCACCCGGTTAACAAGGTTAGGGTCATTGATCTTGTTGACCTAGACATGAGATTTCAAACTACACCCCGCATCAACCAAAGCCAACTTGATAAGTTGTGTGGAATGAAAAAGTGGAAAATTATGAATACCAAAACCCTACACGGTTCTCATGTTTTCTATACGGACTTCAGACTATTAAGCTCAAGTTGAAATGTTCAATTTTAATTGTATTAAAATTAATCAATCAATAAACTACAAAGAGAAGTTCATTAGCAAATTAATTGTGTGAAACTTTTGTTATAAAATCTGTTAGCCCATTTGTATTTCATGCGTTAATATTATGCAGATCATGTATCGGGCTTAGCCCATTAGAATGTTCTAGTATGATTGGTAGTCTAGCTATTTATATTCATTGCACTGAAATCTCTTATTCATGGAATATATATGCGCTATGTGATATTCAACATGGTATCGAGCCAGGTATTATCCCACAAACCCTAAACGTAACAAACTCTCCTTCTTTTTCTCTGCTACCCATCGCACATACTACAACTTACCAAAATAAAAAAAAATCTCTACGCCTGCTATTTTGTTTCTTTTTCCATCTTTATAAAACACCACATCATGACAATAAAAACCTATGATAAAATATACACCGTAACATCCATCCATCACCTCATCCCTGTTAAATTAGATCTTGCGAAACTCAACTATGCACACTGGAAGAAGGTTTTTACAAAGCATTATGCCATTTTTGATGTCCTCAATTTCTTAACCAGTACTCCACTTCCAAAGAATGAACCTCACCGGAATGGATTAAAGCCGATGCGGTTTTCACCAGTTGGATCTTCAACACCATTAGCGAAGCTCTCTTAGAATGCCTCCTCAATTCTGAATCCACTACAGCACACGATGCGTGGGTTTTCCTTGAAACTTTTTTCATGACAACAAGTTATAAAAACATATGGAACTAAATTCTGAGCTACGGGCACTCGGTATTGGTAGTTCAACGATAGAAGAGTATTTTTGTAAGATCGATCGCATAGCAACACACCTACGAAATCTGGGTTCTACCATTGAAGACAGTGACCTTGTAATGTTTGCTATGAATGGATTGAATGCAAAATATGTTCAAGACAAACATATCATACTTCATCGACACCCATTTCTGTATCTCAATACCACTCGATCGATGTTGCTAATGGAAGATATGACACTCAATATGAATGCCAACACGATTGAAGCACCACTAAATCCATCGTACCCATCGGCTTTAACTGTTCAACCCTCTAATACCACCACCGAACCGAACCAAACATAGGAAGTTTGTCGCAATTTTTAAAAAGTATTTTGAATGTTTGATAGTAAATGCCGATACCTACATCATGGCACTAATCGTAGATCTAGCAATCCCTGTGGTACTACCAATAATTCAAAAGTGCAAGGAGTGAATCAGCCTCAATTACTTCACATTATATCAGCCCAGCAACAATAATTATGGGCCCAAAATGCTGCTCTCACTCCGCCCAATCTGCAACACCTCACTTCGCTTATAGATATGGTACTAATTTTTTGCGCGCACAGGCCCAACCAGGATTTCTTCCATCACTGTCTGGATTTTCTCAGGCCCAACTAAACAGTTCCACTTATGTTCCAGCCCAACAACACCATGTTGCCTTTACTAGCCCTACACCCACTTCGGCCTAACAGCAGCATCACGAGTCTTCTGGATATCCCAATGGACCTCGTACTTTTTATACAGCCCCCTCAATGAATTATTGATCATTCACTATGGAACCACAAACTCAAACTTAGGAAACGATCTTGCCTAGTGCCTTTAGTGCCATGACACTTCAGGATTACGGTGCTGCAGTTTGGCACCTAGATACTGGTGTGTCAAATCACCTTACCTCATGTATTAATAATCTAAGTAGTGTTTTTAATAATCACGAATATTCATCAGTTGCTGTTGGTGACGGGAAAACAATCCCTGTCACCAATACAGGTTATAGCTTGTTGCCTAACACCCACCAACCCCGACACTTAAATAATGTCCTAGTTACCCCTAACATTATTAAAAACCTTATATCTATTCGTCAATTTACTCATGACAAATTAATTTATGATGAATTTGACCCATTCGGCTTTTCTGTGAAGGATCTTCAGTCAAAACACCTGCTCCTCCGATGTGACAGCACCGGGGACCTCTACCCTATCACGCCTCCCACCTCTCACTCCTCTCAAGTTGCTCTACTCAAAAGCCCATCCGCTTAGAATCAACGTCTTGGACATCCCAGAAATGATATCTTTCGAAGACTAATTTCCAATTAAGATATTATTTGTAATAAAACTACACCGCACGCGCTTTGCCATGCATGCCAACTTGACAAACACGTCCGGCTTCCTTTTTCTGTTTCGAGTACTACTCTTAATTCTGTATTTGATGTAATACATTCTGATTTATGAACTTCTCCTGTTTCTAGTTTAGATGGTTTAAAATATTACATTATTTTTCTTGACCATTATTCACACTACGTATGGGTATTTTCGCTTCGTAATAAATCTGATACACTTAATACCTTTATACAATTTTACACATTTATACGCACACAATTTAACAAAGAAATTAAAGCCTTTTAATGAGACAACGGTGGTGAATTTGATAACGCTGCTTTCCACTAACTCTTTCAGAAGATGGCATCCAATTTGCTTCTCGTGCCCTTACACTTCTCAGCAAAATGGGAAGTCAGAACGCATGCTCCGCACCATCAATAACCTCATTCGCACACTTCTCTTCCAAGCTCATATTCCACCTACATACTGGGTGTAAGCTCTTTACATGGCTGCGCATCTTCTCAATGTCCTACCGTCCTCCTCCATTAACCACGAAATACCATATAAATGCCTCTATAAACAGAAACCCACTTACTCTACCCTATGTGTCTTCGGATGCTTATGCTACCCACACTTTCCCACCAACAAACAAACTTGCCCCCGATCCACACCATGCATATTTCTCGGATACCCCTATAATCATCAGGGTTACCATTGCCTCGATCTCATAACCAACAAAAATCATCCTCTCCTGACATGTCACTTTTGATTAAACCTCTTTCCCCTTTGGCTCAATGACTCCTACCCAGCCCCCATCCTATGACTTTCTGGATCCCCTTCCCAACCTCTTCTCCCAAACCCTTGACCTATCTCCCTCAGCTCAGCCCTTGGAGACACAGTCTCCTCCTCCTATTGAGGCTACCGCCAACTCTCCCACACTTATGGAGACACAACCTCCTCCTATTGAGGCTACCGCCACCTCTCCTACGCTCACAGAGACACAACCTCCTCCTATTGAGACTACTACACCCACTGCACTAGACACGGAGACACAGCCTCCTGCTACTGAGGCTACCGCTGCCCCTCAGCCTACTCAGCCCATGATCACTCGCACGCATCTTGGTACCACCAAACCCGTCCAGCATCTTAACCTTCATACCTCCGTCATATCTCCTATCCCTCGCACCTACCCTCTCGCCCTCCATGAACCTAACTGGAAACAAACTATGACTGATGAATATAATGCCTTAATTAATAACAGTACTTGGACTCATGTGCCTTACCCATCGAACACGAACATAGTTCACTCCATGTGGCTCTTTAAGCACAAGTTTAATGCAGATGGTAGTTTAAGAAGGTATAAGGCTCGACTTGTCGCTAACGGTGGTAGTCAATAGGTCGGTATTGATTGTGATGAGACCTTTAGTGCAGTTGTTAAACCGGCTTCCATACGTACTGTCCTCTGCTTAGCCATTTCTCGACACTAGCTAGATGTTAAGAACACCTTCCTTCACGGACAACATAATGAGACTGTTGATATGCACCAGCCTCTGGGATTTCGGGATCCCCGATATCCGGATCATGTCTGCTTGATGCGGAAATCCTTGTATGCTCTTAAGCAGGCACCTCGTGCCTGGTTTCAACGATTTGCAGGATATGCCAAGAGGATTGGTTTTCACCAGAGGCGTTGTGACACCTCTCTCTTCATTCTTCGCCAGGGCTCTCATATGGCATATCTTCTTCTTTACGTTGATGATATCATTTTGACTGCCTCATCCCCAGTCCTATTACAGTAGACTTTTACTTCCTTGCATAAGAAAGTTTCCATGACAGATTTAGGTCTACTTCACTACTTTCTTGGTATTCACGCTACTCGTACTGGGTCTGGGTTGTTTCTCTCACATAAACAGTATGCCTCTGAGATCATTGAGAGGGAAGGCATGCTCTCATGTCATCCGTACATGACACCGGTTGAACCCGGTGCCAAGCTTACTAGCCATGGTCCTCCTGTTAAGGACCCAACCTTGTATCGTAGCCTTGCAGGTGCCTTACAGTATCTCAATTTCACCCGTCCAGATATTTCCTATGCCGTTCTGCAGGTGTGTATATTCATGAATGATCCACGTGAGCAGCACATGCATGATCTCCGACGGATGATCCGTTACATTCAGGGTACCACTGACCTGGGACTTCAGCTATATGCGTCCTCACCCAACACCTTGGTTGCTTACACTGATGCTGATTGGGTAAGTTTTCCCACCACTCGACGCTCCACATCGGGTTATTGTGTTTTTCTTGGCAACAACCTCCTATCCTGGTCCTCTAAGAATCAGCTCACGCCGTCCCGCTCTAGTGCAGAGGCAGAATATCGAGGGGTTGCCAACGCAGTTGCAGAGCCTTGCTTTCATAATCTCCTTCGTGCACTTCATTGTCCGCTTACTTCAGCTACATTGGTTTACTATGATAATGTTAGCTATGTCTAACTCTCTACCAACCCGGTTCAACACCAACGTACGAAACACATTGAGATTGATATTCGTTTTATACGTGAGTTGGTTACTCATGGTCAGGTGCGTGTACTTCATGTTCCGTCCAGATATCATCTTGCCGACATCTTCACGAAGGGCTTACCATTTGCTCTATTTTAAGAGTTCAAGTCCAGTCTGAGCACCCGGCGTACTCCCGCTCACACTGTGGGGGGATGTTAGCCCATTTGTATTTCATGTATTATTATTATGCAGATCATGTATCGGGCTTAGCCCATTAGAAGGTTCTAGTATGATTGGTGGTCTAGCTATTTATATTCATTGCACTGTAATCTCTTATTCATGGAAAATATATGCACTATGTGATATTCAACAAAATCTATATTACGTTTTAGGTGAAGGAGCAAAACTATTTTAACATACAAATTTGATGTGTTTCAAAATTTAACTTTTGAATAAGGATTTGCTAATGAGAGTGTTAAGAGCTATCATTCTATTATTATACAATTTATGAGCGAACAAATTAACCGATATTATTGTACCATTAAATATTTAATAATATTATTGTACAATTTTCACCTTCATTTATGTCATTTTAATTTTTTTATGTTCAATTAACCAAACAAATTAACCAATTGGTAATTGATCAAAACTGCCCCTTCTATTAACCTGCAAAAATCACCCCTCAGCGAATCACAGTTTTACTTGCTTAGACCATTGTTTATTAGTTAATGATTGTTTAAAATAAAAATCATACAAACTACCTATTAAGAACAATGGCGGAACTTGAACCTGAATACAGATGGGACGGGTGTAAAAGTTTAATAAATTTTTCATTGTCAGCGAAGCTAATCACAAAAAAAAAATATTTAAAAAAAATAAATAAACCTCTTTTTTAGTAAAAAAATTGTGTAAAATTTTTCTGTCGCTAAATACAGGCTGAATCTTACAATGCTTTTAAATTGCCAATTTGATGACATCACTTTGTAATTTTTACCTCATCTTAAAAATAATTCAGGGACAAGTGTCACATTTTGAAGCTTACATGATGACATCATTCAGCTAATAAATTTTAATTAACTTAATTAAATAAATATAGAATATTATACGGAGTAATGACTAATAAAATACGGAGTATAAAACATTCAAGTACTGAAGTACAAAATACGGAGTATAATTTTCCTTTGAAAACCATCTGTCAATGCCAAGGGAACAGTACCTAAAGCCTAGCATGCCATCAATATGAATATGAAAAGTAATGGTTTGCAGCTTAATTCAAATTCAAATTCAAATTCATCATTTGTAACAACCCAATCCAGTAACCATCCGAACGCGCGAAAGAATTTTTTTTTTATAACAGTGGAGTGCGCCACGCGCACCACCAAAGGGTGCGCGGCGCTCACAGACCCCAATTCAGTTCTGTCCGATTTTGCAATTTTTCAAATAAAGATCTCCCACTTCCCGACATAATTAGACAAAACGCTTTTCACAACATGTTCTAATATGAAAAACTCATACGATTCAAACATAAAATGAGTTTTACAAAACGGGGCGTTTTACGAGTTTCGTACAAATCATGAGTTTCAACCACATTAGTTTAATTTCCAAACGACACTATGAGCATGGTGTTTGGGGTTAAACTACCTAAGTCTCGGTCAAACTCCAAAAGCTATCACATCCCAAAAGCGTCCCCTAAACAACAAGCAGGATCTCTAATCCAATCGAATGCCCTTACCCTTGTCAACACTGGAGCCTATAAAAAGATAAACAACGAGAGGGTAAGCAAAGCTTAGTGAATGCAATAATTATACATATACATATATAATATACCTACTTGCATGCACTTACATACACCGTAATATTCGCTAGTAACAACAACTAGCATACAAACTCCGAGTATAAGCTAATAACCTCCAAATATCGAAACTAGCATAATCATTAGCATATTCACCAAAATAATATATTATGCTATACAACAACACACACACAATCTATATGGTTAACCATACACACGTCATGGTGCTACCGGCTCCGTGGTTCACACCATACGTATTGCTATTACGCTACCAGCTCCGTGGTTCACGTTACTCCGCATTCGAGTCATACTCTTTTATAGTGCTACCGGCTCCGTGGTTCACACTTCGGTGCTACCGGCTCCGTGGTTCACACCTAATTTTTTTATAGTGCTACCGGCTCCGTGGTTCACACTTTGATGCTACCGGCTCCGTGGTTCACATCACAACACGTGCACCATGATGCTACCAGCTCCGTGGTTCACATCATAGTACACTCACACATACTATGGCACTCCCGACTCAATGGATCATACCATAGCATACAAATAAATACACCATATACATACATGTATAATTACTCCACTCACCTTAACAATTTGGTGACGATTTTATAAATCCGCAAGCTTCAAGGCAAAGTACCTAATATAATAAGTGCTACATTAACACACGAACTAGTTGGACTAAATGCCAACACTTTACACATGTGCATTCAATGACTAAATTGCATTAAATGTCCCATTTACCAAAACCGTCATTTAAGTTTAACACCCATCATCAATCACTAAAAGCTAGTGATTAAGGTCTAACAACACCGTCTTACACAAACTTATGACATTTCACACCCATCTTGCCCAACTAGGTCAACAATTACTCATTTAATCACTTTAATGTCTACACACCCATTTCGGGTCTTCCACAAACCCTCCTAACACCCATTTACTAAACATTTAGGTGTGCTAGTAATTGCTAACCAATTTATGTTCATAAAACTCAATTAATACTTTAAAACCCTAGGTTAGTTACTATTGAGTCTACATGACTTAATCTTACCCAAGAACACCCAAAATCGCCAAACATGGGTTTTATGTTCACCATTTACCCAAAACCTAACCCTTACACAAAATCAAAGTAAGGAAATTAAAGTTAGAACGTACCACTACAACCAAAACGTAGCTAGAGAGGAGATGAACAACTTTATAACTCGAGCTAAGACTCAAAACTAGCTCCTTTTTCCTTTGCTTGAGCTTTCTCACACAAGAATCTCTCTCTCTATCTCTCTCTCTCTAAAATTGAAGTGGATAGGATGAGGTTGTTGGAAATGGAGTGAATGACACCCCAAGATCTGACCTACTGGCCTCAAACTCGCCCACAAGTTAAATTACCAAAATGCCCATCAAAATATCTAATTAAAATAAGCAGAACCCAGGGGTGCGCCAGGCGCACCCCTATGTGTGCGCTGAGCACACCCAGCCCAGATCGCTCTCTGACCTCTATTTTAATATACAAAGTCACCCACACTTCATGTACCATAATTACACTGCTGTACAATTATTATTAAGGTCTTACAACTCTCTCCCACTTGAATCGGAGCACGTCCTCGCGATCTAAGCCGTATGACAAGAGGGAAGATAAACTAACACAAACTCCTCGGGCTCCCAAGTAAACTCGGAACCTTTACTCTGTCGCCATTGAACTTTAAAAGTTCTCACCTCTTTATTTCTCAATCTTTTAACCTTCTCATCGAGTATAGCAATCGGCTCCTCAATATACTCTAACTTATTGTTTACCTCAATCTCGTCTAATGGCACCCATGACGAATCATTCGCAAGACACTTACGGAGATGGGAAATATGAAATGTATTATGGATCCCCGCAAGCTCTTCGGGTAATTCCAAACGATACTCGACTTCACCAACACGAGCTAAAATTTTAAAAGGACCAATAAACTGAGGAGCTAACTTTCCCCATTTTCGAAACTGAATAATACCTTTCCATGGCGAAACCTTAAGCATCACCATGTCACCTTCTTGAAATTTGATCATTCGTCTACGCTTGTCGGCATACGACTTTTGTCTATCTTGTGCCTTTTTCAAATGATCCCGAATCATATCAATCTTATTATTCATTTCTAAGACCAAATCGGTACTCCCGATTTCTTTTTGACCAACTTCACCCCAACAAATCGGAGTTCGGCACCTCCGCCCATAAAGCATCTCATAAGGTGGCATCCCGATACTAGTATGATAACTATTATTGTACGAGAATTCCACCAAAGGCAAGTGCTCATCCCAACTACCACCAAAATCGATAATGCACGCCCGTAACATATCCTCCAAAGTTTGATTCGTAAGTTCGGTTTGACCGTCTGTTTGAGGATGGTACGTCGTGCTCAATTTTAATTGTGTACCCATATCTCCATGAAACTTTTCCCAAAACCGAGATGCAAAACGGGTATCTCGATCCGAAATAATAGATATACGAACCTCGTGTTGAGCAACTACTTCCTTGATGAACAATTTAGCCAAGGTCTCCGACGATATCGCTTCCCGAATGGGAAGAAACAAAGCACTTTTTGTCAATCGGTCAACTATAACCCAAATTGAATCAAATTGGGTTCTCGCCGTCTTTGGTAACTTTGTGATGAAATCGATGGTAATGTGCTCCCATTTCCACTTCGGGATTTCTAACGGTTGTAACTTACCATACGGATTTTGGTGTTCGGCTTTAACTTGCAAACACGTGACGCATTGCTCAACATACTTAACAACATCACGTTTCATGCCCGGCCACCAATACTCCTTCCTTAAATCAAGATACATTTTTGTTGCGCCCGGATGAATGGAATACTTTGACTTATATGCTTCATAAAGTAGCACTCGTCGATAATGCCCCATCTTAGGCACCCACACTCTTCCTTGAAAAGACAACAAACCACGCGAACCCATAGTAATGAATTCCGATTGCCCCACAATTCGTTCTGCATGTTTGTTGTGAACGTAAGCTTCAATTTGAATCACACCAAGTTTTTCAAGAAAATCGTTAGTAATAATCATACGTAACGATCCTACTCGTATCGCCGGATGTTGACTCTTTCGACTTAATGCATCCGCGACTACATTCGCCTTACCCAGATGATAAAGTATTTCACAATCGTAGTCTTTCACCACATCCATCCATCTACGTTGACGATAATTCAAATCTCTTTGGTCAAAAAGATGTTTCAAACTCTTGTGATCCGAATAAATCGTACACTTGACACCATACAAGTAATGGCGCCAAATTTTCAACGCATGAACAACTGCCGCCAACTCAAGATCATGAGTCGGATATCTCATTTCGTGTTCCTTTAATTGTCGAGAGGCATAAGCGATGACTTTACCCCTTTGCATTAGAACATAACCGAGCCCATTTAAAGAAGCATCAAAATAGACCGTCATGTCTTCCACCCCTTCTGGCAAAACTAGCACCGGAGCTTGACACAACTTCTCTTTTAACAAATGAAAAGCAATTTCTTGCTCGTTCTCCCAATTAAATCTCGCATTCTTTCTCGTTAACTTCGTCAATGGAGAAGCAATCTTGGAAAAGTCTTGGATAAACCGACGATAATAACCAGCCAATCCGAGAAAACATCGGATTTTCGTAGGCGTAGTAGGTCGTCCCCAACTCTTTACCGTCTCTATCTTCCCCATATCTACTTGAATACCATTTTCTTTCACAATATGGCCAAGGAATTGAACTTCCCTTAGTCAAAATTCACATTTGGAGAATTTAGCATACAACTTCTCTTTCCGCAACGTCTTTAACACACACCGCAATTGATGTTCATGTTCCTTCATACTCTTCGAATAGACAAGTATGTCGTCAATGAACACAATTACCGACTTGTCCAACATAGGTTGGCACACTCGGTTCATAAGATCCAAGAATGCCGCCGGTGCATTCGTAAGACCAAAAGGCATAACTACAAACTCAAAATGCCCATAACGCGTTCGAAAAGCCATTTTCTCAATATCTTCCTCACGGACCCGCATTTGGTGATAGCCGGACTGTAGGTCGATTTTAGAGAAATACGTTGCACCTTGGAGTTGGTCAAACAAATCGTCAATACTAGGTAATGGATAACGATTCTTGATCGTCACTTTGTTCAACTTCAGATAATCGATGCACATCTGCATACTACCATCCTTCTTCTTCACGAATAAAACTGTAACGCCCCATGGCGAAGCACTCGGTCGAATAAATCCCTTTTCAAGCAACTCTTGGGTTTGATTTAACAACTCTTGCATTTCCGTTGGCGCTAAACGATAAGGAGTTTTAGCAATGGGGGTAGCCCCCGGAACCAACTCAATGCGAAATTCAACTTTTCTTTTCGCCGGAACACCCGGTAACTCATCCGAAAAAACGTCTTTAAATTCATTCGCCACCGGAATTTCACGAATGGATGGTGGCTCATCTCGAGTATCAACAACATGGGCAAGAAAAGCCATGCCACCACTAACAACGAAACGGCGTGCCGGTGCAAAAGTGCATATCGGCACAAGTCTTCTTCGTTTATCACCGTGAATAATTAACTCTCCCCCACTTGGGGTCTTTACCAGAATAAACTTATCATGGCATGCAATATCGGCTCTATTATGATTGAGCCAATCCATACCAACAACGATATCAAAATCACCCAAATTCATCGGAATGAGATCGATTTTAAAATTTTCGGCACCAAACACAACATTACAATTTTTACACACATCAACCACTAGCACCGTCTTCCCATCCGCTATTTCAACTTCTATCAGACAACTTAACTTAGCTAACAATTTATTAAGTTTATGCACAAATTTTGGTGACACAAACGACAAGTTTGCACCACTATCAAAGAGTATCCTTGCCGGATTAGAATTAACCATGAAAGTATCCGAAACAACTTCGTTAGATTACTTGGCTTCCTCATTGGTCATCAAATAATTGCGACCCCTAGCCGTACCCGCCGCCTTCTCTAACTTCTTAACATGGTCATTATTCAAATTGGGACATTCCGGCCTCTTGTGCCATTCTTTACCACAATTATAACAAGTGAGCTTGGGTGTAGATGATGCATTTGTACAATCACGAGCCATGTGTCCTTATCATCCACAATTATAACATTTGGGTCCAAAGCCCCCGGATGCAGCCTTCTTCACACTACCAACGCTTTCGGAGCCCTTCTTTGTATTCTTGTTTGAAAAGTTCGAATGGCCCAAACCCTCAAACTTTCTTTTGCCGAAAGTAAAGCCACTCTTTCTCAAAACAAGCGCCCCAAAACCCTTTGCCATGTTGAACAATTCATCAAAGCTTTTTACCGCATTTACACTAATCTTTTCTTGATAGTTATCGTTCAAGATTCGGTAAAAATCTTCTTTCAACATTTTATTATTCCCGACATACTCCGGGCAAAATTGGGTTTTTGACAAGAAAACGAATTTGAGAGTGTTCAAATCCATCGACCCTTGCCTCAAGGGACGTAACTCGTCCTTAAGCCTTGTAAGATCGGCTGAAGTTCGGTATTCGTCGAAAAACTCCTTCTTGAATTCATTCCAAGTGAATTCCATGCATTGTTCTTCGCCATAAAGTTGGATTTTCGCGTCCCACCACAATTTAGCATCTCCTCTTAACATGCTACAACCATATCTCGCCTCCATATCGGAGATCCAACGGGCACTCTTAAGTCGGTCCCGTTCACCATCGAAGGTGGGAGGTTGAGAGTCCTTGAAATTCTTATAGAAGAAGTCCCGTCTCCCCACATTATCCTCTTGAAGAATGGCCTTAACTTGCTCCTTTACCACATTGACTAGTTGCTCTTCAATCGTATCTAGGAACATCTTCTTAACATCTTCGAGAAACTCCGCTTTTTGACGTTTAAAGATGGCCTCAACCTTGGCTGTGAACTCAACGTCCTCACTCGTACTTCCATCATTGGTGTCGTGTCCATTTCTCATCTTCATTCTATAAAATGAAAAAGATTTAAACAACGAAACGAAAAGACCTAATATGTATACGTATACATATACACCACACTACCCCATCTTGCTCAACAATCGTCGGACATCGCTTGTTTAACACAATTTGAACCCGTAACAATGTTAGCTAATCATTGTTACGCGAGCACGTCGCATTAACTTGCTAGTATAACGTCTATCTCGCTTGATGATTGCTAACACAACACAAAACAATTAGCGCAAGGTTAGTTCACATAAACCTAAGCACTAATCAACGCCCGGTCCGACCCGTCTCCTACAAGTCCCGCATAACGCGCATACACAATTAAGTCTAAGTCTAGGCACCTATCTCAATTCGCCTAAATTCCTTAGACCATGCTCTGATACCACTTGTAACAACCCAATCCAGTAACCATCCGAACGCGCGAAAGAATTTTTTTTTTTTTTATAACAGTGGAGTGCGCCACGCGCACCACCAAAGGATGCGCGCCCAATTCAGTTATGTCCGGTTTTGCAATTTTTCAAATAAAGATCTCCCACTTCCCAACATAATTAGACAAAATGATTTTCACAACATGTTCTAATATGAAAAACTCATACGATTCAAACATAAAATGATTTTTAAAAAGCGGGGCCCACATCGGCCGTTTTACGAGTTTCGTACAAATCAAGAGTTTCGACCACATTAGTTTAATTTTCAAACGACACTATGAGCATGGTGTTTGGGGTTAAACTACCCAAGTCTCGGTCAAACTCCAAAAGCTATCATATCCCAAAAGCGTCCCCTAAACAAAAAGCGGGATCTCTAATCCAATCGAATGCCCTTACCCTTGTCAACGCCGAAGCCTATAAAAGGATAAATAACGAGAGGGTAAGCAAAGCTTAGTGAATGCAATAATTATACATATACATATATAATATACCTACTTGCATGCACTTACATGCTCCGTAATATTCGCTAGTAACAACAACTAGTATACAAACTCCGAGTATAAGCTAATAACCTCCAAATACCGCAACTAGCATAATCATTAGTATATTCACCAAAATAATATATTATGCTATACAACAACACACACACAATCTATATGGTTAATCATACACACGTCATGGTGCTACCGGCTCCGTGGTTCACATAATATGTAATGCTATGACGCTATCGGCTCCGTGGTTCACGTCACTACGCATTCGAGTCATACTCTTTTATAGTGCTACCGGCTCCATGGTTCATACTTCGGTGCTACCGGCTCCGTGGTTTACACCTATTTTTTTTATAGTGCTACCGGCTCCGTGGTTCACACTTTGATGCTACCGGCTCCGTGGTTCACATCACAACACATGAACCATGATGCTACCGGCTCCGTGGTTCACATCATAGTACACTCACACATACTATAGCACTCCCGGCTCCGTGGGTCATACCATAGCATATAAATAAATACACCATATACATACATGTATAATTACTCCACTCACCTTAACAATTTGGTGACGATTTTATAACTCCACAAGCTTCAAGGCAAAGTACCTAATATAATAAGTACTCCATTAACATACGAACTAGTTGGACTAAATGCCAACACTTTACACATGTGCATTCAATGACTTAATTGCATTAAATGCCCCATTTTCCAAAACCGTCATTTAAGGTCAAGACCCATCATCAATCACTAAAAGCTAGTGATTAAGGTCTAACAACACCGCCTTACATAAACCTATGACATTTCACACCCATCTTGCCCAACTAGGTCAACAATTACTCATTTAATCACTTTAATGTCGACACACCCATTTCGGGTCTTCCACAAACCCTCCTAACACCCATTTACTAAACATTTAGGTGTGCTAGTAATTGCTAACCAATTTATGTTCATACAACCCAAATAATACTTTAAAACCCTAAGTTAGTTACTATTGAGTCTACATGACTCAATCTTACCCAAGAACACCCAAAATCGCCAAACATGGGTTTTATGTTCACCATTTACCCAAACCCTAACCCTTACACAAAATCAAATTAAGGAAATTAAAGTTAGAACGCGTCCACTACAACCAAAATGTAGCTAGAGAGGAGATGAACAACTTTATAACTCGAGCTAAGATTCAAAACTAGCTCCTTTTTCCTTTGCTTGAGCTTTCTCACACAAGAATCTCACTCTCTCTCTCTCTAAAATTGAAGTGGATAGGATGAGGTTGTTGGAAATGGAGTGAATGACACCCCAATATCTGACCTACTGGCCTCAAACTCGCCCACAAGTGA
Organism: Rutidosis leptorrhynchoides; assembly: GCF_046630445.1. Taxonomy (NCBI): domain Eukaryota; kingdom Viridiplantae; phylum Streptophyta; class Magnoliopsida; order Asterales; family Asteraceae; genus Rutidosis; species Rutidosis leptorrhynchoides. The sequence continues at coordinate 219,372,359 of NC_092343.1, read as the reverse complement.
AATTACCAAAATGCCCATCAAAATATCTAATTAAAATAAGCAGAACCCGGCTACAGTGAGGAGTGCGCCAGGCGCACCCCTATGTGTGCGCTGAGCGCACCCAGCCCAGATCGCTCTCTGACCTCTATTTTAATATACAAAGTCACCCACACTTCATGTACCATAATTACACTGCTGTACAATTATTATTAGGGTCTTACATCATTTTATCTTTATATTCTTCATTTCATCATAAGATCCCAAAAATCATAATCTACATCGTGTCTTGTCTGATTGTTCTCAAATCAGGCGATTTCTTCATCATAATCTGCATCGTTTCAATTGCCCTAATTTTCTTAACAGGGTTGATTTAGTTTTTGGGTTCTTAATTTAGTATTGTTTTTCTAATTATTTAGATGTCAAGATCAAGGTTGCTACAAGTATTGATCAGTATTGGACAAAAGGTGTCTTTTTGTAAATAGGTTGATACAAAACAAGAGGTTGAAGATAAATTCAGGTAAGCATCATGATTTAAAATGTTTTATTTGATAAGGGTGATTGTGTGATCATTTTTTTTCTCCTGTAAACGTGACCTTATGAGTTTTTGTTACCTGTATATAAGCTGTTTGATGAAATGCTTGAATGAAAACTAAATTTGTATGTATTGTGTTTGGTTCAACATCATATTAGTATCATTGTAGTATCATTTTATTAAGACGACAAAATCATAAATCTACTTGTGGCTGTTATGGTACTTTTAAGGTCATTTTCTTATTCTCCTTTACCCAGCATATATGTGATATTGGCATTTTTTTTTTGCAACTATGTTTCTATTATATATTTTATGAATGTTGGGAATTAATCGCGTTTTTTACTTTCCGTTGTTTCTTATCTGTTCGTGAATGTATGTTGTAAAATCATTCATTCTTATATGTCTATATGTGTTATCATAAGTATAAGTATTTGTTATTTGCTTCACTTAATGATGTTTTTATGTTGTTAGAAGTTAATACATACAAGTTGCTAATGTAACAGACTGCATAGTTAACTAAGAACTATTTTAGTTGTTAATAAACATATACTAACATGCTCCATAGAACTTGACTTATTTAACAAGGTTAATGTTGTACACATTTGCTGTCCAAATATACCTTCATTCAAATCTATATCTATCTATCTTCAACTGTATATTTTTTACAATTTCTTTGTTAACCTGGGATGAGGTATAAGAGGTATACATTTTATTTCAATGTCGTTAACTGCATTTTTGGTCTAAACATCGCGATTATATCAGCTATAATCAACTTCAAAAAAAGTGCTTGAAATTTTCGATTTAAATTTCGGCTAATAGATTTTTTAATTTATGTTTTAATTGTACAAGCATTGGCATTTTATGTGCGAATGTTATATAGCGCTGAATATAAAGGATCCAACAATAGGCAATGTACTTCATAGAGATCAGGGAAGCCGTGGAATAGAAAATATCATTTTCTCTCTACTTCCTTGATTACTTTGTGGCTATTCGTTTCATTCATCGTGTTCATGTTGATCTTATGATCTAACATGTGGTATCAGAGCGGGATCTTCAATGAATCAAAGATGATCCGTATGAATATCGATGAATGTTCATATCTAACACCATACACCTTCAACCTATCTTCATATCTTCAACTTGAAGATATTTATATCTTCAAACCTTCATCATGAAGATCTTCATATCTTCAAGAAGATCTTCATACCTTCAACCGAAAAATTCTGAAAACATCAAATCATTCCAAAAACTTTACCGAATCTCACCAAAACACTAACACATCTGAATGAGATTCAACTGAAACCGAACCTCATTTTACCGAATTTAAAGCGAAACTTATTCAAATCAAATCCCAAACACATTCAAATTCACAAACACATCTGATCAATTCATTATCATTAAACATTTCAGATTCAGATTTCATAAATCATAAAATAACAAAATAAAATCAAATTAATGATTATCATTCGGCTACAGTACTCGAGTCCATCAACTACTCAACAACTTAAATTTTCAATTTATGATCTATAACAACATCTGCAAATGAATTCGAGATCACTGCACTCAACCGAGGCGTCAACGATCATCCGATTCTAACAACAGCTTCAGAATGATTGATATTGAGATCTAATTCTTCGGTTCTTCAAAAACATATGCGTTTTGGTCTCCGAACTTCTTCCTAATGATTTACGAAAAACTAAAAATGCAGAGCTGCTCTATATGCATCGTCTTATCAACTAATTTGCAGATCTGAGTGAGTATTTCGAGGTCAAAGTTCGCTAACAAAAAGTCAACTGAAAGTTCATCTTTCAAATTCGTGATTCTTATGTTAATTGAGGCTGTGATTTTTCTTGTCGAGTGTTTGTTGATTGATTTCTCACAACTATAGTGTAGAAATCAAGAGTTGCAACTGTCTAAAAATCAAAAATGATCTTCATCTTCAATCTCCAAAACCGTAACTGTTCATCATCAATTTCGAAATTCATTCGATGTTTCTGTTGTAATTGATGATTGTCGAGTATTCAATGAATGATTTCGAGCAACTTTTCTATTAAAATCAACATCAGAAACGAGCTTAATCATGATTTCGAATTTTTGACACTTATGAGGTTAATGAGATGTTCATACTTATTTTATGGATTTGATGCTATTTTGCTTGAAGATTCTTCACAAAATCTCATAATCGCTACATCACAAAGTCATTTCAATCAATTTTGAGACTCTATTGCAACAGATTCCTGATTTTGAAATTTTCATGTTCATATGGTTCACGACTGATACAAGATGAACAATGAATTAGTTTCGATATTGGCTGTGATTATGATTCGGTATTGAACTTGACTCTGATTCAGTATTGGTATGATTGATATTCTTTTGGTATATCATTGGTATATACTAGTGATGATAATGGTCACTTATTTGGTATTAGCTTCTGTTTCAGTATCTATTTCTGTTACTATGTATCTGCTATTGTGAGGATGTAAATGGGCTAACCGAATCTTTCCAGCCCAATAACGGTTTACACATATGTTTAACAAAGGCTTAAATGTACTTGGGCCTACCGAATCTGGTTTTCACTTTGGGCTACCGAATCTGGACAAGCCTAACAGGCTAATTACAGCCCACTTACCGCATCTGATGGAATTTTACACATTTAGTCCCTGATATGTTTTAGGATTTTGGAAGCACAGTCCCTGACCGAATCTGACACCAATTTTAACCGTTTTGGCCCCTGCAGTTTATCATAATTTTCAGGACTGGTCCTTTACCGAATCTGGACCTCCAAAGCATTATTTTCCACTACTTTTAAAGCTCGGATTCACATGGCTTTTCTCATACGCGTTATTTACGATATTTTAGAGATTTGCCGGCTACATCAACCAATTTAAACAATGAAGCTTTTTCTTCGTGCAAGCATCATTGTGGGGGAGATATTGATCGAACATAAATCTTCTCAAATAGCAAAATTGATGTTGAGTGCATGAGGGAGTGTTTAAGAATGTTTATAGCTTTGTTCTTCGGTTCGGTTTACCGTGGATAACCCTTATTGAGATGAGGATCTATGAAAGGGTAATCAAAGCTACGTCCACCATTGATGACAGTTTCTGCAACAATGGCAACTAAATGTGGTTGCATAGGGTTTATGTTCATGGAACATACCTGTTACCGTAAGTGTTTTCTGGATGCAATTGTAAGTTCGAGTAATACAGAAAACGTTGTGTCGAGTGAAGGAGGTTTAGGGTCATATTTATAATAAAACCGGAACCCTAGATTACCCCATAATTAGGTTCTATATCCTACCGAATAACAAACATAAATAACGGGTTTATAGTTGGAAAAAGATCACGTTTAACTATGGATAAAATCATATCCAATTGCTTTCAAGCGTGCTAAGCAAAACCCGCGTGCGCACCTCCTAATGAGATACTCTGGTCATATTCTGGACTTGCGCGTTACACGTGATACGCACGAGCGCCATGCACGTAGGTATGCGTATCATTAAGTCCCCTCAGTTTAATATGATGTGCGATCACCATGGCACATCATGTTAAACTACTGTTTAGGAGCACTTACAATGAAATAGCTTGTGTTAATCTTTGTATTAAAATAATTACATCAAGTAACCAAACTGTTTGGCCAAGATTTTACCATCATGGTCATTAATTAATTGACAGCCATTGTCAATCAAACATCTGCTATTCAGTCTTGGAAATGGCTGCAGTGCAGATGTGATGACCCGGATTTTTCCGACTACTTGATTATACTATTTACATGATTTAATAATTTCGACTTGATAAGCAATGAATTTTAATAAGTCTTGAACCTCCGAAAAGAATTTTATATAAGCAGTTGACCACCCTTTTATTCCTACGATTCACGAACATCATAACTTGTATAAATTATATATATATATATATATATATATATATATATATATATATATATATATATATATATATATATATATATATATATATATAGATTTAACTTGAAAATATGATAATTAAATATCTCATTAAGTATATTAGTAAAGTATTATATATATATATTTTCATACTACTAATTTAAAGAGTTTTCGAACAATATATATGTTACTATTTAAACGACGTAATTAACTTATGTTAAAATGTATTTACATACAATGTATTACGAGTGTAAATACATCCTTACAAGTATCGAATACACTTTATAATTTACAAATACATATAAAGGATCGCTATACTCATATTTTCGTTCAATTTCCTCAAGAATTCTACTCGTATTCATACGCTATTTTTACCCATATTATACACAGCTTCTAGAAGTATTTACTATTGGTATATACCAATAGAAATCTGCAATTATTTGTGTAATATGTCATCCATGACCTAATAAATTTAATATGGCATCCATGACTTAATACATTTTAACTTATCTTAGATATTTTCACTAAAAACCAAATTTACAAGCCTATAAATAAGCACCATTTCTAACTCATTTTTACACATTCATTTTCTAAATTCTACTTCCAATTTTCACACACTTGCAAGAACTCTCTCAAGTTTTGTTCTACTACTTCTTTCCAGCAACTTTACATTCTAAACTTGAGGTAAAAACTCTACTTCAACTCTTGTTCAATTCATATATTTATAACTATCTATATAAGAGTTTATAAACTAGAACATAGTTTAGTTGATTCTAAACTTGTTTGAAAAACTAATCTAATCTTTCTAAATTAACTCTAATAACACTTATATATATGTATTATGATGTTATATTAAGTTAATATAAGAACTTATAGCTTCTACATATGAAGAACACCTTGAAACTTAACATATATCATTTAATCTCCATTCAGTAAAAAGCGGGCTGTTTTGGGTTGGGAATTAAAAACCTATCTTAGACTTTGAGTTTGAGGCTAAGACATTGTAAATATGTTAATATATGTAAATAAGACTTCCAGTATTTTTTTCATGATTTTAGACAAAGTGGAAGTATTTTATCAAAAATCATATATTAGGTGGATATCGGGATTTTTCCAAATCTGTCCTCCGACACAAAAAGAGGGTAAAGCTCTTAATATTACCACTTGGGCTGAACTTTTCAAATTGGTTTTGTGAAATTTACTCCTAAGGAATTCATAGAAATTTGATTCACTTTAAACGGAGTTGTAATGAATATTTGGCGAGCAAAACAAATTCTGCTAAAATTAAAGTTGTATGGACGAAATTTATATTATAAAATCTATACTAACTTTATCCTTGCTAACTTATCCTATATCCGATATGTATTTATACATGTCTTGATCGCTTCCTAGTAGAAATACAATTTATAATAGTCGGGGTTAATTCTACGACAATATATTATAGTCTTAATAAAAATCGTAAGACACCATATATATATATATATATATATATATATATATATATATATATATATATATATATATATATATATATATATATATATATATATATATATATATGACTTGATATCCATAGACACGTATACAATGTTTTGACATATCATGTTGACATCATCTATATATATTATTTTGAATAACCCATAAGACACTATATATGGTAATGCTCAAGTTAGCATATAATGGGTCGAGGTTGATTCTAAAATAATATATATACCATGGGTTGTGATCGAGTCTGAGACATGTATACAATGGGTCGAGGGGTGATTCAGACAATATACATATTATGTGTCTTAATTATATTAAGACAATATATAATAGTGTTAGTTAATTCTAACACGATATATATATATATATATATATATATATATATATATATATATATATATATATATATATATATATATATATATATATATATATATATATATATATATATATATATATATATATATATATTGGACTATTGGACTATTGGACTATCGGACTGTTGGACAATATTTGGACTACTAACAAAGGACTACTAACATAAAAATGAGAAAAAATTATATATATTATATAAGTATTCTATAAACTTGAATAGTTAATTTAATCATATGTGGTATTATTTTCTGAAACATTATTATTGTTATTGGTTAGTGAATCTAAGGACGACGACCATATTTTTAATAAGTTGAAAACTTATTATTAATATAATTTTACTAAAGTGAGTATATAGTCCCATTTTTAAACTCTAAAAATATTTTGGGATGAGAACACATGCATTTTATGTTTTACGCTATGGACACAAGTACTTAAAATATATTCTACGTTGAGTTGTACCCCCTTGCATATCTTCGCTAATAGCTTGGTAACTAATATTTACATGTTGTAAGAACATGTAAACGCGAATCCTATTGATAGATCTATCGGGTTTAACAACCCCAACCGGGCTTGTCGCTCTAGCATCGTAAACGGTTGCATAGTACTTTATTTTTACTACACTTGGTACAGTGTAGGGAAATTTCATAATAAAGGGAATTTGCCACATTAATGGTTAATATGGTTACCGAAGCGCTCAACAACTTATAGAATATCTTTATTGAAATATTTATAACTATGAAATCTTGTGGTCTATATTTATATCGATGTTAGCTTTAAACCTATATATCTCACCAACCTTTGTGTTGACTGTTTAAACATGTTTATTCTCAGTTCCTTAAGAAAGTCTTCCGCTGTTGCATTATCTGAGCAAGCTGTGCATGGAATCTCATGCTTTTGTTTAAATAAAGTGTTGCATTCAATAAAACCTTTGTCATGTATTATATTCAACTGTTATGTCACGTGTATAGTATTTGGAAACCAATGTATTATGGGGATTACTTCTTAAATAATCGCTCAATTGTTTAAAACATGCATCATGTATAATAATGGTGTGCTTTTTATGAAACGAATGCAATATTTTCAAAAACGTATCATATAGAGGTCAAATACCTCGCTATGGAACCAATGAATAACGTAATGCGTTTATAGTAATATGGACGGGTCGTTTCAGTTAGCATCAGAGCAGAGGTCTTAGCGAACAAGAAATTGCATTAGTATGTCTGACCGGTATTTGTTAGGATGCATTAGTGAGTCTGTACTTTGACCAAACTTGTTTTTGAAAACCATTGCTTATCATTTTTGATCGGAAATTGAATATTTTAACATGTAAATATTATGTGGTATATTGCTAATGTGGTAGTTAATGTGTGATAGATATCTACTTCTAGTGTAGTGACCCGAACTTTTCCATGTTTATATATATTAAATGAAATTGTTATTTACATGATTAAGTGTTTTCAACATGTTAAGCAATCAAACTTGTTAAGACTTGATTAATTTAAATAGGTTTCATATAGACAATTGACCACCCAAGTTGACCGGTGATTCACGAACGTTAAAACTTGTAAAAACTATATGATGACATATATATGATTATATATATAGTTAACATGATATTATGATAAGTAAGTATCTCATTAGGTATTTTAACATTGAGTTATATACATAAAATTGAGTTTATTGAATTAAGAAACTCGAAACGATATATATAACGATTATCGTTATAACAACGTCTTACTAAATACATATGAATAATATTAAGATATTGATACACTATGTTTAATCATGATAAATAATAATTAAACATGTCATTAAGTGTATTAACAATGAACTACATATGTAAAAATAAGACTACTAACTTAATGATTTCGAAACGAGACATATATGTAACGATTATCGTTGTAACAACATTTAACTGTATATATATATATATCATACTAAGATATATTAATATATCATAATATCATGATAATGTAATAATTTAACATCTCTTTAGATATAATAAATAATAGGTTAACAACATTTAACAAGATCGTCAACCTAAAGGTTTCAAAACAACATTTACATGTAACGACTAACGATGACTTAACGACTCAGTTAAAATGCATATACATGTAGTGTTTTAATATGTATTCATACACTTTTGAAAAACTTCAAGACACTTATCAAAATACTTCTACTTAACAAAAATGCTTACAATTACATCCTTGTTCAGTTTCATCAACAATTCTACTCGTATGCACCCGTATTCGTACTCGTACAATACACAGCTTTTAGATGTATGTACTATTGGTATATACACTCCAATGATCAGCTCTTAGCAGCCCAGGTGAGTCACCTAACACATGTGGGAATCATCATTTGGCAACTAGCATGAAATATCTCATAAAATTACAAAAATATTAGTAATCATTCATGACTTATTTACATGTAAACAAAATTACACATCCTTTATATCTAATCCATATACCAATGACCAAAAACACCTACAAACACTTTAATTCTTCAATTTTCTTCATCAAATTGATCTCTCTCAAGTTCTATCTTCAAGTTCTAAGTGTTCTTCATAAATTCTATAAGTTCTAGTTTCATAAAATCAAGAATACTTCCAAGTTTGCTAGCTTACTTCCAATCTTGTAAAGTGATCATCCAACCTCAAGAAATCTTTCTTATTTACAGTAAGATATCTTTCTAATACAAGGTAATACTCATATTCAAACATTAATTCAATTTCTATAACTATAACAATCTTATTTCGAGTGAAAATCTTACTTGAACTTATTTTTGTGTCATGATTCTGCTTCAAGAACTTTCAAGCCATCCAAGGATCCTTTGAAGCTAGATCTATTTTTCTCATTTCCAGTAGGTTTAACCACAAAACCTGAGGTAGTAATGATGTTCATAACATCATTCGATTCATATATATAAAACTACCTTATTTGAAGGTTTAAACTTGAAATCACTAGAACATAGTTTAGTTAATTTAAAACTTGTTCGCAAACAAAAGTTAATCCTTCTAACTTGACTTTTAAAATCAACTAGACACATGTTCTATATCTATATGATATGCTAACTTAATGATTTAAAACCTGAAAACACAAAAAACACCGTAAAACTGGATATACGCCGTCGTAGTAACACCGCGGGCTGTTTTGGGTTAGTTAATTAAAAACTATGATAAACTTTGATTTAAAATTTGTTCTGCTGGGAAAATGATTTTGCTTATAAACATGAAACTATATCCAAAAATCATGATTAAACTCTAAGTGGAAGTATGTTTTCCAAAATGGTCATCTAGACGTCGTTCTTTCGACTGAAATGACTACCTTTACAAAAATGACTTGTAACCTGTAATTCCAACTATAAACTTATACTTTTTCTGTATAGATTCATAAACTTGAGTTCAATATGAAATCATAGCAATTGGATTCACTCAAAACGGATTTAAAACGAAGAAGTTATGGGTAAAACAAAATTGGATATTTTTACTTGTTGTAGCTACGTGAAAATTGGTAACAAATCTATATTAATCATATCCTAGCTAACTTATATTGTATAATACATATATTCTAATATATTATGTAATCTTGGGATACCATAGACACGTATGCAAATGTTTTGACATATCATAACGACCCATATATATATATTATTTGGAACAACCATAGACACTCTATATGCAGTAATGTTGGAGTTAGCTATACAGGGTTGAGGTTGATTCCAAAAATATATATAGTTTGAGTTGTGATCTAGCCTGAGACGTGTATACACTGGGTCTTGGATTGATTCAAGATAATATATATTGATTTATTTCTGTACATCTAATTGTGGACAACTAGTTGTAGGTTACTAACGAGGACAGCTGACTTAATAAACTTAAAACATTAAAACGTATTAAAAATGTTGTAAATATATTTTGAACATACTTTGATATATATGTACATATTTTTTATAGGTTCGTGAATCGACCAGTGACCAAGTCTTACTTCCCGACGAGTAAAAATCTGTGAAAGTGAGTTATAGTCCCACTTTTAAAATCTAATATTTTTGGGATGAGAATACATGCAGCTTTATAAATGTTTTACAAAATAGACACAAGCACATGAAATTACTTTCTATGGTTGAACGATCGAATTCGAATATGCCCCTTTTACTTGGTAACCTAAGAATTAGTAAACCAGTCTACTAATTGACGCGAATCCTAAAGATAGATCTATTGGGCCCAACAAACCCCATACGTTGTAGCGGATGCTTTAGTACTTCGAGTTTTTTATATCATGTCCGATGGATGTCCCGGAATGATGGGGATATTCTTATATGCATCTTGTTAATGTCGGTTACCAGGTGTTCACCGTACGAATGATTTTTATCTCTATGTATGGGATGTATTGAAATATGAAATCTTGTGGTCTATTATTATGATTTAATAATATATAGGTTAAACATATAACTCACCAACATTATTGTTGACGTTTTAAGCATGTTTATTCTCAGGTGATTATTAAGAGCTTCCGCTGTTGCATACTAAAATAAGGACAAGATTTGGAGTCCATGCTTGTATGATATTATGTAAAACTGCATTCAAGAAACTTATTTTTGATGTAATATATTCATATGGTAAACCATTATGTAATGGTCGTGTGTAAACGGTATATTTTAGATTATCATTATATGATAATCTACGTAATGCTTTTTAAACCTTTATCGATAAAATAAAGGTTATGGTTGTTTTAAAAATGAATGCAGTCTTTGAAAAACGTATCATATAGAGGTCAAAACCTCGCGACGAAATCAATTAATATGGAACGTTTATAATCAATATGAACGGGACATTTCAGTTGGTATCAGAGCGTTGGTCTTAGAGAACCAGAAATTTGCATTAGTGTGTCTTATCGAGTTTGTTAGGATACATTAGTGAGTCTGGACTTCGACCGTGTTTTCTTTAAAAACGATTGCTTAACACTTTTGTTGGAAACTATATATTATTAACATGTAAATATTATGTAATATATTAACCTCTTAATGTGTTTGATATTGTGTGATAGATGTCTACCACTAGTACAAATCCCATCAATTCACCTAATAATAATGAAGAGTCGAATATATTTTAGGAAGATTCACAAATTCCCGAAGAGGAACCGGAAGAAGAGGAACCGGAAGAGGAGCAACCTGATGAGGAGGAACCGGAAGAAGAGGAACCGAAAGAGGAGGAACTGGAAGAGGAGGAACCGGAAGAAGAAGAGGTTCCGGAGGAAGAAATATTGATACCTATAGTAAATCGATTAAATAAAAGAAAATCCTCAACCAACGGACCAAAGTTAATAATGGTCAATGGTGTGTCCGCCGAGGAAGCAAAATATTGGGAAGATTATCAATTTTCCGATGAATCGAATCCCGATGAGGATTCCGATGATGTTATAGAAATTACCTCGACCCAATTTAATAATGCGAAAGAAAATAATAAGGGAAAAGGTATAAAAATAGAGAAACCCGATTCCAACCCCGATGAACTTTATATGTATCGGCAACATCCGTATTTCCTAAAATATAACAATGACCCGGGAACCTCTAAACCGCTAGGTTTTTCTAAACCATTGTGGAAAATGACGGCTCGTATTAGAGGAACACCATATATTCCTAGAAAATTAGGAAAACGAACCAAGTCCGAAGAAGAAGAAACCAGTGATTCAGATTAGAGGGTTGTAATCATGTTGTGTATTATATGTATTGTAGTGTGCTTGTACTTTTATGTTCTATGTAAAAATTGCTTGTATTGTTTGTTAATTATCTTTTACGAATCTAATCCTTGTCTATTTTACAGTATAAAAACAAAATGGGCGTTAAGGGTAGACAACCGAATATTTTAGAAGACCTACCAGAGAATATGATTGAGGAAATCTTGTCTAGAGTCGGTCAGAATTCATCAACACATTTAGTTATGGCGAAATTAACTTGTCAAACAGTTGAAAGACTTTTCAGAAATGCCTTAGTTTATAAAAGGCTTTCCTTTGATAGGTGGGGTATATCACATTGGGGAGACCGTAAGTTACGCCGTGTTTTCTTTAAAGCGTTAAATGCGGGGAACCCAAATGCAATTTTACGCTACAGGTTAAGAACCTATTTTGACTCAACATATCCCAACATAGGATTTCCTGAATTAGAAAGAGCTTCTAACATGCAACATAAAGAAGCGTGTTATGCTTACGGGTTAGTGATGTTCGCTTCTTACCAAAGTGAGAAAAAGAACATCGGATTGCAGCTTTTAAGTAAAATCTTCCCACAAGTGACGGATTCAGTAGTTGGGGTAAGAAACAAGGTTTTTAGATTATTACAGGGCTGTTGGACATTACGAAACCCTCGTCCTTTTGATGACATTACAACATGCTGCCTAGCAAATGGTCATAACGGTTATTTTCCACAAGATCAAGGATGGGAAGTCGTCTTAGTAAAACCTGAATGCATGACTTGTTTCTAGACTTATGAATTACGTGTCTTTATTTCTTTTGCTGAACAACTTGCGTATTAACTAGAATTGCCTTCATAGCTGCCGACTAGCAAAGTTATTATGTGCTATATTTCATCCTATATGTATTATAGCGGAATTGTAAGTTTGTAAAATATTGTATAAAGTTTGAACGCAAAATATTATTGTAATAAGTTTTTCATATAGAATCATAGTAGTTGAATTGTATAATAGCTGCTAAGTATGAACTTAACGGGTAGGTACTACCCGAATTAAAACTAAAAAATGCTAATATGAAGAAAAAGCTTTTATAAATAAGTTCATATTATGCTATGAAATACTATTGACTACTCTTAAATTCTATATGATTAACTCAATTCTTTTGACTATTTTGAAGGAAATGGCACCGGCGACTCGTCAGAACTTGAACATGAGTGAGGAAGACTTCCGTGTTTTCCTTGCTGCGAACATAGCCGTAGTGCAGACTGCAATGCAAAATAACAAAAACTCTGGATCTAGCAGTGGAACTAATTCCACAAGAAATCGTGTAGGATGCTCCTACAAAGAATTCACTGCCTGCAAACCTTTGGAATTTGATGGAACCGAAGGACCAATTAGATTGAAACGGTGGACCGAGAAGGTTGAATCGGTGTTTGCCATAAGTAAGTGTACTGAAGAGGACACAGTTAAGTACGCTACGCATACCTTCACAGGTACGGCATTAACGTGGTGGAATACCTATCTCGAGCAGGTAGGACAAGATGCTACTTACGCACTACCATGGTCAGCATTCAAGCAATTGATAAACGAGCAGTATCGTCCCGGGAACGAGGTCAATAAGCTCAAGGTAGAGCTTAGAGGTTTACGAACACAAGGTTTTGATATCACCACGTACGAACGACGATTCACAGAATTGTGCCTATTGTGTCCTAGAATGTTTGAAGACGAAGAAGAGAAGATTGACGCATTTGTAAAAGGGTTACCGAAAAGAATTCAAGAAGATGTGAGTTCACACGAGCCCGCCTCCATACAAAAGGCAAGTCGAATGGCTCACAAATTAGTGAACCAGATCAAAGGAAGGATTAAAGAGCAGGGGACCGAAGAGGCGAAACAAGTCAAGAGAAAGTGGGAAGAAACCAATGACAAGAGTCACCAATACAACAACAACAATCACAACCAAAATCGCAACCACTATCCCAATAACCGAAACATCAATCGCAACAACAACTTCAACAAACGTCCCAACAACAACTACAATAACCGGCCCAACAACAATAACAACAACAACAACAACAACAACAATAACAATCCCAACAACAATCTCAATAACAACAATGGCAACAAAAACCAAAAACAACCATGCCAAAGATGTGAAGAGCATCACCTGGGGTTCTGCACGACATTTTGCAACGAGTGTAAAAGAAATGGTCATAGCGCGAAGAAGTGCAAAATCTATGGACCAATGCATAACAGAACTAAAGGAATAAATAATGTCGGAACAAATAATACCGCTATAGTTTGTTTTGGATGTGGAAAACCGGGCCACTTTAGTAGAAATTGCCCGAATCAGGGGAATACTAATGGGCAGGGCCATGGAAGAGTTTTCAATATTAATACGGCAGAAGCGCAGGAAGACCCAGAGCTTGTTATGAAATGTCCCGTTCTTATTGATTAAAAACGTTCCATAATAATTGATTTCGTTGCGAGGTTTTGACCTCTATATGAGACGTTTTTCAAAGACTGCATTCATTTTAAAACAAACCATAACCTTTATTTCATCAATAAAGGTTTAAAAAGCTTTGCGTAGATTATCAAATAATGATAATCTAAAATATCCTGTTTACACACGACCATTACATAATGGTTTACAATACAAATTTGTTACAACAAAATAAGTTTCTTGAATGCAGTTTTTACACAATATCATACAAGCATGGACTCCAAATCTCGTCCTTATTTAAGTATGCGACAGCGGAAGCTCTTAATAATCACCTGAGAATAAACATGCTTAAAACGTCAACAAAAATGTTGGTGAGTTATAGGTTTAACCTATATATATCAAATCATAATAATAGACCACAAGATTTCATATTTCAATACACATCCCATACATAGAGATAAAAATCATTCATATGGTGAACACCTGGTAACCGACATTAACAAGATGCATATATAAGAATATCCCCATCATTCCGGGACACCCTTCGGATATGATATAAATTTCGAAGTACTAAAGCATCCGGTACTTTGGATGGGGCTTGTTAGGCCCAATAGATCTATCTTTAGGATTCGCGTCAATTAGGGTGTCTGTTCCCTAATTCTTAGATTACCAGACTTAATAAAAAGGGGCATATTCGATTTCGATAATTCAACCATAGAATGTAGTTTCACGTACTTGTGTCTATTTTGTAAATCATTTATAAAACCTGCATGTATTCGCATCCCAAAAATATTAGATTTTAAAAGTGGGACTATAACTCACTTTCACAGATTTTTTTACTTCGTCGGGAAGTAAGACTTGGCCACTGGTTGATTCACGAACCTATAACAATATATACATATATATCAAAGTATGTTCAAAATATATTTACAACACTTTTAATATATTTTGATGTTTTAAGTTTATTAAGTCAGCTGTCCTCGTTAGTAACCTACAACTAGTTGTCCACAGTTAGATGTACAGAAATAAATCGATAAATATTATCTTAAATCAATCCACGACCCAGTGTATACGTATCTCAGTATTGATCACAACTCAAACTATATATATTTTGGAATCAACCTCAACCCTGTATAGCTAACTCCAACATTCACATATAGAGTGTCTATGGTTGTTCCGAAATATATATAGATGTGTCGACATGATAGGTCGAAACATTGTATACGTGTCTATGGTATCTCAAGATTACATAATATACAATACAAGTTGATTAAGTTATGGTTGGAATAGATTTGTTACCAATTTTCACGTAGCTAAAATGAGAAAAATTATCCAATCTTGTTTTACCCATAACTTCTTCATTTTAAATCCGTTTTGAGTGAATCAAATTGCTATGGTTTCATATTGAAATCTATTTTATGAATCTAAACAGAAAAAGTATAGGTTTATAGTCAGAAAAATAAGTTACAAGTCGTTTTTGTAAAGGTAGTCATTTCAGTCGAAAGAACGACGTCTAGATGACCATTTTAGAAAACATACTTCCACTTTGAGTTTAACCATAATTTTTGGATATAGTTTCATGTTCATAATAAAAATCATTTTCTCAGAATAACAACTTTTAAATCAAAGTTTATCATAGTTTTTAATTAACTAACCCAAAACAGTCCGCGGTGTTACTACGACGGCGTAAATCCGGTTTTACGGTGTTTTTCGTGTTTTCAGGTTTTAAATCATTAAGTTAGCATATCATATAGATATAGAACATGTGCTTAGTTGATTTTAAAAGTCAAGTTAGAAGGATTAACTTTTGTTTGCGAACAAGTTTAGAATTAACTAAACTATGTTCTAGTGATTACAAGTTTAAACCTTCGAATAAGATAGCTTTATATATATGAATCGAATGATGTTATGAACATCATTACTACCTTAAGTTCCTTGGATAAACCTACTGGAAAAGAAAAAAATGGATCTAGCTTCAACGGATCCTTGGATGGCTCGAAGTTCTTGAAGCAGAATCATGACACGAAAACAAGTTCAAGTAAGATCATCACTTGAAATAAGATTGTTATAGTTATAGAAATTGAACCAAAGTTTGAATATGATTATTACCTTGTATTAGAATGATAACCTACTGTAAGAAACAAAGATTTCTTGAGGTTGGATGATCACCTTACAAGATTGGAAGTGAGCTAGCAAACTTGAAAGTATTCTTGATTTTATGTAACTAGAACTTGTAGAATATATGAAGAACACTTAGAACTTGAAGATAGAACTTGAGAGAGATCAATTAGATGAAGAAAATTGAAGAATGAAAGTGTTTGTAGGTGTTTTTGGTCGTTGGTGTATGGATTAGATATAAAGGATATGTAATTTTGTTTTCATGTAAATAAGTCATGAATGATTACTCATATTTTTGTAATTTTATGAGATCTTTCATGCTAGTTGTCAAATGATGGTTCCCACATGTGTTAGGTGACTCACATGGGCTGCTAAGAGCTGATCATTGGAGTGTATATACCAATAGTACATACATCTAAAAGCTGTGTATTGTACGAGTACGAATACGGGTGCATACGAGTAGAATTGTTGATGAAACTGAACGAGGATGTAATTGTAAGCATTTTTGTTAAGTAGAAGTATTTTGATAAGTGTATTGAAGTCTTTCAAAAGTGTATAAATACATATTAAAACACTACATGTATATACATTTTAACTGAGTCGTTAACTCATCGTTAGTCGTTACATGTAAGTGTTGTTTTGAAACCTTTAGGTTAACGATCTTGTTAAATGTTGTTAACCCAATGTTTATAATATCAAATGAGATTTTAAATTATTATATTATCATGATATTATCATGTATGAATATCTCTTAATATGATATATATACATTAAATGTCTTTACAACGATAATCGTTACATATATGTCTCGTTTAAAAATCATTAAGTTAGTAGTCTTGTTTTTACATATGTAGTTCATTGTTAATATACTTAATGATATGTTTACTTATCATAGTATCATGCTAACTATATATATATATATCCATATATATGTCATCATATAGTTTTTACAAGTTTTAACGTTCGTGAATCACCGGTCAACTTGGGTGGTCAATTGTCTATATGAAACATATTTCAATTAATCAAGTCTTAACAAGTTTGATTGCTTAACATGTTGGAAACATTTAATCATGTAAATATCAATCTCAATTAATATATATAAACATGGAAAAGTTCGGGTCACTACAGTACCTACCCGTTAAATAAATTTCGTCCCGAAATTTTAAGCTGTTGAAGGTGTTGACGAATCTTCTGGAAATAGATGCGGGTATTTCTTCTTCATCTGATCTTCACGCTCCCAGGTGAACTCGGGTCCTCTACGAGCATTCCATCGAACCTTAACAATTGGTATCTTGTTTTGCTTAAGTCTTTTAACCTCACGATCCATTATTTCGACGGGTTCTTCGATGAATTGAAGTTTTTCGTTGATTTGGATTTCATCTAACGGAATAGTGAGATCTTCTTTAGCAAAACATTTCTTCAAATTCGAGACGTGGAAAGTGTTATGTACAGCCGCGAGTTGTTGAGGTAACTCAAGTCGATAAGCTACTGGTCCGACACGATCAATAATCTTGAATGGTCCAATATACCTTGGATTTAATTTCCCTCGTTTACCAAATCGAACAACGCCTTTCCAAGGTGCAACTTTAAGCATGACCATCTCTCCAATTTCAAATTCTATATCTTTTCTTTTAATGTCAGCGTAGCTCTTTTGTCGACTTTGGGCGGTTTTCAACCGTTGTTGAATTTGGATGATCTTCTCGGTAGTTTCTTGTATAATCTCCGGACCCGTAATCTGTCTATCCCCCACTTCACTCCAACAAATCGGAGACCTGCACTTTCTACCATAAAGTGCTTCAAACGGTGCCATCTCAATGCTTGAATGGTAGCTGTTGTTGTAGGAAAATTCTGCTAACGGTAGATGTCGATCCCAACTGTTTCCGAAATCAATAACACATGCTCGTAGCATGTCTTCAAGCGTTTGTATCGTCCTTTCGCTTTGCCCATCAGTTTTTGGATGATAGGCAGTACTCATGTCTAGACGAGTTCCTAATGCTTGCTGTAATGTCTGCCAGAATCTTGAAATAAATCTACCATCCCTATCAGAGATAATAGAGATTGGTATTCCATGTCTGGAGACGACTTCCTTCAAATACAGTCGTGCTAACTTCTCCATCTTGTCATCTTCTCTTATTGGCAGGAAGTGTGCTGATTTGGTGAGACGATCAACTATTACCCAAATAGTATCAAAACCACTTGCAGTCCTTGGCAATTTAGTGATGAAATCCATGGTAATGTTTTCCCATTTCCATTCCGGGATTTCGGGTTGTTGAAGTAGACCTGATGGTTTCTGATGCTCAGCATTAACCTTAGAACACGTCAAACATTCTCCTACATATTTAGCAACATCGGCTTTCATACCCGGCCACCAAAAATGTTTCTTGAGATCCTTGTACATCTTCCCCGTTCCAGGATGTATTGAGTATCTGGTTTTATGAGCTTCTCTAAGTACCATTTCTCTCATATCTCCAAATTTTGGTACCCAAATCCTTTCAGCCCTATACCGGGTTCCGTCTTCCCGAATATTAAGATGCTTCTCTGATCCTTTGGGTATTTCATCCTTTAAATTTCCCTCTTTTAAAACTCCTAGTTGCGCCTCCTTTATTTGAGTAGTAAGGTTATTATGAATCATTATATTCATAGATTTTACTCGAATGGGTTCTCTGTCCTTCCTGCTCAAGGCATCGGCTACCACATTTGCCTTTCCCGGGTGGTAACGAATCTCAAAGTCGTAATCATTCAACAATTCAATCCACCTACGCTGCCTCATATTCAGTTGTTTCTGATTAAATATGTGTTGAAGACTTTTGTGGTCGGTATATATAATACTTTTGACCCCATATAAGTAGTGCCTCCATGTCTTTAATGCAAAAACAACCGCGCCTAATTCCAAATCATGCGTCGTATAATTTTGTTCGTGAATCTTCAATTGTCTAGACGCATAAGCAATCACCTTCGTTCGTTGCATTAATACACAACCGAGACCTTGCTTTGATGCGTCACAATAAATCACAAAATCATCATTCCCTTCAGGCAATGACAATATAGGTGCCGTAGTTAGCTTTTTCTTCAATAACTGAAACGCTTTCTCTTGTTCATCATTCCATTCAAATTTCTTCCCTTTATGCGTTAATGCAGTCAAGGGTTTTGCTATTCTGGAAAAGTCTTGGATGAACCTTCTGTAGTAACCAGCTAGTCCTAAAAACTGGCGTATGTGTTTCAGAGTTTTCGGGGTTTCCCACTTTTCAACAGTTTCTATCTTTGCCGGATCCACCTTAATACCTTCTTTGTTCACTATGTGACCGAGGAATTGAACTTCTTCCAACCAAAATGCACACTTTGAAAACTTAGCGTACAATTCTTCCTTCCTCAATACTTCTAACACCTTTCTCAAATGTTCACCGTGTTCTTGGTCATTCTTTGAGTAAATAAGTATGTCATCAATGAAAACAATGATAAACTTGTCAAGGTATGGTCCACACACTCGGTTCATAAGGTCCATGAACACAGCTGGTGCATTAGTTAAACCAAACGGCATGACCATAAACTCGTAATGACCGTAACGTGTTCTGAAAGCAGTCTTTGGAATATCATCTTCTTTCACCCGCATTTGATGATACCCGGAACGTAAGTCAATCTTTGAATAAACAGACGAGCCTTGTAGTTGATCAAATAAGTCGTCGATTCTCGGTAGTGGGTAGCGGTTCTTGATGGTAAGTTTGTTCAACTCTCGGTAGTCGATACACAACCTGAATGTACCATCTTTTTTCTTGACAAACAAAACAGGAGCTCCCCACGGTGATGTGCTTGGTCGAATGAAACCACGCTCTAAAAGTTCTTGTAATTGGCTTTGCAGTTCTTTCATCTCGCTGGGTGCAAGTCTGTAAGGAGCACGAGCTATTGGTGCAGCTCCTGGTACAAGATCTATTTGAAATTCAACAGATCGATGTGGGGGTAATCCCGGTATTTCTTTCGAAAATACATCGGGAAATTCTTTTGCAATGGAAACATCATTGATGCTCTTTTCTTCAGTTTGTACTTTCTCGACGTGTGCTAGAACAGCATAGCAACCTTTTCTTATTAGTTTTTGTGCCTTCAAATTACTAATAAGATGTAGCTTCGTGTTGCCCTTTTCTCCGTACACCATTAAGGGTTTTCCTTTTTCTCGTATAATGCGAATTGCATTTTTGTAACAAACGATCTCTGCTTTCACTTCTTTCAACCAGTCCATACCGATTATCACATCAAAACTCCCTAACTCTACTGGTATCAAATCAATCTTAAATGTTTCGTTAACCAGTTTAATTTCTCGATTCCGACATATATTATCTGCTGAAATTAATTTACCATTTGCTAATTCGAGTAAAAATTTACTATCCAAAGGCGTCAATGGACAACTTAATTTAGCACAAAAATCTCTACTCATATAGCTTCTATCCGCACCCGAATCAAATAAAACGTAAGCAGATTTATTGTCAATAAGAAACGTACCCGTAACAAGCTCCGGGTCTTCCTGTGCCTCTGCCGCATTAATATTGAAAACTCTTCCGCGGCCTTGTCCATTCGTGTTCTCCTGGTTCGGGCAATTTCTAATAATGTGGCCCGGTTTTCCACATTTATAACAAACTACATTGGCATAACTTGCTCCGACACTACTTGCTCCGCCATTACTCGTTCTGACACCATTTGTTCCTTTCGTTCTATTAACCCCTGGTCCGTAGACTTCACACTTTGCAGCGCTATGACCATTTCTTTTACACTTGTTGCAAAATTTGGTGCAGAACCCAAAGTGATACTTTTCACACCTTTGGCATAGCTGCTTTTGATTGTTGTTGTTGTTGCGGTTATTATTGTTGTTGGGATGATTGTTGTAGTTGCTGTTGTTGTTGTTGTTGTTGTTGTTGGGCCGTTTGTTGTAGTTGCGATTGATGTTGCGATTGTTGGGATAATTGTTGCGATTATTGTTGTAATTGCTGTTGTTGTTGTATTGGTGATTCTTATCACCATTTTCCTCCCACTTTCTTTTGACTTGCTTCACATTGGCCTCTTCAACAGTCTGTTCTTTAATTCTTTCTTCAATCTGGTTCACTAGTTTGTGAGCCATTCTACATGCCTGTTGTATAGAGGCGGGCTCGTGTGAACTTATATCTTCTTGGATTCTTTCCGGTAATCCTTTCACAAACGCGTCGATCTTCTCTTCCTCATCTTCGAATGCTCCCGGACACAATAGGCACAATTCTGTGAATCGTCTTTCGTACGTGGTAATATCAAATCCTTGGGTTCGTAACCCTCTAAGTTCTGTCTTGAGCTTATTGACCTCGGTTCTGGGACGGTACTTCTCGTTCATCAAGTGCTTGAATGCTGACCACGGTAGTGCGTACGCATCGTCTTGTCCCACTTGCTCTAGATAGGTATTCCACCATGTTAACGCAGAACCTATGAATGTATGCATAGCGTACTTCACTTTGTCCTCTTCAGTACACTTACTTATGGCAAACACCGATTCGACCTTCTCGGTCCACCGTTTCAATCCGATTGGTCCTTCGGTTCCATCAAATTCCAAAGGTTTGCAGGCAGTGAATTCTTTGTAGGTGCATCCTACACGATTTCCTGTACTGCTAGATCTAAGGTTATTGTTGGTATGTAGCGCAGCCTGTACTGCGGCTATGTTTGAAGCTAGAAAAGTACGGAATTCCTCTTCATTCATATTCACGGTGTGTCGAGTAGTCGGTGCCATTTCCTTCAAAATAGTCAAATGGAACAAGTTAATCATACAGAATATTAAGAGTAGTTAATAGTATTTCGTAGCATAATATGAACTCATTTATAAAAGCTTTTTCTTCATATTAGCGTTTTATAAGTTTAAATTCGGGTAGTACCTACCCGTTAAGTTCATACTTAGTAGCTAATATACAATTCAACTACTACAATTCTATATGAAAAACTGATTATAATAATATTTCGTGTTCAAACTTTTACACAATATTTTACAAACTTACAATACCGCTTATTTTACATATAGCATGAAATATAGCACACAATAAATTTGATACAAGATGGTTGTGAAGATAATTCTAGCTAGTACACAAGTCGTTCAGCAAAGGCAATAAAGACACGTAATTTATACGTCCAGAAACAAGTCATGCATTCTGGTTTTACTAGGATTACTTCCCATCCTTGGTCTTGTGGAACATAACCGTTATGTCCGTTGATAAGACAGCGTGTTGTAACGTCGTCAAAGGGACGAGGGTTACGTAATGTCCAACAGTCCCGTAACAATCTAAAAACCTCATTTGTTACCCCAATTACCGACTCCGTCACTTGTGTGAATGTTTTGTTTAATAGTTGTAGCCCGATGTTCTTGTTCTCACTTTGGTGAGAAGCGAACATTACTAATCCGTAAGCATAACATGCTTCTTTATGTTGCATGTTAGCCGCTTTTTCTAAATCACGAAGTCCTATATTCGGATACATTGAGTCAAAATAATTTCTTAACCCGTTGCGTAAAATAGCATTTGGGTTCCCCGCAATATATGCGTCAAAGTAAACACATCGTAACTTATGGGTTTCCCAATGTGATATCCCCCATCTTTCAAACGAAAGTCTCTTATAAACCAAGACATTCTTGGAACGTTCTTCAAATGTCTTACAAACTGATCTCGTCTTAAATAGTTGTGCCGAAGAATTCTGACCGACTCTAGACAAGATTTCATCAATCATGTCTCCGGGTAGGTCTCTTAAAATATTGTGTTGTCTATCCATTTTGTGTTTTTATACTGTAAAATAGACAAGAGTTAGATTCATAAAATAAAAAAAAATACTTATTAATACAAGCAATTTTTACATATATCTTAAAGCATAAGCACACTATATTACATATATTACACCACACGAATACAACTATCTTATTCCGACTCGCTTGTTTCTTCTTATTCGGTTTTGGTTCGTTTTGCCAAGTTTCTAGGGATATATGATGTTCCCCTAATACGAGCCGTCGTTTTCCACATTGGTTTAGAAAAACCTGGTGGTTTAGAGGTTCCCGGGTCATTGTTACAACTTAAGGACTTCGGGGGTTGACGATACATATAAAGTTCATCGGGGTTGGAATTAGATTTCTCTATTTTTATGCCTTTTCCCTTATTATTTTCTTTTGCCTTTTTAAATTCAGTTGGGGTAATTTCTATAACATCATCGGAATTCTCTTCGGAATGCGATTCATCGGAGAATTGGTAATCCTCCCAATATTTTGCTTCCTTGGCGGAAACACCATTGACCATAATTAACCTTGGTCGGTTGGTTGAGGATTTTCTTTTACTTAACCGTTTTATTATTTTCCCCACCGGTTCTATTTCTTCATCCGGTTCCGATTCTTCTTCCGGTTCCGATTCTTCTTCCGGTTCCGACTCTTCTTCTGGTTCCTCTTCGGGAACTTGTGAATCAGTCCACGAATCATTCCAATTTACATTTGACTCTTCATTATTATTAGGTGAGTCAATGAGACTTGTTCTAGAGGTAGACATCTATCACACAATATCAAACATGTTAAGAGATTAATATATCACATAATATATACATGTTAATAATATATAGTTTCCAACAAAAATGTTAAGCAATCATTTTTAAAGAAAACACGGTCGAAGTCCAGACTCACTAATGCATCCTAACAAACTCGATAAGACACACTAATGCAAATTTTCTGGTTCTCTAAGACCAACGCTCGGATACCAACTGAAATGTCCCGTTCTTATTGATTAAAAACGTTCCATAATAATTGATTTCGTTGCGAGGTTTTGACCTCTATATGAGACGTTTTTCAAAGACTGCATTCATTTTAAAACAAACCATAACCTTTATTTCATCAATAAAGGTTTAAAAAGCTTTACGTATATTATCAAATAATGATAATCTAAAATATCCTGTTTACACACGACCATTACATAATGGTTTACAATACAAATATGTTACAACAAAATAAGTTTCTTGAATGCAGTTTTTACACAATATCATACAAGCATGGACTCCAAATCTCGTCCTTATTTAAGTATGCGACAGCGGAAGCTCTTAATAATCACCTGAGAATAAACATGCTTAAAACGTCAACAAAAATGTTGGTGAGTTATAGGTTTAACCTATATATATCAAATCATAATAATAGACCACAAGATTTCATATTTCAATACACATCCCATACATAGAGATAAAAATCATTCATATGGTGAACACCTGGTAACCGACATTAACAAGATGCATATATAAGAATATCCCCATCATTCCGGGACACCCTTCGAATATGATATAAATTTCGAAGTACTAAAGCATCCGGTACTTTGGATGGGGTTTGTTAGGCCCAATAGATCTATCTTTAGGATTCGCGTCAATTAGGGTGTCTGTTCCCTAATTCTTAGATTACCAGACTTAATAAAAAGGGGCATATTCGATTTCGATAATTCAACCATAGAATGTAGTTTCACGTACTTGTGTCTATTTTGTAAATCATTTATAAAACCTGCATGTATTCTCATCCCAAAAATATTAGATTTTAAAAGTGGGACTATAACTCACTTTCACAGATTTTTTTACTTCGTCGGGAAGTAAGACTTGGCCACTGGTTGATTCACGAACCTATAACAATATATACATATATATATCAAAGTATGTTCAAAATATATTTACAACACTTTTAATATATTTTGATGTTTTAAGTTTATTAAGTCAGCTGTCCTCGTTAGTAACCTACAACTAGTTGTCCACAGTTAGATGTACAGAAATAAATCGATAAATATTATCTTGAATCAATCCACGACCCAGTGTATACGTATCTCAGTATTGATCACAACTCAAACTATATATATTTTGGAATCAACCTCAACCCTGTATAGCTAACTCCAACATTCACATATAGAGTGTCTATGGTTGTTCCGAAATATATATAGATGTGTCGACATGATAGGTCGAAACATTGTATACGTGTCTATGGTATCTCAAGATTATATAATATACAATACAAGTTGATTAAGTTATGGTTGGAATAGATTTGTTACCAATTTTCACGTAGCTAAAATGAGAAAAATTATCCAATCTTGTTTTACCCATAACTTCTTCATTTTAAATCCGTTTTGAGTGAATCAAATTGCTATGGTTTCATATTGAACTCTATTTTATGAATCTAAACAGAAAAAGTATAGGTTTATAGTCGGAAAAATAAGTTACAAGTCGTTTTTGTAAAGGTAGTCATTTCAGTCGAAAGAACGACGTCTAGATGACCATTTTAGAAAACATACTTCCACTTTGAGTTTAACCATAATTTTTGGATATAGTTTCATGTTCATAATAAAAATCATTTTCTCAGAATAACAACTTTTAAATCAAAGTTTATCATAGTTTTTAATTAACTAACCCAAAACAGTCCGCGGTGTTACTACGACGGCGTAAATCCGGTTTTACGGTATTTTTCGTGTTTCCAGGTTTTAAATCATTAAGTTAGCATATCATATAGATATAGAACATGTGCTTAGTTGATTTTAAAAGTCAAGTTAGAAGGATTAACTTTTGTTTGCGAACAAGTTTAGAATTAACTAAACTATGTTCTAGTGATTACAAGTTTAAACCTTCGAATAAGATAGCTTTATATATATGAATCGAATGATGTTATGAACATCATTACTACCTTAAGTTCCTTGGATAAACCTACTGGAAAATAAAAAAATGGATCTAGCTTCAACGGATCCTTGGATGGCTCGAAGTTCTTGAAGCAGAATCATGACACGAAAACAAGTTTAAGTAAGATCATCACTTGAAATAAGATTGTTATAGTTATAGAAATTGAACCAAAGTTTGAATATGATTATTACCTTGTATTAGAATGATAACCTACTATAAGAAACAAAGATTTATTGAGGTTGGATGATCACCTTACAAGATTGGAAGTGAGCTAGCAAACTTGAAAGTATTCTTGATTTTATGTAACTAGAACTTGTAGAATATATGAAGAACACTTAGAACTTGAAGATAGAACTTGAGAGAGATCAATTAGATGAAGAAAATTGAAGAATGAAAGTGTTTGTAGGTGTTTTTGGTCGTTGGTGTATGGATTAGATATAAAGGATATGTAATTTTGTTTTCATGTAAATAAGTCATGAATGATTACTCATATTTTTGTAATTTTATGAGATATTTCATGCTAGTTGCCAAATGATGGTTCCCACATGTGTTAGGTGACTCACATGGGCTGCTAAGATCTGATCATTGGAGTGTATATACCAATAGTACATACATCTAAAAGCTGTGTATTGTACGAGTACGAATACGGGTGCATACGAGAGTAGAATTGTTGATGAAACTGAACGAGGATGTAATTGTAAGCATTTTTGTTAAGTAGAAGTATTTTGATAAGTGTATTGAAGTCTTTCAAAAGTGTATAAATACATATTAAAACACTACATGTATATACATTTTAACTGAGTCGTTAAGTCATCGTTAGTCGTTACATGTAAGTGTTGTTTTGAAACCTTTAGGTTAACGATCTTGTTAAATGTTGTTAACCCAATGTTTATAATATCAAATGAGATTTTAAATTATTATATTATCATGATATTATCATGTATGAATATCTCTTAATATGATATATATACATTAAATGTCTTTACAACGATAATCATTACATATATGTCTCGTTTAAAAATCATTAAGTTAGTAGTCTTGTTTTTACATATGTAGTTCATTGTTAATATACTTAATGATATGTTTACTTATCATAGTATCATGCTAACTATATATATATATATATATCCATATATATGTCATCATATAGTTTTTACAAGTTTTAACGTTCGTAAATCACCGGTCAACTTGGGTGGTCAATTGTCTATATGAAACATATTTCAATTAATCAAGTCTTAACAAGTTTGATTGCTTAACATGTTGGAAACATTTAATCATGTAAATATCAATCTCAATTAATATATATAAACATGGAAAAGTTCGGGTCACTACATGTTACGGGTACGTTTCTCATTGACAATAAATCTGCTTATGTTTTATTTGATTCGGGTATGGATAGAAGCTATATGAGTAGAGATTTTTGTGCTAAACTAAGTTGTTCACCGACACCCTTGGATAATAAATTTTTACTCGAATTAGCAAACGGTAAATTAATTACAGCAGATAATATATGTCGGAATCGAGAAATTAAACTGGTTAGCAAAACATTTAAGATTGACTTGATAACAGTAGAGTTAGGGAGTTTTGATGTGATTATAGGTATGGACTGGTTGAAAGAAGTAAAAGCAGAGATCATTTGTTACAAAAATGAAATTCGCATTATACGAGAAAAAGAAAAACCCTTAATGGTGTACGGAGAAAAGAGCAACGCGAAGTTAAATCTTATTAGTAACCTGAAGGCACAAAAACTAATAAGAAAAGGTTGCTATGCTGTGCTAGCACACGTCGAGAAAGTCAATTCCGAAGAAAAGAACATCAATGATGTTCCCGTCGCAAAAGAATTTCCCGATGTATTTTCGAAAGAATTACCGGGACTACCTCCACACCGATCCGTTGAATTTCAAATAGACTTTGTACCGGGAGCTGCACCAATAGCTCGTGCTCCATACAGAATCGCACCTAGCGAAATGAAGGAACTTCAGAGCCAATTACAAGAACTTTTAAAGCTTGGTTTCATTCGACCAATCACATCACCGTGGGGAGGTCCTGTTTTGTTTGTCAAGAAGAAGGATGGTACATTTAGGTTGTGTATCGACTATCGAGAGTTAAACAAACTTACCATCAAGAACCGCTACCCACTACCGAGAATCAAAAATTTATTTGATCAGCTACAAGGCTCGTCAGTTTATTCGAAGATTGATTTACGTTCTGGGTATCATCAAATGCGGGTGAAGGAGGTTTTTATCCAAAGACTGCTTTTAGGACGCGTTACGGTCATTATGAGTTTATGGTTATGACGTTTGGATTGACGAACGCACCAGCTGTGTTCATGGACCTCATGAACCGAGTGTGTGGGCCATATCTTGACAAGTTTGTCATTGTTTTCATCGATGACATACTTATTTACTCGAAGAATGATCAAGAGCATGAAGAACATTTAAAAAAAGTGCTAGAGTTGCTGAGAAAAGAAAAACTGTACGGTAAGTTTTCAAAGTGTGCATTTTGGTTGGAAGAAGTTCAATTCCTCGGTCACATACTGAACAAAGAAGGTATTCAGGTGGATCCAGCAAATATTGAAACCGTTGAAAAATGGGAAACCCCGAAAACTTTGAAGCATATACGGCCAATTTTTAGGACTAGCTGGTTACTACAGAAGGTTCATCCAAGATTTTTCCAGAATAGCAAAACCCTTAACTGCATTAACGCATAAAGGGAGAAAATTTGAATGGAAGGATGAACAAGAGAAAGCGTTTCAATTGTTAAAGAAAAAGCTAACTACGGCACCTATATTGTCATTACCTGAAGGGAATGATGATTTTGTGATATATTGTGACGCTTCAAAGCAAGGTATCGGTTGTGTATTAATGCAACGAACGAAGGTAATTGCTTATGCGTCTAGACAATTGAAGATTCACGAGCAGAATTATACGACACATGATTTGGAATTAGGCGCTGTTGTTTTTGCATTAAAGACTTGGAGGTACTACTTATATAGGGTCAAAAGTATTATATATACCGACCACAAAAGTCTTCAACATATATTTAATCAGAAACAACTGAATATGAGGCAGCGCAGGTAGATTGAATTGTTGAATGATTACGACTTTGAGATTCGTTACCACCCGGGGAAGGCGAATGTGGTAGCCGACGCTTTGAGTAGAAAGGATAGAGATCCCATTCGAGTAAAAGCTATGAATATAATGATTCACAATAACCTTACTACTCAAATAAAGGAGGCGCAACAAGGAGTTTTAAAAGAGGGAAATTTAAAGGATGAAATACCCAAAGGATCGGAGAAGCATCTTAATATTCGGGAAGACAGAACCCGGTATAGGGCTGAAAGAATTTGGGTACCAAAATTTGGAGATATGAGAGAAATGGTACTTAGAGAAGCTCATAAAATGAGATACTCAATACATCCTGGAACGAAGAAGATGTACAAAGATCTCAAGAAACATTTTTGGTGGCCAGGTATGAAAGCCGATGTTGCTAAATACGTAGGGGAATGTTAGACGTGTTCTAAGGTCAAAGCTGAGTATCAGAAATCAGCAGGTCTACTTCAACAACCCGAAATCCCAGAATGGAAATGGGAAAACATTACCATGGATTTCATTACTAAATTGCCAAGGACTGCAAGTGGTTTTGATACTATTTGGGTAATAGTTGACCCTCTCACCAAATCAGCACACTTCCTGCCAATAAGAGAAGATGACAAGATGGAGAAGTTAGCACGACTGTATTTGAAGGAAGTAATCTCCAGACATGGAATACCAATCTCTATTATCTCTGATAGGGATGGCAGATTTATTTCAAGATTCTAGCAGACATTACAGCAAGCATTAGGAACTCGTCTAGACATGAGTACTGCCTATCATCCACAAATTGATGGGCAGAGTGAAAGGATGATACAAACGCTTGAAGACATGCTACGAGCATGTGTTATTGATTTTGGAAACAGTTGGGATCGACATCTACTGTTAGTAGAATTTTCCTACAACAACAGCTACCATTCAAGCATTGAGATGGCGCCGTTTGAAGCACTTTATGGTAGAAAGTGCAGGTCTCCGATTTGTTAGAGTGAAGTGGGGGATAGACAGATTACGGGTCCAGAGATAATACAAGAAACTACCGAGAAGATCATCCAAATTCAACAACGGTTGAAAACCGCCCAAAGTCGACAAAAGAGCTACGCCGACATTAAAAGAAAAGATATAGAATTTGAAATTGGAGAGATGGTCATGCTTAAGGTTGCACCTTGGAAAGGCGTTGTTCGATTTGGTAAATGAGGGAAATTAAATCCAAGGTATATAGGACCATTCAAGATTATTGATCGTGTCGGACCAGTAGCTTACCGACTTGAATTACCACAACAACTCGCGGCTGTACATAACGCTTTCCACATCTCAAATTTGAAGAAATGTTTTGTTAAAGAAGATCTCACTATTCCGTTAGACGAAATCCAAATCAACGAAAAACTTCAATTCGTCGAAGAACCCGTCAAAATAATGGATCGTGAGGTTAAAAGACTTAAGCAAAACAAGATACCAATTGTTAAAGTTCGATGGAATGCTCGTAGAGGACTCGAGTTCACCTGGGAATGAGAAGATCAGATGAAGAATAAATACCCGCACTTATTTCCAGAAGATACGTCAACACCTCCAACTGCTTAAAATTTCGGGACGAAATTTATTTAACGGGTAGGTACTCTAGTGACCCGAACTTTTCCATGTTTGTATATATATTAAATGAAATTTTTATTTACATGATTAAGTGTTTCCAACATGTTAAGCAATCAAACTTGTTAAGACTTGATTAATTTAAATAGGTTTCATATAGACAATTGACCACCCAAGTTGACCGGTGATTGACGAACGTTAAAACTTGTAAAAATATATGATGACATATATATGATTATATATATAGTTAACATGATATTATGATAAGTAAGTATCTCATTAGGTATTTTAACAATAAGTTATATACATAAAATTGAGTTTATTGAATTAAGAAACTTGAAACGATATATATAATGATTATCGTTATACCAACGTCTTACTAAATACATATAAATCATATTAAGATATTGATACACTATGTTTAATCATGATAAATGATAAGTAAAAATGTCATTAAGTGTATTAACAATGAACTACATATGTAAAAATAAGACTACTAACTTAATGATTTCGAAACGAGACATATATGTAACGATTATCGTTGTAACAACATTTAACTGTATGTATATCATACTAAGATATATTAATATATCATATTATCATGATAATGTAATAATTTAACATCTCTTTAGATATAATAAACAATGGGTTAACAACATTTAACAAGATCGTCAACCTAAAGGTTTCAAAACAACATTTACATGTAACGACTAACGATGACTTAACGACTCAGTTAAAATGTATATACATGTAGTGTTTTAATATGTATTCATACACTTTTGAAAGACTTCAAAACACTTATCAAAATACTTCTACTTAATAAAAATGCTTAAAATTACATCCTCGTTCAGTTTCATTAACAATTCTACCCGTATGTACCCGTATTCGTACTCGTACAATACACAGCTTTTAGATGTATGTACTATTGGTATATACACTCCAATGATCAGATCTTAGCAGCCCATGTGAGTCACCTAACACATGTGGGAATCATCATTTGGCAACTAGCATGAAATATCTCATAAAATTACAAAAATATTAGTAATCATTCATGACTTATTTACATGTAAACAAAATTACACATCCTTTATATCTAATCCATATACCAATGACCAAAAACACCTACAAACACTTTCATTCTTCAATTTTCTTCATCAAATTGATCTCTCTCAAGTTCTAACTTCAAGTTCTAAGTGTTATTCATAAATTCCATAAGTTCTAGTTTCATAAAATCAAGAATACTTCCAAGTTTGCTAGCTTACTTCCAATCTTGTAAAGTGATCATCCAACCTCAAGAAATCTTTCTTATTTACAGTAAGATATATTTCTAATACAAGGTAATACTCATATTCCAACTTTAATTCAATTTCTATAACTATAACAATCTTATTTCGAGTGGAAATCTTACTTGAACTTGTTTTCGTGTCATGATTCTGCTTCAAGAACTTTCAAGCCATCCAAGTATCCTTTGAAGCTAGATCTATTTTTCTCATTTCCAGTAGGTTTATCCATAAAACTTAAGGTATTAATTATGTTCATAACATCATTCGATTCATATATATAAAACTACCTTATTCGAAGGTTTAAACTTGAAATCACTAGAACATAGTTTAGTTAATTCTACACTTGTTCGCAAACAAAAGTTAATCCTTCTAACTTGACTTTTAAAATCAACTATACACATGTTCTATATCTATATGATATGCTAACTTAATGATTTAAAACCTGAAAACACGAAAAACACCGTAAAACTGGATATACGCCGTCGTAGTAACACCGCGGGCTGTTTTGGGTTAGTTAATTAAAAACTATGATAAACTTTGATTTAAAAGTTGTTCTTCTGGGAAAATTATTTTTCTTATGAACATGAAACTATATCCAAAAATCATGATTAAACTCAAAGTGGAAGTATGTTTTCCAAAATGGTTATCTAGACGTCGTTCTTTCGACTGAAATGACTACCTTTACAAAAATGACTTGTAACCTATATTTCTGACTATAAACTTATACTTTT
The DNA here is from genome assembly GCF_046630445.1 of Rutidosis leptorrhynchoides. Classification (NCBI taxonomy): domain Eukaryota; kingdom Viridiplantae; phylum Streptophyta; class Magnoliopsida; order Asterales; family Asteraceae; genus Rutidosis; species Rutidosis leptorrhynchoides. Next base: position 219,339,493 of record NC_092343.1, on the reverse strand, counting down.
TCTGCATAGATTCATAAACTTAAGTTCAATATGAAATCATAGCAATTGGATTCACTCAAAACGGATTTAAAACGAAGAAGTTATGGGTAAAACAAGATTGGATATTTTTACTTGTTGTAGCTACGTGAAAATTGGTAACAAATATATATTAATCATATCCTAGCTAACTTATATTGTATAATACATATATTCTAATATATTATGTAATATTGGGATACCATAGACACGTATGCAAATGTTTTTACATATCATATCGACCCATCTATATATATTATTTGGAACAACCATAGACACTCTATATGCAGTAATGTTGAGTTACCAATACAGGGTTGAGGTTGATTCCAAAAATATATATACTTTGAGTTGTGATCTAGCCTGAGACGTGTATACACTGGGTTGTAGATTGGGTCAAGATAATATATATCAATTTATTTCTGTACATCTAACTATGGACAACTAGTTGTAGGTTACTAACGTGGACAGCTGACTTAAGAAACTTAAAACATTAAAATGTATTAGAAATGTTGTAAATATATTTTGAACATACTTTGATATATATGTACATATTTGTTATAGGTTCGTGATTCGACCAGTGGCCAAGTCTTACTTCCCGACGAAGTAAAAATCTGTGAAAGTGAGTTATAGTCCCACTTTTAAAATCTAATATTTTTGGGATGAGAATACATGCAACTTTATAAATGTTTTACAAAATAGACACAAGTACATGAAACTACTTTCTATGGTTGAACGATCGAAGCCAAATATGCCCCTTTTACTTGGTAACCTAAGAATTAGTAAACCAGTATACTAATTGACGCAAAATCTAAAGATAGATATATTGGGCCCAACAAACCCCATCCGTTGTAACGGATGCTTTAGTACTTCGAGTTTTTTATATCATGTCCGATGGATGTCCTGGAATGATGGGGATATTCTTATATGCATCTTGTTAATGTTGGTTACCAGGTGTTCACCGTATGAATAATTTTTATCTCTATGCATGGGATGTATTGAAATATGAAATCTTGTGGTCTATTATTATGATTTGATAATATATAGGTTAAACCTATAACTCACCAACATTTTTGTTGAGGTTTTAAGCATGTTTATTCTCAGGTGATTATTAAGAGCTTCCGCTGTTGCATACGAAAATAAGGACAAGATTTGGAGTCCATGCTTGTATGATATTATGTAAAACTGCATTCAAGAAACTTATTTTTGATGTAATATATTCATATTGTAAACCATTATGTAATGGTCGTGTGTAAACGGTATATTTTAGATTATCATTATTTGATAATCTACGTAATCCTTTATCGATAAAATAAAGGTTATGGTTGTTTTAAAAATGAATGCAGTCTTTGAAAAACGTATCATATAGAGATCAAAACCTCGCGACGAAATCAATTAATATGGAACGTTTATAATGAATATGAACGGGACATTTCATCTAGCACCAATCTCATTATCACATTCAACGACTTCGAAGTTCAATCTCCAGTAAAAGTACCAATTATCGACTTATCTGATAAATACGAAGACCTGAAGGAAGGTGTATCAATTATTTATATAACTGATAAGTATGATGACCTGGAGTCGGATGCATTTTGGTAAGATTCACAATTTTCGGAAGAATCGGAAGTGAAAGAACCTGAAAACAATCCTGAGGAGGAGGAGGAAGTAAAAGAGATTACTGAAAAAGAATTTAAAAAGGGAAAGATGTTGGGATTTAACAAGTTTCATAATACTTAAAACCTTTTAAGAATCATTCAAAGCGGAAGCATGTAAAATTACCAATTGAAACTTGTATATCTTTAACCATATAAAAGTTAAATCCCAAGAAAAGGATCAAGTTGAGAAATAAGCTTACAAACTACAAGCAAGAATAAGATGTTATACCTATTCCAAGCTAGTTGAAAGTGATGAAGATGATGATGTTGAATGGAGCTTCAAATGGATGAAACCTCAAGAGATTATACCCCAAACTTGTAACCAACACCTTGTACTTTGGTTAGGATTTAATAACACTTGAATATGGCTTACAAAAATCAAATTATGAAGCCTCTAAACCCCTTAAAACCCCACGGCCAGCAGCTGTATTTTGTGAGAGTTTATGCAGTTTTTTTGAAGTGTTTTGATGTGTATTCAAAGTGTGTTGAGTCTCCAAGAAGTCCTAGATACTTATGCTTCTTGAAAATGCAAGTATCCATTCAAATGGCTAGTCAAAGTGGATGTATTTTAGACTCCAATGCCACTTACTCAACACATATTATAGAATATGTTTTATAAAAGAATTAGTTTATTTTATAAAATTCTTTTATAAACTTCCATTTTATTTATGTACATCTTAATATATATAATCCATTTATATAAAATGTAACATAAACTTATTAATTATTTACCTATAAATAATTAAATCCATATTATATAAATTATTCCATAATTTATATAAATACACATCAAGTAATATTTAAGAAAACCATTTTTCTTAAAGTTCAAGTGTCGCGTATTTAATCAACGATTCAATCGTTAAGATCAAAGACGAATAAGGTGTCGGTAAGTTTGTTATTGGGTATGACCCGACTTGGATCATAACACGTCAGCCACGTTAATTTAATATGTCTCTCGGGCATACGAAATACCTTCAATCTCCCACTTGCACGAGAAACATAAGAAATTAATGCAAGTGATGGATACAGCCTAACACACCGTCCATCACCCCTAATATGTTATGACTTTGTGCCATTCAATAACATCATCCCTTTCGAGTTCCATCTCGAATATGATTAGGTGAATCTTTCATTATTTCCTTTCGTCCTAGATGTCATGTTAAATCCAAGAGATACAGAGTGATCACTCTCTTATAGATTTAACTTTTCAGGCCTTAGACATCTGACTCTCAACGAATAAGAGGGACAAATTCCATCTTGACTACATACGTCCTAGATATACACTTTGTAATATACCTGAGTTCTTCCTTATGTACTACCATATTTCAGAATAGCGAAGGAAAGAATCAAGGCATAATACTCGGTGAATATTAGAACCCAATATGTATCTCAGGTCAGAGGATACAATATATTCGCCTTTACTCAAGATTACATGTGATCAACCACAAAGGCTCTATACAGTAATTCTTGAGAGCGGGTCTTCCAATATTTGTTTCCCACAAATATATATGAACTTTGGTTGCAACCTTGCCCCACATTCAACCTGAATGTATACCAATCCGAGTTCATAATAGTCTAAACCTCACACTTGTTCCCACAAATGTGATCGACTACGGAAATTTAGAATAATTGCTTATTCATGGATGAAATATGCAAAATAGGAACATAACTCAAATAAATTAACACCATAGTTATATTAATGAGTTTGAATAATTTCGTTCCGGTACAATACATAAAATAGATCATATCCAATCACTAGAATATCGAAGCCCTAATGCACAAACATGTCCCTCATGTTTTGGCCCATGTAAAAGCTTCGTGAGTGGATCCGCAACATTATGATCTGTATGAACTTTGCGAATACATATCTTTCCTTTTTCAACTTCATCCCTTATGTAGTTGAATCTCCGCTCAATGTGACGAGTCTTTTGATGGGCACGAGGTTCCTTGATTTGAGCAATCGCACCCTCGTTGTCACAAAAGATCTCAAGAGGATCCTGAATGGAAGGGACCACTCCTAAGTCGTAGATGAATTTCTTCATCCATGCAGCTTCCTGAGCTGCCAGTGAGGCGGCAATGTACTCCGACTCTGTAGTGGATAACGCAACAACCTCCTGCTTTGAACTCTTCCAAGAGACCGCACCTCCATTTAACGTGAAGACATAACCGGATTGTGATCGAGAATCATCTCGATCAGTTTGGAAACTCGCATCCACGTAACCTTTTACAGCGAGTTCCTCCTCACCAGACCCATATATTAGAAACATATCCTTAGTTCTCCTAAGGTATTTCAATATACTTTTAACAGCAATCCAATGACTGTTTCCTGGGTTGTTCTGGTATCTACTTGTCAAGCTTAGAGCACATGACACATCCGGTCTAGTACATATCATTGCATACATGATAGACCCAATAGCAGATGCGTATGGGACTTTCTTCATTCTCTCTTGTTCATCTTTCGTGGCAGGACACTGAGATGAACTGAGAACGGTTCCTTTTTGAATAGGTACCAAACCTCTCTTAGAGTTTTCCATCTTGAACCTTTTCAAGATTTTATCAATGTATGTACTTTGACTTAAACCTATCAATCTCTTGGATCTATTCCTATAGATCCCTATCCCCAATATGTATTGTGCATCTCCAAGATCCTTAATGGAGAAGCAACTCTTCAGCCAAGTTTTGACTCCTTGCATTGTGGTAATATCATTCCCAAATAGTAATATATCATCCACATATAGTACAAGGAATATGATAGTGCTCCCACTAGCTTTCTTATATACACAAGCTTCATCACCATTTTTAATGAAGCCAAATTTCTCGGCTTCCTCATTAAAACGATGATTCCACATTCTAGATGCTTGTTTCAATCCGTAGATTGACTTCTTTAACTTGCATACACTTTTAGGATATTTTGGATCAACAAAACCTTCAGGCTGGACCATATAGACATCTTCCATAAGATATCCATTTAGGAAAGCGGTTTTGACATCCATTTGCCATATTTCATAGTCGTAGTGAGCAGCAATGGCAAATAATATCCTAATAGACTTTAGCATTGCCACAGGCGAGAAAGTTTCATCATAATCAACCCCTTGAGTTTGAGTGAAACCTTTTGCAACAAGTCTAGCTTTATATGTATCCAAGTTTCCATGTATGTCGGTTTTCATTTTGAAAAGCCATTTGCAATCAACTAGCTTAGAGCTAGGAGGTTGCTCAACAAGTTCCCACACTTGGTTTTCATACATGGATTGCATCTCGGCGTTCATGGCTTCCTGCCATTTATCTTTATCAATCCTTGATAAAGCATCTTCGTAGTTTGTCGGTTCATCCAAATCAACCGTATAGCATCCATCCACGAGAAAACCATATCTCTCAGGAGGATTACTAGTCCTACTAGATCTTCGAACGTCTTGTGTACTTTGATCATCCACTTGATCATTTTCAACATCCTCATGTTGAGTGTTAGTGTCAACCAATTGTGTATCATCTACTTGATCTTGAACCTCTTCAAGATCTATCTTCCTTTCACTATTTCCTTCCATTAGGAACTTAGTTTCAAGGAATTCCGCCTTCCGAGCAACAAATACATTCTGCTCGGATGGATCATAGAAATAGTATCCCATATCATCCTTGGGATATCCTATGAAGATACACTTCGTGGATCGAGCATTCAACTTATTAGGGACGTAACGCTTAGGATAAGCTTCACATCCCCATACCTTTAAGTATGATAGAGATGGAGGTTTACCAAACCACATCTCGTGAGGAGTTCGTTCCACTTTCTTGGTTGGGGCCATATTTAAAATACGAGCCGCGGAGCTTAGACAATAACCCCAAAATGATAGAGGCAACGAGCTTCTTGCCATCATAGATCGAACCATATCCATTAGGGTTCGGTTCCTCCTTTCGGAAACTCCATTAAGTTGGGGTGTTCCGGGTGGAGTAAGTTGTGAGATAATCCCACAACTCCTAAGATGATCTTGGAAGGCATCGCTTAGGTATTCACCTCCTCTATCGGTACGAAGTACCTTAATTGTCCTATTGAGTTGATTTTGTACTTCGTTTTGATATTCTTTGAATGCTTCAAACGTTTCGTCCTTGTGTCTTAATAAGTAGACATATCCGAAACGACTAAAGTCATCAATGAAAGTAACAAAGTATCTTTCACCATTCCTAGTCATGGGTTTAAAGGGTCCACATACATCCGAATGTATTAATCCCAATAAATCTTTAGCCCTTTCATAGGTCCCTTTGAAAGGTGCTTTAGTCATCTTGCCTTGTAAACAAGATTCACATACTTCAAACGAATCCATTTCATTTGATTTCAAAAGTCCATTCTTTTGAAGTGTATGTATTCGGTTCTTGTTTATGTGACCAAGGCGACAATGCCATAAGTAGGAATCACTCAAATCCCTTTTGAGTTTCTTGGTGCTTGTATGGTACATTGAGCTACTAGATGATGTGTCATCATGAACCAATTCATAAATTCCATTTGAAGGTGAAGCCTTGAAATAGAATACATTATCTAAATAAATATGGATATCATCATTAACAAAATTAAGGTTAAAACCACATTGTTTCAAACGGGAAATGGAAATAATGTTTCGACATAAATCGGGTGCATACAAAACATCTTTCAAAATAAGTTCCAAACCACTTGGAAGCTTTAACACAAAGTCTCCTTGAGCCTTCACTTGCACTTTGGCTCCATTACCCATGTAGAGACTTGATGTTCCCGTTTGCTTGCTACTTCTTTTGAACCCCTGCAATGAATTGCAAATATGAGTTCCACATCCAGTGTCTAATACCCATGTATTAGAAGAAGTAATACTAAGCTCTATATATACCATATATATATTACCTGAGGTTTGCCCTGCATCCCTCTTGTCCTTCAACTCCTTAAGATAAACCGGACAGTTTCGTTTCCAATGACCCATCTCACCGCAACCGAAACATGGGTCTTCCTTGGGGTTTGCCTTCTCGGCTACCTTTTGCTTCTTAGCCTTGTTGATGGTTGGGGTAACCATCTTCCCTTTCCCTTTGCCTTGATAGGCGGGTCCTTTTCTCTTAGCCACCTTTGGCTTAGAGGTCTTACTTTTGGACCCACCTTGATCGATTGCTAACACGGGTAAAGCCCTTTTACCCATGCTAGTTTCCGCCGTTCTAAGCATACCGTGAAGCTCACCTATGCTCTTATCCATCCCATTCATATTGTAATTAATTACAAATTGATCAAACCTTTTTGATAGGGAGTTAAGGATAAGATCGGTGGCTAACTCATTGGATATGTTTAGGTTAAGTCGGTTAGCACGATCGATAAGGCTTTTCATCTTGAGTACATAAGATGAAACCGATTGGGTATCGTCCATACGACAAGCATGTAGCGCCCGAACCGTTTCGAAGCGCTCGACACGCGCTTGTTGGAGGAACATCTCCTTCAATTGCGTTATCATGTCGTATGCACTATGGTGCTCGAAATCCTTTTGGAGTTCGGGTATCATAGTCCCAAGCATTAAGCATGAGACTTGAAGGGAGTCGTGGCAATACTTATCGTAAGAGGCCATTGCCTCCACATCATTCTCATCCGGTTGATCGGGAATGGGGTCCTCAAGCACATACATTTTATCCTCTTGTTTGAGGACAATCCGAAGATTGCGGAACCAATCCATAAAGTTTGTATGGTTGAGTTTGTCTTTCTCTAAGAGAGACCTTAATGATAGGTGGTTCAGGTTAAGTGGTGCGTTTGGAATGTTGTTGTTGTTATTGGCGGCCATCTACAAAATTAACAAAGTTCGTTTAAGTATCGATTTTAATTTAACATTCAATACCCTTTTAAATTTTAATTGACTTATTAAATATTAGAATCCAACGGTAAATCAAATTTCGGTTAGGTGACCTTTATCCCGTTATTTGATTTAGCTAGGTAGTCATTATATGACAATTGCAATCCTTTTGCAACTTCTAAGTTATGGGATCATGCAATCCTTTTGCATGGCATATTTATCCCATCAACGCCTATTTGTTCATCATGCTTCGGTGACCCTAAGTTCATGATTCCCAAATCAAGTCGTCCTACTTGTGTAAACATGTAGACTTAACATACAAGTGGTTAGGTGACCTTTATCCCACATGTATGCGAAGTGTACCTTATTCATATTAGTTCGCTCATGACGGTTAGGTGACCTTTATCCCATCAAGAGTTTCCTAATACGTCTAAGTGTTTTCACAAAAGGATGGCGTTTAACTTGTTTGCCTTGTTAATAAGGGATTTTAAGTTTTCATTAATTCTAGTTTGAGAAAACTTTTGCACCATACACCAACATGCATTTAGTGTATGGTTTATTTGAAAATCCATTTTCATGTTATGTAATAAAGCCAATTTTATTACTTTGATATAAACCATTTTATATGTATGATCCTTATCATGTTCTTAATAACCGATTATTAGTGTCCTTTTAGCCGTTTTTAATTTAACCATTTAAATTGACGTTTTGCATGTCATTAATAATGTCAATTTTAACCAATTTAAATTGCCATTTTAGTTTGTTGTTAACTTGAGTGATTAACTTGTAGCATACAAACATACAATCCACATAATCATACAAAACAACCACGCATGCAAAATCATATGTTCACAATCAAGCCATTTTTGGTAGACATTTGTTTAGCCGAAAACAAATGCCACCGGTTAAGGGGTTATAACACAAAGTAGGAGGTTTTAACCTCCCACTTAATCTTGCATCCAAATGCTTCTTCATGTGTTCTTCAAGTCTTCATCATCTTCATCATTTTACAAAATATATCCTAATACATTTTGTCTAGAAAATGAAAATACAACCTAATCTATTTTACATACCAAATATAAAATAAATTACATAACCAAATGAATAATATTACAAACCAAATTGCATGAATATTACAACCACATGAATGAATTAATATTACATACCAAATGAATGAATTAATTCAACCAAACATGCAATCATTCAAACAAAAGGCCAAGGCTTGATTGTGAACTTCAACATACAACAAAATGACCAAAATATAGACCAAATAAAAGAGCCCAAAACCCATTTTTGGGACTCAATAATTCGGCCATAATATGAACCCCACCCAAACCCGAAAATTTTTACATTCTACTATCATGCATGTTCATAAAATGCAAAAATATAGTGGGTTTAATAGATCATCTCGAAGCATATTTCAACAACTTCGGCTCTGATACCATTGTTGGGATTTAACAAGTTTCATAATACTTAAAACCTTTTAAGAATCATTCAAAGCGGAAGCATGTAAAATTACCAATTGAAACTTGTATATCTTTAACCATATAAAAGTTAAATCCCAAGAAAAGGATCAAGTTGAGAAATAAGCTTACAAACTACAAGCAAGAATAAGATGTTATACCTATTCCAAGCTAGTTGAAAGTGATGAAGATGATGATGTTGAATGGAGCTTCAAATGGATGAAACCTCAAGAGATTATACCCCAAACTTGTAACCAACACCTTGTACTTTGGTTAGGATTTAATAACACTTGAATATGGCTTACAAAAATCAAATTATGAAGCCTCTAAACCCCTTAAAACCCCACGGCCAGCAGCTGTATTTTGTGAGAGTTTATGCAGTTTTTTTGAAGTGTTTTGATGTGTATTCAAAGTGTGTTGAGTCTCCAAGAAGTCCTAGATACTTATGCTTCTTGAAAATGCAAGTATCCATTCAAATGGCTAGTCAAAGTGGATGTATTTTAGACTCCAATGCCACTTACTCAACACATATTATAGAATATGTTTTATAAAAGAATTAGTTTATTTTATAAAATTCTTTTATAAACTTCCATTTTATTTATGTACATCTTAATATATATAATCCATTTATATAAAATGTAACATAAACTTATTAATTATTTACCTATAAATAATTAAATCCATATTATATAAATTATTCCATAATTTATATAAATACACATCAAGTAATATTTAAGAAAACCATTTTTCTTAAAGTTCAAGTGTCGCGTATTTAATCAACGATTCAATCGTTAAGATCAAAGACGAATAAGGTGTCGGTAAGTTTGTTATTGGGTATGACCCGACTTGGATCATAACACGTCAGCCACGTTAATTTAATATGTCTCTCGGGCATACGAAATACCTTCAAAAGAAACCTGTAGTCACCAAACCAGAATTTCCAAATTCGGAAATTAATAAAGCAATTGCTGTACAAAGTGCTCATGACATTTCTACCCCTAGTCATCCTTGTCTTACCAACTCTATTGAGGTATCAAGTTCCTCAGAACCCCGACTAAGATATAAACGTACGGTTCGAATAATCGTTATGTCAGTACTTGATAACAAGAGGCCCCGCCGTTTTTAAAACCATTTCTGCTACGATATCACTTCACGCATTGTATAATATTATGTGTGCTTTACTTTATCCTACATATGTTTTATGTAAAATAAACTTATGTGAATAAGTGGTATTGTATCGTTGTACCATAATACATTGAAGAATAAAGCGTGAAATGATAATGCATTAGTTTTTCAAAATAGAATATTATTTGGATTGTAGTAGTTAATTGTTGTACTAAGCTATTAAGTATGAACTTTAACGGGTAGGTAATACCCTAGAAATAATTATAAAACGCTAATAAGAAGGAAATACTTTTATAATAATTGGTTCATATTATTAATATCCCACGATGTACCATTAATTACTCGCTACATCTATAATATTCTATGTGATTAATTATCTTATATGTTTATTGAAGAAACATGGCTCGATTGAACCGAATGATGGAGCAAGAATTTGAGGAGCTTATCAACCAATGCATAAACAACCGAATGCTTTGGGTTGAAGCAACAAAGGCAGCAACAAACAACACAAACCCTCATGTTGGATGCTCATATAAAGCATTTCAAGGTTGCAAGCCTTCATCATTTAGCTGAACAGAAGGACCAGTCGGTTTAACCCGATGGTTCGAAAAGCCGGAGTTCGTATTTAAAATTAGTGGTTGTGCGAAAGGGGATAGGACGAAGTATGCTTCATGCACACTATAGGATGGTGCACTTACATGGTGGAAAAACTATGTAAAAGCTGTAGGGGGTGATAAAGATATGATACTCCTTGGGAGGAGTTGAAACATATGCTAATCACTGAATACTGCCCAAGAAATGAGGTCAGGAAGATTGAAACCGAGCTACGAAATCTGAAAGTTGTTGGCATGGAACTTACTAACTACAATAGGTGATTCATGGAATTAGCCTTGTTATGTCCCGAATTGGTACCAAATGAGGAGCGAAAGATTGAATTGTACAAAGATGGTCTGCCAAAAAATATCAAGGCCAATGTTACAGCATCTAAACACAAGACAATTCATGAAGCTATCACCATGGTGAACGAGCTAATGGATCAAATCATCCTGGATAACAACGCATCAAATACCAATGCCAAGGTATTGGATACCAAAAGAAAGTGGGATGGAAACCGTGATCGAGGTCACCAACAACAACCTCTCAAGAAACAGGAAGCCACACAAGGTGCGGGTAGTGGTTCAAGATCGGGTTACAAAGGGCGTAATCCCTTATGTAACAGATGCCAAAAACATCACACTAGTTTTTGCAATGTGGTGTGTAACAAATGTGATCAAAGGGGTCATCTTGCTGAAGATTGTAGGGTTCCCGTTACAAATACAAATGGCACCAAGACAACTGCCACCAATGCAAATAGAACTGACTTGGCTACTGTTACTTGTTACGGGTGTTGGAAATAGATTCATATTAAGAGCCAATGCCCGAATCCAGAGAAGAATAACGGACCTGCATGTGGAAGAGCATTTATTATTAATGCTAGAGAGGCGTGTGAAGACCCGGAGCTTGTTACGGGTACGTTTACCATTAATAACTTATCAGCATCTATTATATTTGATACTGGTGCCGATAGAAGTTACATGTGTAGAGACTTTTACGCTAAATTGAATTGTTCATCATTACCTCTAGATGCTAACTACATGATTGAGTTAGCTGATGGTAAACTAATTAAAGTCGATAAAATTTGCCGTGATTGTAAAATAAATTTAGCCAGAGAAACGCTTAAAATTGATTTGATACCCATAGAATTTGGAAGTTTTAATGTAATAGTCGGCATGGACTGGATGTCCAAAATAGGAGCTAAAGTTGTGTGTGCTAAGAAGGAAATTCACATTCCTCGTAAGGATAAAACGTCAGTAATGATTTATGGAGAGAAGGGTAACTCAAAGCTAAAACTCATTAGCTGCTTGAAAGCCTAAAAGTCCTTGAAGAAAGGGTGCTATGCTATCTTAACACATGTTATAAAGTCGAAACGAGGGAGAAAGAGAAGAGCATCAATGATGTGCCTGTAGTAAGAGAATTCCCCGTAGTGTTTCCAGAAAAATTACCGGGATTACCTCCGCATAGATCTGTAGAATTTCAAATAGATCTAGTACCGGGAGCTGCACCGGTGGCTCGTGCTCCGTATAGACTCGTACCGTCGGAAATGAAAGAACTACAAAGCCAGTTGCAAGAATTACTAGATCGTGGATTTATTCGACCAAGTACTTCACCGTGGGGAGCTCCGATTTTATTCATCAAGAATAAAGATGGATCCTTCCAAATGTGTATAGATTTCCGTGAATTAAATAAGTTAACTACCAAGAATCGGTACCCATTACCGAGAATTGATGACTTGTTTGATCAGCTGCAAGGATCACGTGTTTACTCTAAAATCGATCTAAGATCGAGTTATCATCAGTTGCGTGTCAAAGAAGAAGATATTTCGAAAACCACATTTCGGACACGCTACGGTCATTATAAATTTTTAGTCATGCCGTTTGGGCTGAAAAACGCACCAGCTGTATTCATGGACCTCATGAATAGAGTATGCAGTCCATACTTAGATAAGTTTTTATCGTCTTTATTGATGACATTCTTATTTATTCTAAGAATGAAACAGAACATGAACAACATTTAAGGTTGATGCTGGAACTGTTAAAGAAAGAACAGTTATACGCAAAGTTTTCCAAGTGCACCTTTTGGCTGAAGGAAGTACAATTCCTTGGTCACATTGTCAGCAGTGAAGGAATTCAGGTTGATCCAGCCAAGATTGAAGCTATTGAAAAGTGGGAGACCCCAAAGACTCCAATGCAAATACGTCAAATTTTGGGTCTTGCTGGCTATTACAGAAGGTTTATTCCAGATTTTTCTCGGATAGCCAAACCATTAACAGCATTAACACTTAAAGGGAAGAAGTATGAATGGACTTCTGAGCAGGAAGCCACATTTCAATTATTAAAGAAGAAGTTGACTACATCGCCTATTCTATCGTTACCTGAAGGAAACGTTGATTTTGTAATTTATTGTGACGCTTTGCGACAAGGTTTTGGTTGTGTCCTCATGCAACGAAAGAAGGTTATTGCATATGCATCCCGACAACTGAAGGTTCATGAACAAAATTATACGACACATGATCTAGAATTAGGAGTAGTGGTGTTTGCATTAAAGATTTGGAGACACTACTTGTACGGGGTTAAATGTGCTGTGTATACTGATCATAAAAGCCTTCAACATATCTTTAACCAAAAACAACTAAACATGAGGCAACGTAGGTGGGTCGAGATGATAAACGACTATGATTGTGAAATTCACTATCATCCCAGAAAAGCAAATGTAGTAGAAGATGCTTTAAGCAGGAAGGAAAGAGAGGCGATTCGAGTACGAGCAATGAATATGAAGATTCGTACAAACCTCACTACACAAATTAAGGAGGCTCAACAAGAAGCTCTTTCTGAAGAAAACTTTGGAAATGAGATGCTTAAAGGGTTAGATAAGCAGTTTATTACACGGGAAGACGGAACCCGATACTTCGATGGACGCATTTAGGTACAGAAGTTTAAAGGGTTAAGAAAACTGGTTTTAGATGAGGCACATAAGACGAGATACTCGATACATCCCGGAGCTGGAAAGATGTATCAAGATCTTAAGGCACACTTTTGGTGGCCAAATTTGAAAGCTGATATTGCAACGTACATCGGAGAATGTTTGACTTGCTCCAAAGTCAAAGCGGAACATCAGAAACCGTCAGGTCTGCTTCAACAACCAGAAATCCCAAAATGGAAATGGGAATGTATTGCCATGGATTTTATCACGAAGCTACCAAAGACTACATGGGGTTACGAAACCATTTGGGTAATTATCGATCGTCTCACCAAATATGCACATTTCCTACCTATGAAGGAAATGGATAAGATGGAGAAATTGGTACGATTATACACGAAGGAAGTTATTTCAAGACATGGAGTACCTATCTCCATTATATGCGATCGCGACAATAGGTTTACGTCAAGATTTTGGCAATCACTACATGAACCTCTAGGGACTCGTCTGGATATGAGCACTGCATATCATCCTCAGACAGATGGGCAAAGTGAAAGGACCATTCAGACTCTTGAAGACATACTTAGAGTATGTGTGATCGATTTCAAAAATGGATGGGATAAATATTTACCATTGGCAGAATTCTCGTATAACAATAGTTATCATACGAGTATTAATGATGCATCATTCAAAGCACTTTATGAAAGAAAGTGTAGATCCCCTATATGTTGGAACAAAGTAGGTGATAGACAACTGACTGGTCCGGAGATCATACAGGAGACTACTGAAAAGATTGTGCAAATCAAGGAGAGATTGAGAACCGCTCAAAGTCGTCAAAAGAGCTACGTTGATGTTCGAAGAAAGCCATTAGAATTTCAGGTTGGCGACATGGTTATGTTAAAGGTGTCACCTTGGAAAGGTGTGATACGCTTTGGCAATAGGGGTAAACTTAACCCAAGGTACGTAGGGCCGTTTAAAATCATCGAACGCATTGGACCGGTGGCCTATTGACTTGAGTTACCTCAACAAATTGCCGGGGTACATAACACCTTTCATGTTTCAAACTTGAAGAAATGCCTTGCAAAAGAAGACCTCACTGTTCCTCTTGAAGAAATCTAAATCGACGAGAAACTGCATTTTATAGAAGAGCATGTTGAAATCATGGACCGTGAAGTCAAACAGCTCAAGCAAAGCAACATACCTATAGTTAGGGATTAGGGTTCGTTGAAATGCTCGAAGAGGTCCTGAGTTCACTTGGGAAAGAGAGGACCAGATGAAACAGAAGTATCCACATCTGTTTACAAACACCGCCCATTGAATAGGTACTACTTCAAATTTCGGGATGAAATTTCTGTAACGGGTAGGTACTGTGATGACCCTAATTTTTCTTACTACTTTATTATACTATTTACATGATATAATAATTTCGACTTGATAAGCAATGAATTTTAATAAGTCTTGAACCTCCAGAAAGAATTTTATATAAGAAGTTGACCACCCTTTTATTCCTACGATTCACGAACGTCATAACTTGTATTATATATATATATATATATATATATATATATATATATATATATATATATATATATATATATATATATATATATATATATATATATATATATATATATATATATATATATATGTGTGTGTGTGTGTGTGTGTGTGTGTGTGTATATATATAGATTTAACTTGAAAATATAATAATTAAATATCTCATTAAGTATATTAACAAAGTATTATATATATATATATATATATATATATATATATATATATATATATATATATATATATATATATATATCATACTACTAATTTAAAGAGTTTTCGAAAAATATATATGTTACTATTTAAAAGACGTAATTAACTTATGTTAAAATGTATTTACATACAATATATTACGAGTGTAAATACATCCTTATAAGTATTGAATACACTTTATAATTTACAAATACATATAAAGGATAGCTATACTCATATTTCCATTCAATTTCCTCAAGAATTCTACTCGTATTCATACACTATTTTTACCCGTATTATACACAGCTTCTAGAAGTATTTACTATTGGTATATACCAATAGAAATCTGCAATTATTTTTGTAATATGTCATCCATGACCTAATAAATTTAATTTTTCATCCATGACTTAATACATTTTAACTTATCTTAGATATTTTCACTAAAACCCAAATTTACAAGCCTATAAATAAGCACCATTTCTAACTCATTTTTACACATTCATTTTTCAAATTCTACTTCCAATTTTCACACACACTTGCAAGAACTCTCTCAAGTTTTGTTATACTACTTCTTTCCAGCAACTTTACATTCTAAACTTGAGGTAAAAACTCTACTTCAACTCTTGTTCAATTCATATGTTTATAGCTATCTATATAAGAGTTTATAAACTAGAACATAGTTTAGTTGATTCTAAACTTGTTTGAAAAACTAATCTAATCTTTCTAATTTAACTTTAATAACACTTATTTATATGTATTATGATGTTATATTAAGTTAATATAAGAACTTATAACTTGTACATATGAAGAACACCTTAAAACTTAACATATATCATTTAATCTCCATTCAGTAAAAAGCGGGTTGTTTTAGGTTGGGAATTAAAAACCTATCTTAGACTTTGAGTTCAAGGCTAAGATATTGGAAATATGTTAATATATGTAAATAAGACTTCCAGTAGTTTTTTCATGATTTTAGACAAATTGGAAGTATTTTATCAAAAATCATATATTGGGTGGATATCGGGATTTTTCCAAATCTGTCCACCGACACAAAAAGAGGGTAAAGCTCTAAATATTACCATTTGGGCTGAAATTTTCGAATTGGTTTTGTAAAATTTACTTCCTAAGGAATTCATAGAAATTTGATTCACTTTAAACGGAGTTGTAATGAATATTTGGCGAGCAAAACAAAATCTGCTAAAATTAACGTTGTATGGATGAAATTTATATTATAAAATCTATATACTAACTTTATCCTAGCTAACTTATCCTATATCCGACATGTATTTATACATGTCTTGATCCATTCCTAGTAGAAATACAATTTATAATAGTCGGGGTTAATTCTACGACAATATATTATAGACTTAATAAAAATCGTAAGACACCATATATATATATATATATATATATATATATATATATATATATATATATATATATATATATATATATATATATGACTTGATATCCAAAGACACGTATACAATGTTTTGACATATCATGTTGACATCATCGATATATATTATTTTGAATAACCCATAAGACACTATATGTGGTAATGCTCGAGTTAGCATATAATGGGTCGAGGTTGATTCTAAAACAATATATATACCATGGGTTGTGATCGAGTCTGAGACATGTATACAATGGGTCGTGGGGTGATTCAGACAATATACATATTATGTGTCTTAATTATATTAAGACAGTATATAATAGTGTTAGTTAATTATAACACGATATACATACATACATATATATATATATATTATTGGACTATTGGACTATCGGGCAGTTGGACAATATTTTGACTACTAACATAAAAATGAGAATATATATATATATATATATATATATATATATATATATATATATATATATATATATATATATATATATATATATAAGTATTCTATAAACTTGAATTGTTATTTTAATCATATGTGGTATTATTTTCTAAAACATTATTATTGTTATAGGTTCGTGAATCCAAGGATGACGACCATATTTATAATAAGTTGAAAACTTATTATTAATATACTTTTACTACAATGAGTATATAGTCCCATTTTTAAACTCTAAAAATATTTTGGGATGAGAATACATGCATTTTATGTTTTACGCTATGGACACAAGTATTTGAAATATATTCTACGTTGAGTTGTACCCCCTTGCATATCTTCCCTGATAGCTTGGTAACTAATATTTATATGTTGTAAGAACATGTAAGCGCGAATCCTATTGATAGATCTATCGGGTTCGACAATCCCAACCGAGCTAGTGGCTCTGGCATCGTAAACGGTTGCATATTACTTCATTTTTACTACACTTGGTACAATGTAGGGAGATTTCATAATAAAGGGAATATGCCACTTTAATGGTTAAGTATGGTTACCGAAGCGCTCAACAACATATAGAATATCTTTATTTAAATATTTATAACTATGAAATCTTGTGGTCTATATTTATATCGATGTTAGCTTTAAACCTCTATATCTCACCAACCTTTGTGTTGACTGTTTAAGCATGTTTATTCTCAGGTCGTTAAGAAAGTCTTCCGCTGTTGCATTATCTGAGCAAGCTGTGCATGGAGTCTCATGCTTTTGTTTAAATAAAGTGTTGCATTCAATAAAACTTTTGTCATGTATTATATTCGACTGTTATGTCACATGTGTAGTATTTGGAAACCGATGTATTATGGGGATTATTTCTTAAATAATCGCCCAATTGTTTAAAACATACATCATGTATAATAATGGTGTGCTTTTTATGAAACGAACGCAATATTTCCTAAAATGTATCATATAGAGGTCAAATACCTCGCTATGAGACCAATGAATAAAGTACTGCATTTATAGTAATATGGACCGGTCGTTTCAGCAGATAATCATGACAGGCTGTCAAATCAAGGCTTGCGTAACCACCAGCCAATGCTAAAATTCACCATACCGTAACTAAACCATCCAACATTCTTATCGTTAACCGTTCATTTAACTTGTCATTTGTTTAGATCATGAAACGTGTACTGTACTCATTAAATCACTCGTTTTGGAGCCCTAAACATTTCCGGATATAAATAGGATCCATTCTTTACCATTTAGGGTAAAAATTCCAAACAACTTCTTTTTCACCTTCGCCCCCAAAAATCTCCGATCAAGTTCCGGCGATCACACGATTACTTAGGCAGTTTACTCTTCGCTTAAATCTTTATATCATGTCGACTTCATTTTCCAGTACGGTCGTTTTTCATGTTCATTCGATATCATCAACCCTTGACCACGAGTGAATGAAATGCATCGTCGAATGACATCCACCCATAGCCGAATTTAATCCTACCCTTCCAAAGGCAGACGAGCGAGCCCGCAAACCACTTTCTAACATGCTCGTTGTGTATGATCAAACCCTCGAGGTAGGGAATGTTCGCATTCCCACAACTACCTTTTTCATGAGAGTGTTATCGGCTTACAACATAGGATTGGGCCAATTGCACCAGTATAGTGCTACCCGTTTATCCCTGTTCGAGATGTGGTGTTGGGCTAACAATCGAGAGCCCTCATTGGTAGTTTTTCAAAATATCTTCCGTTACCAAGTAAGCGAGCATGACTTGTACATTTTTTCTGATCGAGTTGGTTTTACCACTGGTCAAAAGAAAGGTTTGCAGAGTTCTTGGAAAGTTTCCTTTTACTTTGTTGAAAACAAGTTTGTTCCCCCTGAATTTATTAACATCCTACAATGGCACACTGGTTCAAACACCTATTTGAATAGACCCCCACCTATGGACCAGGATGAGCAGGAGTTGTTCTACCTGTTCTCCGGTAAAAAGCTAAAACTTCGCATCTACCCAAATGAAGTCCTTTTTCTTTCCAAAGTTTCATCCTATTGGCCGTTTGTTGGTACCCAGCCGGTCATCATGCTTAAGAGAAAGGGTATATTCTTTTTTTCCCTAAATCAATTAATTGGTGATTTACTTTAGTGCATGTTAAACTTTGTGCGCCTTTTTGCAGTGATGAATGCTCGTCACATTCACTTGGACGAAGACTTTAAAGACTACTCGATCAAGAAGGAAACCATTGACCAAGACGCAATCATGAGGGATGCTGATGCACCGATAAATGTGGAGGTAGCAGATGAGGCTACATCAAAGCACCGCTCCTCTGTGCGCCTCAACACTCCTATCAAGAAGACTAAAGCTGCAAGTTCGTCTGAGGGTAAAGTTTAACTTAATTTATGATAATAAAGTTAATTCCTTTCATTGTCCATGCTTGATTGTGGAATTTTCCAGCCAGTTGTTCACATTGATGAGGACGTGGAGCCTATTGTTTCTGCCACCACTCAATCTGTTGCCCATGCGCCCCCTCTGCCTTCAACTGCCAACATTCAACCAATCACACCAGTTCCCCTTGCCATGATTATTCCTTCTTCTTCAACTCCAGCTGTCGGCCGTGCTATCGCTACCCCATCCACCCGAGCACCAATTTTAAACAACAACCGATACGTGCCTATTCAAGTGGAAAACCTGGATGTTATTTTAAATGTGTCCAACCGCACCGCACTTGAACAAAATTTATACATGCAGGGGTGCGCTCCTGTCGTCATCAGACAAGAGTTAGAGAAGATGACGCCGGATCGAAAGCTAAACTTTGATACACAGCTATCGTTCCTGATGTGGGTAAGGGACTGCGATAGGTTGAGCACCAAGTGCACTCAGCGTGCTGATCTTCACATGTCTGGACAGTTGCAAAGAGGGTGCAGGTTCTTGAATCACGGGTTAAAGTGGCCAATGACGCGCTAAAAATAGCTGTGGCCACTATCGAGTCTTTGAGAAAGGAGAAGGTTGATCTTTTATCCTAGCAGGTTGATTATGAAGATGAGAATAGCGTAGTAAGGGAGGTGCTTACTGCTGCTAACTCCAATGTTGACTTGCTAAAGTTCGAGAGAAATGATCTTACCACCCAGGTTATTGAAGTGTCTGCGAGCCGTGACGTCATTCGATGGACTTATGCAGATCTACGTGTGATATGCCACTAACGAACGATTTTATTTCTGCGGTGTCGTTAGGTCGCAGGGTGCCTGATTCGGTAGCACACAGTGTCTTCGTTTATTTATATTTTGCGGGGCCTAAATTTACTTTTACTTTCTAAGGTGTAGAAGGTGTAAGTTAACCTCGTGTCGAATTTTATGCTGATTAACGAATTGAAGATCAAGGGGATAATTGTCTTTTAGTTAAATTACCTAGATAAAGATAGTAGTCGATTTTAGCTAAAGGTCCTAATTGCATAAAAGTAAATAAAGTGGAAGGATATCCGGAGTATGCAGATTAGGAAAATGTTGACCAAGATATCAGTATTGGGTTAGGGAAAGGTAATTATGCTTTTGTTAAGACTATGCTTGGATTGGTGTTGATCTGGTTAGATGAGCCAATTACACAGACCTACTTATCTCTGAACTCTCAGAGTTCTCTTTGAGCAGTGAGAAGTATGTCACTTGGTCGTATAAATGAAGTGTAACAATACCTCGGAGGTTATCCTCAGTAGAGTACTAGGTCTATTAGTAAGTTAAGCTCTAATCCTAACCCCCGTTATCAGTTTAGATAACTGAATAACAACGTGCCATGTTGATTGATCACAAACGGAAGGAGTCCGTCGGTTTAAGTTGGCAAAACCTTAATTGAAAACTAACAACCATTTCATCATACTAGTGAGATCACAACAAATCAAACATTATACAGCGTTACAGTTAATATACTGATAGTAAAGTAGATAGAAACCTAATAAGTACCTAAACAGTTGATATGACTAAGACCTAGGGCAACAATCAGACAAGAACATGCAATATGCTTGGGTCATACAGTAAAGGCACTAACTAGATCTTAACAGTTCCTAGGAGGTCTCTTCGGAACAGTCAATAGGCATACTATTTCATTCATGTCTCAATTCCTAGGTTCCGTGTCCTAAAAGTGCATTAGATGCCTCTCGGGAACTCTGGCCATACCGAGTTCATAGAATCTTCAGATACAGTATAACCAGGAGTCTTAATCCTATGAAGTAGCTAATTTCATATAGGTGGACAAGTCCTGATCACAGCCTAAATTGGTCAATCCTTAAGATGCTAGCATACAAATCTATCAGACTTCCTAGTTCAGTATTATAATAGTAACCGTACTATATTAACATAATTACGCTAACCCAAACTTCTATGATGGCAACATACAGATAAATTAAGCTATCATGGCAATATCGAAACGCATTATTAAACATAAAAGATAAGAATACATGTTTAATACAAAAGACAAGCGTTTCGGATAAAAACCTGAAAAAGTCGAACTAATCTGCCCGGGATCGCAGGGACTCTCCGGGATATCCTCCGAAAAATAAAAGCTAAGCTAACTACTACTAAAAACTAACTAAAATATTGAAAATGTAAATTGAATTGTATGTTGAGTGTCTTGGAATGAATGGAGAAAACCCTTAAATAAACCAGAATTTGGCCAAATATGGCCGGCAAGCCGTATGGCAGGCCGGATGGTGGGCCGTATTTGGCAGGCCGGATGCAAGGCAGGCCGCATGGTGGCTCGTGTGTTGGCATGTATCTGGCAAGCCATATCCATACTGGCAGGCCATATGGCAGGCCGTATGGCAAGCCGTATGGTGTGTTGGTCAGGCCTTGATTCATTGGATCGTAACCTGATTTTTTGTCTTTCACCGTTTTCGCTTTAGAATCTTCGTTTTAGCTCCGTTTTAGTTGATTCTTTTTGCATCGCCTTTGTAATCACTTAATCTACAAAATCAACCAAAAAAGTGATATTTTTTCCGATAAAGTTTTAATCTTTATTGTTTTAGGGCTTAATTTAGGGGGTAAAAACGTGACTTTTTGCCCGATATCAAATACCCCACACTTAGCTTTGCTTGTCCTCAAGCAAGAAAGCGAGAATATCAGGATATTTCTAATAGATTCTTCCTTGCCCTACCCATAGATCTTTTTATTATGCCTTCATCAGAAGTCAGTACATCTTTCGAAAGTATTAGAAAAAGTTTCGAACTTCGATGATTTGTCCACTAGATTTCAATTGCGTCCATAGTGGAAAAGGCGTACTTTCCAACTCTCAGATGTAGAGTATACATGATCAGGCTCCTCACTAACGGATCACTCATATCACTCAAGTGTTTAGGGTGTCTTATTCTAGTTGTATTGTCGCTCAGAAGCCAATCGTGTAACAGTTCTCATCATAGGCTTGGTAAAGAATCGATATCTCCACCGGTAAAGTAAGGACGGCACTTGTAAGACCCGAATATTTATTTTGTATACTTGTTTATAAAAGACATACGAGAACGGGCTTCGTTTAATATTTATATTTAGTTAAAAAGCAAAAGAACCTGAAACTGACTACCTGCGCGCCGCGCGGGTCTGGTGCGCGCCACGCCGAATCGCGCTGACAGAATCCTTTGTTTTTAATTATTTTAAATGAAGGGTAATTTGGTAAATTCACTTGGGGCCGGATTTGTGAGCCATATCAGTTGGTTTAGATCCAACTTTGGATCATTTCACATCCATTCATCATCTTCATCCATTCTTAGAGAGAGAGAGAGAGAGGTCTAGAGAGAGATTTGAGGTTTTGGTGAAGAAGAAGCTCGAATCGTTCAAAGTCTCGGGTTTTAAAGTTGTTCCTTTCGTTCCTAGCTACGTTGTGGTGGTATTGGTAAGCTCAAACTCTGAATTTCATTTATTTGATTTGATATTCAAGTTAGGGTTTTGAGTTAAATTGTTGTGTAACCCTTTTAGGTGATGAAATGGATTTATGGTGATTAGTTATTCTTGTCACTTGGCGGGTTTTGGGTTGGATGACGATTTGGCCTTGATTAGGCTTTGGTTTGGAGTTTAATCACTAGGTATAGTGATTATTGAAGTATTGGAACCGATTTAGGGTATTATGGTTGACTAATTGTGACTTTGGGTCAAATTAGGGTTCGGTGGTAATTATGACCCAATTGGCGATTTAATGATGTTTATAAACTTAAAATGGATTAAGTTGAAGTATAGATCCGAGTTAAATGTGTTTAGGTGTCAAAACTTGTAAAGGATGAGATTTTGACCTTTATGGGTCAAAATTAGGGTTTAAGTGTCAAAATGGGTATGACACGTGTTTAACACTTGAGTTCGAGTTTAATTGACATATTGGGACCATTCTCACTTGTGTTAGTGATTATGGGTTAGTTTGGGCACAGTTTGTGCTTGGAAGTGCATTTGGGTCGAAATTGCACTAATGGTTGAATTGGGTTGAATTGTGAATCCACTCTAAGTGTAATGTTGTAATTATGATAATGGATTAGGTATTTCCCATTGGCGACTTGCTGATTACTTGGAAGCACTCTTCAAGACTTCAAGGTGAGTGATAATATCCTATGTACATATGTATGTGTAGGATGGGTGCGGGTCGGGTGAAGTGGTTCTCAGTTATAGAGCCCCCTTCACATATAGGTGGATTTGATAGACTTGCGTTTAGATCCAATTGGCACGGTTGTGCGTTTTGGTTGACCACCTTTGGCGAGGTACACGTTTTGTGTGTACACTATCACACGTGATTGTGATGTGGATGATATAACCCCAATGGCGAAGGGTTTTGAGTTGGAGAAATGAATCTCGTGTAGTTCGGATTCACGATGACGCGTGTAGTTCGGTCATCTTATCAAAATGAATCTTGTGTAGTTCGGATTCACGATGACGCGTGTAGTTCGGTCATCTTATCAAATGAATCTCGTGTAGTTCGGATTCATGGTGACTCGTGTAGTTCGGTCATCTTATTGAGGTAGTAATCTCGTGTGGTTTCGGATTACTAAGGCTCGTGTAGTTCGGCCAACCTCGATGTTGTGAAGATAGTAATCTCGTGTGGTTTCGGATTACTAAGGCTCGTGTAGTTCGGCCAATCTTCATTGTGGTACTTGGTTCTCGGTATTGGGTTAAGGTGTTAACCTTGTTCGTTTATATTGTTATATATTAATGTATTGTTGTGTTGTAGCTAACCCTCCGGGTGTAGCTATTTGGCGTTGTTCACATCGTCGTTGGTGAACTTATATTGTTGTTGTATCTTTAGCTCGTTGCTTAGAGATCGTACGGTATGCTTAGTGTAGTGCTTTATATATGGATGCCTCGGTATGCGGTATTTGTTATTTTGTGGCGTGTCCATTTTATACATATATATATGTATGTAGTATATTATCATTCACTAAGCGTTAGCTTACCCTCTCGTTGTTGACTTTTTTTATAGATTGCATGCGGATGGTGGCTCGGGTAAGCGCGAGGATTAGAGGACTTGCATAGTTTGCGTAGAAGGCTTGCTTTTGGATTTATTAGGATTGGGTAGCGTATCCCCAATCGCCATGCTCGGCTTTGTTTTGTATTAAAAGTCGTATGGTCGAAAATTGTATTTTGATACTTAAAGGGTAATTTGGGTCGATGTGGGCCCCGCTTCGTAAACATAATTTTATTAATAGAACGTGCTAGTTTTTATATATGGAACATGGGGTTAAAAGCGTTACGCCTAAATATGTCGGGAACTAGTCAAACATTTTCGCATTTAAAGACTTTCCGGACAGTCAGGTTTGGCGCGCCGCGCGGCCTATATGGCGCGCCGCGCCAGGTGGCAGTTCAGCAAATTTTTTATTTATTTTGTATTTTCACGTGGTTTGTTCGCGGGTTGGTTTGGGTTGTTACAAGTGGTATCAGAGCATGGTCTAAGGGATTTAGGTGACTTGAGATAGGTGCCTAGACTTAGACTTGTGTGTGTGCTTAATTGTTGCGGGACTTGTAGGATTACGGGTCGGAATGGGTTTGGTTAGTGCCTTGGCTATTGGTTGACTAACGTTTATATTAGTAATGCGGATATTATTAATATGTTGTTGTGTTGTGATAATAATTCTCGCGTGTGTTTGTACCGCGTAGAATTTTGGTTGTGTTTGTGTATATCATCGAGCGAGACGTTCGTTGTACTAACGAGTCGATGCGGCGTGTGTGCATAATAAGAACTTGCAAACCTTATTACGGGTGCAAATCGTGTCTAACAAGTGATGTACAACGAGTGTTTAGCAAGATGGGGCGGTGTGGTGCGTATGGTTTTATACGTTCATGGACTAATCGTTTTGCATTCTTTAGAATGGCGACTCGAAACGAGATCGAGACGAATGACGAGGAGTTTAATACTAGAGTTCCGGCCGCCATTGCGGAGTAAATGGGTGCGTTGGAAGAAAGAATGGATAGGAAGTATTCCGAATTTCGGGGTAGTGGTGAAATGGAGCGTTATCTTAAGAGCTTCATGAGGACTAAACCCCCGATGTATGACGGAAAGCCGGATCCTTTGATAAGCACAACTTGGATTTCGGACGTCGAAGGGTGTTTCCGTACTATTGATTGCCCTCCTGAGAGAAAGACGAGACTCGCTACGAGTTTGTTGCGGGGTAGGGCAAGGGATTGGTTGGATGGTAAGATTGATCTTGTCGGTGGCGAGACGTTTATGGCTTTATCGTGGGACGACTTTAAGGAGGAATTCTTCGAGGAGTTCCGGACTTCGGCCGATTTGTGGGAATTGCGTAATGAGTTGCGAAATTTGCGACAAGGATCTATGGATTTGAGTACTCTCAAGACGACCTTTATGGCGAAGGCTCGTTTTTGTCCGGAGTATTTGGGGAATGATCGTTTGTTGATGGGAGATTTCTATCGGACCTTGAATGATGACTTGAAAAGTAAAATTAGCCGGGGTCAAGCAAAATCGTTTTCGGAATTATTCGACTTGGCTAAAGGTTTCGAGTCGTATTCGCGATCGAAAAAGGGTTAACCTTCAAGTGAGCGAAGGGTCGTTTCTTATGGTGCTCCGAGTAAGAGGGCTAAGGGTCCGAGTGTGAGCACGGGTGGTACGCCAACGGGTATGTCGGATTCTAGTGCGGCTAGATGTTATAATTGTGGCGTGAGGGGTCACAAGTCTTGGGAATGTTCGGTACCAAAGGGTGATGGTATGGTGTGCTTCAATTGCCAAAAAGAAGGACATCGTAAGTCGGGATGTCCCAAGTTAGCGGGGACGGGTGCTGCCAGGAGACGTTAAGGTACGTTTAATTTTGATAAATATGTCTTCTGATTATTTATCAAATGCCGTTTGAGTTTGAGTTGCGTGCCTTTGTTGTGCGTGTTATGCTATGGGTGACGTTCCTAATGGAAGTACCCTATGTTGATGATTGATTGACGGGCAAAGAGCGTAAGACTTGGTGCAACCAAGCATTCCTTAGTATTTGGGAAACGTTTCTACCAAGCCACGGAAATGGTTTTGGTGTTTGGTTGTTAAGCGCGTGTTCGCTTTGATGTTGAAGTGACGAATCATGAGGTTCGTCGGTTGGTTGGAACCCTTGAGATCGAGTGTTTTAAATCTCGATGTGTGTTGGTAATGGAGTCTTTATGACGCGACATTAGGTGCCTCTTTTATACCTACTAGCGTGGTGTTCGACTCCGATTGTGTTGCGGTACACTTTTCGTACAAAGTGTTTAAGGGTTGGTTAAAATCCTTCGTGTGCTCAAGGTTGGAGCAAGATGTGGTAATGGGTCGTGTGAGCCCAATTGTTGGTAAAGTCTACCTGTGGTAGCATTGTGCCGTTGTACGAGTTGTGGATATGGAACGTGGTTCTAAGTAGGGGAGTTACACTCCCGCACGAGGAAGTTTTAGTGTGAGATTTCGGATGATGCTTTTGGTAGATCCGGAAAGTGTTGTCGAGACCTGGTTGGGTCGATTTGTGGTAGAGTACAATTTCGGATAGATTGTACTTATGGTTTGGATTTGAATCATCACCGAGGTGGTAACGTGGTAAATCTCGTAGAGAGATAATGGACGTGTTTGGCGAGCAAGGTAAAATCCTCCGGTTAAGGGAGGTGTGTGTCGGGTTCTCTTGTGGAGAATTATTGTTTGGTACCTATGTTTGGTATAGGTGGTTCTTGCTTGATTATGGTATGGTTGTTTGATGAAGCATGATCTTTAGGGTCCGCTGACTTCATCATAGGAATACGTGATTGATGGAGCATGACCTTTGGGGTCCGCTGACTTCATCATGAGCGTGGTGTTATATCGGTGAAGCATGATCTTCGGGTCCGCTGACTTCATCCGGTGTTGTGATCGGTGAAGCATGATCTTCGGGTCTGCTGACTTCATCCGGTGTTGTGATTGGTGGAGCATGACCTTCGGGGTCCGCTGACTTCATCAAGGGAGTAGTGTTATGTCGGTATGGTGTAACACTATCGGGAAATGCGAGTACCGGTGGGAAATGCGAGTACCATTCCTGTGTTGAGATTGTGGATCGCGTGTGTTTTCGGATTCACGATGACGCGTGTAGTTCGGTCATCTTATTGGAATGAATCTCGTGTAGTTCGGATTCATGGTGACTCGTGTAGTTCGGTCATCTTATTGAGGTAGTAATCTCGTGTGGTTTCGGATTACTAAGGCTCGTGTAGTTCGGCCAACCTCGATGTTGTGGAAGTGAATCTCGTGTAGTTCGGATTCACAAATGACTCGTGTGGTTTCGGTCATTATTGAGGAGTGAGTCTCGTGTAGTTCGGATTCACAAATGACTCGTGTAGTTCGGTCATTCCTCCGGGATAGTGACTCTCGTGTAGTTCGGATTCACTATGGAGCGTGTAGTTCGGCCATTCCCGATTGTTGTTGTGGTGAAGGTAGTGAGTCGCGTGTAGTTTGGATTCACTAGGGCGCGTGTGTTTTCGGCCAGCCTTCGTGTCGTGTGATCTATTGGTTGTTTGATACACCAATGGTAGGGTCGTAAGGACCATGTTGCAGGAACTATCGGTCGTTTTATACGTCGATGGTGGGGTCGTGAGGACCATGTTGTGGGATTAGTGAGGCGATAGCCGTGTTTCGCTCACATGTTTGTTACGGGTGTGACGATGGTTGATTTCGTACACCTTGGGTTTTGCGTTTTCATAGTCGTTTTGGGCGCTATCGGTTCTAGCCGTTGGATTATGATGTTACGGTAGTTGCATATTGGTCGTATTGCGCACTACAATGGATGTTTAGTGATTGGTGTAATCCGTAAGGGTTCGTTTGGTTCGGTCTTCATCGTTTCGGATTGTTGACTTTAGGATTTAAACTTGGTTGCTTTTAGCATTGTACTTGGTAACGTTACGCTAGAGGGTTGATATCTCGGTTCGAGATTGATTGAGTTTCCCGATGTGAGGGATTGAGCATGGTTTTAGTGCTCGGATTGTGGATTTGAGAAAATCGCGGATGACGATTTTAGTGTTAAAGGTGCTTCAATGAGAATAGTTGCCTAGGAAAGTCGGGTTGGAACTTATGTTTAGGACCGTAAGTGGGGTCTGTTTGGTTAAGTGACGAGGATCACGAGGACGTGATCGAGTTTAAGTGGGGGAGAGTTGTAAGACCCGAATATTTATTTTGTATACTTGTTTATAAAAGACATACGAGAACGGGCTTCGTTTAATATTTATATTTAGTTAAAAAGCAAAAGAACCTGAAACTGACTACTTGCGCGCCGCGCGGGTCTGGTGCGCGCCGCGCCGAATCGCGCTGACAGAATCCTTTGTTTTTAATTATTTTAAATGAATGGTAATTTGGTAAATTCACTTGGGGCCGGATTTGTGAGCCATATCAGTTGGTTTAGATCCAACTTTGGATCATTTCACATCCATTCATCATCTTCATCCATTCTTAGAGAGAGAGAGAGAGGTCTAGAGAGAGATTTGAGGTTTTGGCGAAGAAGAAGCTCGAATCGTTCAAAGTCTCGGGTTTTAAAGTTGTTCCTTTCGTTCCTAGCTACGTTGTGGTGGTATTGGTAAGCTCAAACTCCGAATTTCATTTATTTGATTTGATATTCAAGTTAGGGTTTTGAGTTAAATTGTTGTGTAACCCTTTTAGGTGATGAAATGGGTTTATGGTGATTAGTTATTCTTGTCACTTGGCGGGTTTTGGGTTGGATGACGATTTGGCCTTGATTAGGCTTTGGTTTGGAGTTTAATCACTAGGTATAGTGATTATTGAAGTATTGGAACCCATTTAGGGTATTATGGTTGACTAATTGTGACTTTGGGTCAAATTAGCGTTCGGTGGTAATTATGACCCAATTGGCGATTTAATGATGTTTATAAACTTAAAATGGATTAAGTTGAAGTATAGAACCGAGTTAAATGTGTTTAGGTGTCAAAACTTGTAAAGGATGAGATTTTGACCTTTATGGGTCAAAATTAGGGTTTAAGTGTCAAAATGGGTATGACACGTGTTTAACACTTGAGTTCAAGTTTAATTGACATATTGGGACCATTCTCACTTGTGTTAGTGATTATGGGTTAGTTTGGGCACAGTTTGTGCTTGGAAGTGCATTTGGGTCGAAATTGCACTAATGGTTGAATTGGGTTGAATTGTGAATCCACTCTAAGTGTAATGTTGTAATTGTGATAATGGATTAGGTATTTCCCATTGGTGACTTGCTGATTACTTGGAAGCACTCTTCAAGACTTCAAGGTGAGTGATAATATCCTATGTACATATGTATGTGTAGGATGGGTGCGGGTCGGGTGAAGTGGTTCTCGGTTATAGAGCCCCCTTCACATATAGGTGGATTTGATAGACTTGCGTTTAGATCCAATTGGCACGGTTGTGCGTTTTGGTTGACCACCTTTGGCGAGGTACACGTTTTGTGTGTACACTATCACACGTGATTGTGATGTGGATGATATAACCCCAATGGCGAAGGGTTTTGAGTTGGAGAAATGAATCTCTTGTAGTTCGGATTCACGATGACGCGTGTAGTTCGGTCATCTTATCAAAATGAATCTTGTGTAGTTCGGATTCACGATGACGCGTGTAGTTCGGGCATCTTATCAAATGAATCTCGTGTAGTTCGGATTCATGGTGACTCGTGTAGTTCGGTCATCTTATTGAGGTAGTAATCTCGTGTGGTTTCGGATTACTAAGGCTCGTGTAGTTCGGCCAACCTCGATGTTGTGAAGATAGTAATCTCGTGTGGTTTCGGATTACTAAGGCTCGTGTAGTTCGGCCAATCTTCATTGTGGTACATGGTTCTCGGTATTGGGTTAAGGTGTTAACCTTGTTCGTTTATATTGTTATATATTAATGTATTGTTGTGTTGTAGCTAACCCTCCGGGTGTAGCTATTTGGCGTTGTTCACATCGTCGTTGGTGAACTTATATTGTTGTTGTATCTTTAGCTCGTTGCTTAGAGATCGTACGGTATGCTTAGTGTAGTGCTTTATATATGGATGCCTCGGTATGCGGTATTTGTTATTTTGTGGCGTGTCCATTTTATACATATATATGTATGTAGTATATTATCATTCACTAAGCGTTAGCTTACCCTCTCGTTGTTGACTTTTTTTATAGATTGCATGCGGATGGTGGCTCGGGTAAGCGCGAGGATTAGAGGACTTGCATAGTTTGCGTAGAAGGCTTGCTTTTGGATTTATTAGGATTGGGTAGCGTATCCCCAATCGCCATGCTCGACTTTGTTTTGTATTAAAAGTCGTATGGTCGAAAATTGTATTT
The DNA here is from genome assembly GCF_046630445.1 of Rutidosis leptorrhynchoides. Lineage (NCBI taxonomy): Eukaryota > Viridiplantae > Streptophyta > Magnoliopsida > Asterales > Asteraceae > Rutidosis > Rutidosis leptorrhynchoides. Next base: position 219,308,632 of record NC_092343.1, on the reverse strand, counting down.
TGATACTTAAAGGGTAATTTGGGTCGATGTGGGCCCCGCTTCGTAAACATAATTTTATTAATAGAACGTGCTAGTTTTTATATATGGAACATGGGGTTAAAAGCGTTACGCCTAAATATGTCGGGAACTAGTCAAACATTTTCGCATTTAAAGACTTTCCGGACAGTCAGGTTTGGCGCGCCGCGCGGCCTATATGGCGCGCCGCGCCAGGTGGCAGTTCAGCAAAAAAAAAAAATTTATTTTGTATTTTCACGTGGTTTATTCGCGGGTTGGTTTGGGTTGTTACAGCACTGATCTTCTTCCTAAGCATTCTTTCAAGAGGAAGACGGGTTATAGGGTTTGGTTGGAAATTTATGAGTTTCGGTGAAAGGTATCCAGATCTTTTGATTTGAGAGAATTGATAGACTTTGACTCTTCAGAGTATCCATTTTTGGATAGATAATGGCTGAGAATTCCGTAAAGGTTTTCTTCGGAAGAGGAGGATTTTGCTAAGACTTTGTCTAGAATTTTCTTTTGCTCTTCCAGCATTCTTCAGGGCATCTTCTTGGGTTTTTTTTTGCCTTATTAGAGACTTTGCTCTTTCAAAAACACATTTTTTTTGGCATACCCTTTCCTCATAACTTTTGTCTTTCGTTCCTGGTGCCCAGAGAGGAAGTGATAATCTACTAAAAATAGGTCTTTGACCTATCAAAAATAATCAGGGGTTCGGAATCTTTCGACTAGTGCTTTTGAAGCGAATTAGATCGATCTATCTCTTCATTAACCTCTGGATCTTTTTGGTGAAATGGAAAGGGGAATGAAATGTGAATGGTGTATTTTGGGAGTGAATTTGGGGTGAATATTTCTGATTCATCAACTCTTTATGTGAGTTGGTCGGTTTAAAATTGCGTGGAGTGGAAACGGAAATGGATGGCTTTTTGTCTTCTCTATTCAGAATGATTTCGGAATGAGTATCGCACCTGCACCACGTATGGCGCTTACTAACCATTGGTCTTGAAACGTATGTTTGAACCAAGTTCTAACTTGAACCGCACACCGGCACGCTCATCAATTGAAATAACAAAGTACTGTAGATTTGATGGGTCATACAGATACTTTGGGTCCAATATTCCTCACATTTTAGAGTAGGGGTCGTGTTTGATCATGCGTAGCCTTTAACATATTTTCTTAAAAGAAATCTTTTGACACAAAACATTAGTCTCAGCTTGATCGTTATGTTCTAATGAACATTCCAAAAACTGATTTCTAGCAATTTTATTAGATCTTTTGGGCAAAAACAAAGTAAGAATTTTTCAAAATTACCCAATATCCATTGCTTAATTGCTTTTGGACAAAAGAATTTTTTCAAAACCTGGCGTTTTATGGTTACTTGACTATAAAACTTTCGACCTTTAAAAACCTTACCCATTACCCCACACTTAGAAGAACATTATCCCTAATGTTCTCTTAGAAAGAATATTTTTATACTTTATAAATTAAGGACATGACTTCTAAAATTCTAAGTTAGTTGAGGGGTTACCCCATACTTAGATATTTTAGTGCGTTATAGTTGAAATAGGTTTGAGGAAAGATTACTTCCCTATGGTCGTGTTACTTTCCTAGTGCTGGGCCTTCCTACGTTCAATCTCCTACATATTTCTGCATGAAGAACAAAAAGAGAAAGGCAGCATTTCCAATATATATAATTTTTCAGTACAATGCTTCAAAAATAAAAACTAAAAGATAAAATAAAGATAAAGTAGTCTATGGGATACTATCCTGGTCAATGTGTGTCGGCTCTGCAAAGTATTTGAAGACGTCATCATCCTCCAGGATCGGCAAGTGCTCGAAAGGCTGCCCTATATCCATCTCAGGGCCTAGTAGAGATTCTAGACATAAGTCTGTCGGTATCTCCAGGTGGGATAAGTCTGGGAAGAGCTCCTCGTCATGTATGCTCCCAGTAATCTCAAATGCATGGGCCGTTGGAGGCTCCACTGAAATAGGAATAGTGACTAAATGACAACCCTCTAGCAATACAGTAACTGGAACTAGCTTGTGACTGGGGTAGGTGGCGTGATTGGGATAGGAGTAGCGTGTGCAGGCATAGCAGCGGAGGCAACGGAGTGAACTGAAGCTGGTGTGGAATGCCAGGTCGTAGACCGTCGTGTCGGCTGAACGCGACGTGATAGCCTGAATGAAGATGGGCCCAGATTACCGTGTGACATCCCCTTACGCTGGAGGTATGCTCTCAGAGCCTTATAAAGTCTCTGCTGATCTCTGAGTAGTGCCCATGCAACATCAGGGTTACTCAACGTAGCTCCGTAATGTATCACTATCTCTGGCTCATGCGTATCTGGCAACTGTGTATGCTCGGCCGGTCTCCTGGCTAGACGTCTAGATCGTCGGACGGGAGGAGATGGCGGTGCTGTGCCGATATCTTCGTCTACACTCTCTAATATTAATCTCCTTGGGCCTAATTGCCCTGTTGATGGCCTGTTCTGATCAGCACTGCTTCCGGATGAGTAAACTACAGGAGTCCTCCTCCTGCGAACTGGAATGTAAGCTGATGCTCCTGAACTTGGCATTGCGCCTAAACATATTCAATAAACTTGTAAGCACTAAGTGCAATTATGGCGCTTAGTTGTTAGTACAGAAATAATATCTTAAGACTGAAAATAATTGAATTGAAAATAATAAGAAATAAAAAAGGATAAGCAAGGGGTGCCTCCCAAGAGCGCTTTGTTTATCAAGTCGTTACAGTTCGACTTTTCCTTGTCAGATCTTCAGAATGGATCAAAGGAGAAGAGGTGCTCCTCCTTTTCGTGGTCTTCTAGATAGGCTTTCAACCGGTGGCCATTGACCTTGAAATTACCAGTAGGTCCTTCCAACTCCACGGCTCCGTGTGGAAAAGCATGTACAACTTTGTATGGGCCACTCCATCTTGATCTAAATTTTCCCGCGAACTTCTTGAACCGAGAATTGAAGAGAAGAACCTTATCTCCAGGGGAGAACTTTGTAGGGATTAATTTTGCATCATGCGTAAGCTTCGTTCGTTCCTTGTAGATGTATGACGTTTCATATGCTTGGTCTCTCAATTTGGCGAGTTCGTTCAATTGCATTTTCCTATGTCTTCCGGTAACTGAGGGATCGAGGTTGCAGGTCTTCAGCGTCCAGAGAGCTTTATATTCGAGTTCTAGTGAAAGGTGACAAGCTTTTCCATAGATCATTCGGTAGGGTGTAGTTCCTAGAGGATTCTTGTAAGCAGTCCGGAATGCCTACAGAGCATCATCTAGCTTCTCGGCCCATTTATTTCCATGATGGCCGACAGTGCGTTCTAAGATTCTTTTGAGTGCTCTGTTCATGACCTCTGCTTGTCCGTTGGTCTGCGGATGATAGGCAGTGGACATCTTGTGGGTAACTCCGTATTATTGCATCACCTTCATAAACTGAGTGTTACAGAAGTGTGTGCCTCTATCACTTATTATTGCACGGGGAGCTCCAAATTTGCAGAATAGTCTCTTCAGGAAATTTGTGACGACTTTGGCATCATTAGTTGGAAATGCTTGAGTTTCGACCCATTTGGAGACGTAATCTACTGCTACGAGGACATATTCTTTCCCGTTAGACTTTGGGAATGGGCCCATGAAGTCTAATCCCCATATATCGAAGATCTCGTAAGCTTGGATATTAGTCCGAGGCATCTCGTTCTTCATAGAGATATTGCCTTGCCTTTGGCATGCGTCGCAACGCTTTACAAGCTCTTGCGCATCTCGAAATATAGACGGCCAGTAGAATCCTAATTCGTAGACTTTCCTTGCGGTTAAGTTCGCTCCATGATGACCTCCAGTTGGTCCATGGTGACATTGGTGAAGAATCCCTGCTGCGTGCTTTTCATCTACGCACCTCCTGATTATCTGATCAGGGCAAATTCTAAATAGGTAAGGATCTTCCCAGTAGTAGTACTTGGCATCCCTGAAGAACTTCCTTCTTCGGGAGGTACTCATACCCTTTTGTACTACTCTGGCAGCAAAGTAGTTGGCCATGTCGGCATACCAAGGAGTGTCAGTAAACTGTGATCCTATGTGAGTTTGTCCTAAACTCATAAGCTGTTCTTCCGGAAATTTATCTCTGATATCTTGTTCTGCAAGTTTTTCCATTGTTGGGTTCTCCAAACGACTAAGATGATCTGCTGCGACGTTCTCTGCTCCTTTCTTGTCCTTAATCTTGATGTCAAATTCTTGAAGGAGTAAGATCCATCGTAGGAGTCTTGGTTTTGCGTCTTGCTTTGTGAATAGATATTTGAGGGCTGAATGATCTGTATAGACTGTAGTCTTGGACAGGATAAGATAGGAATGAAATTTGTTGAAGGTGAATACTACAGCCAGCAGCTCCTTCTCCGTGGTAGTGTAATTCTATTGAGCTCCGTTTAAGGTTTTTCTTGCGTAATAGATTGGATGAAAGTGTTTATCTACCCGTTGTCCAAGCACTGATCCAACTGCGAAATCGCTCGCATCATACATGATCTCAAAGGGTAAACTCCAATCAGGAGCTATCATGATCGGTGCATGTGTTAACTGCTCTTTCAGATAGTTGAATGCTTTTCGACATTCTTCATTGAAGACAAACGGGACTTCCTTTCCTAGGAGATGAGTGAGTGGTTGTGTGACCTTTGAAAAATCCTTAATGAAGTGTCGGTAGAAACCAGCGTGTCCTAGGAAATTCCTTATTGCCCTTACCGTGGTAGGCTCTGGAAGTTTAGTGATGGTCTCAATCTTAGCCTTATCAACTTCTATTCCTGCTTTAGAGATCTTATGTCCTAAAACTATCCCTTCTTTTACCATGAAGTGACATTTTTACCAATTTAGAACTAAATTTGATTCTTCACACCGGGTGAGCATCTTATCAAGGTTTGAAAGGCATGAATCAAAGGTACTACCAAAGACTGAGAAGTCATCCATGAAGACTTCCATACAACGCTCAATCATGTCGTGGAATATTGCTACCATGCATCGCTGAAATGTAGCTGGTGCATTGCATAACCCAAAGGGCATACGTCGATAAGCAAATATCCCATAAGGACATGTAAAGGTTGTTTTTTCTTGGTCCTTTGGATCGAGGGGAATTTGAAAGTAGCCGAAAAAATCGTCTAGGAAACAGTAGTACTCATTTCCCGATAGACGTTCCAACATTTGATCAATGAATGGTAATGGAAAATGATCCTTCTGGGTTGCATCGTTTAGTTTACGACAGTCTATGCAAACCCTCCAACCGGTGACTTCCCGATTTGGAATAAGCTCATTATTCTCATTTTGAATTACGGTCGTCCCTCCCTTTTTAGGTACCACTTGAATAGGACTGACCCATGGTGAATCAGAGATTGGATAGATCAGACCGGCATCCAGAAGTTTGATTACTTCTTTCTTGATGACTTCTTGAATCATAGGGTTGACCCTTCTTTGCCTCTGAACTGATGGTTTGAAATCATCTTCCATGAAGATCTTATGGGTGCAATAGTTGGGGCCGATCCCTTTGATGTCGGAGATCTTCCAAGCAATTGCCTTCTTATGTGATTTCAAGACTTGAAGCAATTTTGCCTTCTCTTGTGGCGCGAGGTGTTTCGATATGATCACAGGGAGTTGCGATTCTCCTTCTAAGAATGCATACTCCAGATTGTCGGGTAACTTCTTCAATTCCAATTCCGGAGGCTCCTCGATAGATGGCTTAATCCTAGCTATCTCCTTACGGTCTAACGAGTCGTACTTCTCCTGGAATTCTGATTCTTCAGTAGCGGTCACTGATGCTATCTATTCTTCATTTCTGGAAATTTTCCTTCTTAATGCTTCCTCTTCAGAAACGTCTTCTTTAGTTTTGAAGGTGGGTTCGGGAAATTCCTCACAGTCTTCCCTTGACTGGGGTTCTTGATATACCAGAATGAAATCTGTCTCTTCATTCGGTCTTCTCCTTAATAGAGGTAAAGGAATGCCTTGTCTTAGAGGTGCTATTTGAATAGTGTTGCCAAGAAAGTTACTTTCAGAGAGGGGAGATATGAGTTGACTAAGGTCTATGGCAGAATGGTTATCAAGATTTCCTTCAGGAGGTGTAAAGAACAAATCCTTAGAAATTTGATATTGACTGCAAATGGCCATAGTCTCTTCCAGGTATTCGTTGACGAGCTCTTGAAAAGAATCAGAGAGATTCACATCCTCTTCGTTAGGATGGTTCATGAGGCGATCAACATTGAATGTGATTTCTTCTCCTCCAACCCTTAACTTTAATGATTTCTCATGAACGTCAATTACGGCCTTGGCAGTATTCAGGAATGGTCTGCCAAGAATGATTGGGACCTTCGTGTCTTCCTTAATATCCATAATGACGAAATCAATGGGAAATGCGAACTTATCCACTCTGACTAGGACATCCTCAGCTATTCCCCTAGGAATTTTAACTGATCTGTCCGCCAGTTGGATAGTCATTCTGGTTGGCCTTAAGTCATTTAATCCTAGCTTCTTGAATAATGAATAGGGCATTAAGTTTACACTGGCTCCTAAGTCTGCTAACGCATTGCTAATTTGGACATCTTGCAGGTAGCAAGGTACCGTAAATCTTTCTGTATCTCCTAACTTAGGGGAAATTCCATGCTGTAACACTAACGAGCATTCTTCACTTAAGGGCAAGCTAACTATCTCTCTTAATCTCTCTTTGTTTGAAAGTAGTTCTTTGAAAAATTTAGTGCAGTTTGGCATCTCTACTAAAGCATCTACTAGACGTACATTCAAATGAAAATTCTTAATAATATCCCAATACTTAGGAAATTGTGCTTCTTGTTTTTCCTTCCTAAGCCTACCTGGGAAAGGTATCCGGGCGCGCGGAATAATTTTCGGGGCCTTAGGAGAGATAGGTTCCGGTGGATTGACGACTGGGTCAATTTGCACAGGTTCCTTATCGGAAAAATCTTGTATGGTTATATTGATAGTTGTTTCTTTTCCACCTCTAGTAATTACTAGGGCATCAAACTTACTACACTCAATATCAATTTTAATGGTTAAGCGTTTAAGCGTAAGCTGAAAATTTGTGATTAATTCTTCAAAAGTATTTATCAAAGTGTCGAACTTGTTCTGGCATTCTATGACTTGAAGGTTTATCATGTATTGCTTTTTTCATAAATTCAGCTAAAATTTCCTTAGAGTGGAGAGTAGGTTTGTGCAATGGAAAAATTATATTATGATCCGAGTTATTTTGCTGTTTGTGTGCCCATCTAGGGTAAGGATACCTTAGATTGGTTCTAGTAGCATCAGAGTTCTTAGGAATTTGTAAACTTTGAAGAGTTAGGGTGAGATCTTGTAACCTGGTTTCCAGCATTTTTACCGTATGAGCGAAGACGTCATCCTTCTCAGCAGCTTCATTGTTCCAATCCTCCTGTTGTGCAGCTATTGTATCCAAGAGATCCCATGCTTCATCTGCTGTTCGAGATATGAAATTGCCTTGCGAAGCCATGTCTAGGAGAGACTTATCTTCCTTGGTCAAACCATTATAAAGCGTACAGACTATGTCTACCCGATTTAACGAATGATTCGGACATCTTTTAAGCATCATCTTTACTCTATTCCATGCTACACACAATGACTCATTTTCTTTTTGGGAAAAGTTAGTGATGTCATTTCTTAAACAAGTTTGTAGGGAGGGTGGATAAAATTTGTTTAGAAATTTAGTGGCTAAATCCTCTCATGTTTGAATTGAATTAGTGCGTCAAATCATGCTGAAGCGTGTGTAGAAAGTGAATATTGAAAAAGATGAAGTTTTAAAATGTTTTTCTCGTTTGATTCCTCCTTAAAAGAGTCAATCAGACTGATAAATTTGTTTATGTGAAAGTTAGGATCGTCAGTTGGTAATCCTTGAAATTTACAGATCATACTGACTAGTTTAATCATGTGTGAACTGATTTCAGGAATTCCTTCGGTTCCTAAGGTGATTGGTCCTCCTCTTTTCTCTAAGCATGACTTATGCATAGAATCAAGGGTGTCTTGTTGTTCCATTTTTTGATTTTTTAGATTTTCTGTTAATAAAAAGACTTAAAAGTAACTTTTAGAAAATATTAATTTACTAAAAGGATCGATAATTTAATAAAAACAATTTTTCTTAAAATTCGTTCGCTAACCAGATCGGATATCTTAACTGATAGGACTTCTGACAGATTACTTACATCTAGGTGGCCAGGCCGACTACGGAGAGGCAGGATCCTTTTGGTTCCAATATAATTGGAGACTGTTCGGAAAATTCAATAACCAAGTCCGTGTATAATTGTCTTTCTTAGACACCACCAAATAATACTTTGTCTGTTTAAAATCTTTCTCGATCAAAATATTCGATCCCTGGCAGTGGCGCCAAGAAGAGACAGCTCTGATATGCCACTAACGGGCGGTTTTATTTCTGCGGTGTCGTTAGGTCGCAGGGTGCCCGATTCGGTAGCACACAGTGTCTTCATTTATTTATATTTTGCGGGGCCTAAATTTACGTTTACTTTCTAAGGTGTAGAAGGTGTAAGTTAACCTAGTGTCGAACTTTATGCTGATTAACGAATTGAAGATCAAGGGGATAATTGTCTTTTAGTTAAATTACCTAGATAAAGATAGTGGTCGATTTTAGCTAAAGGTACTAATTGCAGAAAAGTAAATAAAGTGGAAGGATATCCAGAGTATGCAGATCAGGGAAATGTTGACCAAGATATCAGTATTGGGTTAGGGAAAGGTAATTATGCTTATGTTAAGACTATGCTTGGATTGATGTTGATCTTGTTGGATGAGCCAATTACACAGAACTACTTATCTCCGAACTCTCGGAGTTCTCTTTGAGCAGTGAGAAGTATGTCACTTGGTCGGATAACTGAAGTGTAACAATACCTCGGAGGTTATCCTCAGTAGAGTACTAGGTCTATTAGTAAGTTAAGCTCTAATCCTAACCCTCGTTATCAGTTTAGATAACTGAATAACAACGTGCCGTGTTGATTGAACACTGATCATAAACGGAAGGAGTCCGTCGGTTTAAGTTGGCAAAACCTTAATTGAAAACTAACAACCATTTCATCATACTAGTGAGATCACAACAAATCAAACATTATACAGCATTACAGTTAATATACTGATAGTAAAGCAGATAGAAACCTAATAAGTACCTAAACAGTTGATATGACTAAGACCTAGGGCAACAATCAGACAAGAACATGCAATAGGCTTGGGTCATATAGTAAAGGCACTAACTAGATCTTAACATTTCCTAGGAGGTCTCTTTAGAACAGTCAATAGGCATACTAGGTCATTCATGTCTCAATTCCTAGGTTCCGTGTCCTAAAAGTGCATTAGATGCCTCTCGGGAACTCCGGCCATACCGAGTTCTTAGAATCTTCAGATACAGTATAACCAGGGGTCTTAATCCTATGAAGTAGCTAATTTCATATAGGTGGACAAGTCCTGATCACAACCTAAGTTGGTCAATCCTTAAGATGCTAGCATACAAATCTATCAGACTTCCTAGTTTAGTATTATAATAGTAACCGTACTATATTAACATAATTACGCTAACCCAAACTTCTATCATGGCAATATACAGATAAATTAAGCTATCATGGCAATATCGGAAAGCATTATTAAACATAAAAGATAAGAATACATGTTTAATACAAAAGACTAGCGTTTCAGATAAAAAACTGAAAAAGCCGAACTAATCTGCCCGGGATCGCAGGGACTCGCCTTGATATCCTCCGGAAAATAAAAGCTAAGATAACTACTACTAAAAACTAACTAAAATATTGAAAATGTAAATTGAATTGTATGTTGAGTGTCTTGGAATGAATGGAGAAAACCCTTAAATATACCAGAATTTGGCCAAATACGGTCGGCAAGCCGTATGGCAGGCCGGATGGTGGGCCGTATTTGCAGGCCGTATGCAAGGCAGTCCGCATGGTGGCTCGTGTGTTGGCACGTATCTGGCAAACCGTATCCATATTGGCAGGCCGTATGGCAAGCCGTATGGTGTGCTGGTCAGGCCTTCATTCACTGGATAGTAACTTGATTTCTTGTCTTTCACCGTTTTCGCTCTAGAATCTTCGTTTTAGCTCCGTTTTACTTGCTTCTTTTTGCATCTCCTTTGTAATCACTTAATCTACAAAATCAACAAAAAAGCGATAATTTTGCCGAAAATTTTTTAATCTTTATTGTTTTAGGGCTTAATTTAGGGGGTAAAAACGTGACTTTTTGCCCGATATCAACGCGCAACACTTCCAACCATTGCCGCCCATATGCTAGGTGCCTCCATTGTTACAGAGCTTTACATGCAAGCTCTCAAGGAAACCAAAGCGCTTGAACGGGTGCGCTTATGGGATTTGATCTCAAAGAACATTGAGGTACCTGCTGTCATTCCCCAAATCATCACAGATCAACTTGAAGTGGATGCTTACGAGAAGCTTCTTGAATCCAGCAATGCGCTGGAAAAAATTTCAATCCAAACACTTGCAGTTGATGCCCTTGATCCTGCTGTTTCTGTGCAGGATCTTTTATCGATGAAGTTTTAAGTTGGCGAGCCAATGATCGCCATGTAGGCTTGCAAGGCGTGCTTTGCACAGCGCCTTGTAACATTTTTTAAACGGCACTGGGGGTCTTTGGGGGGCCATAAGCTTTTATTGCTTTTGGCCCCTTGCACTCAATGCCTTTGAGGGGTGCACCTATTATTAGCGTGCTTCATGAGGCACTTTTGACGTTAAGGGTTGCCTCCCATCCTTGGTTTAGTTTGTTATTTTCTGTTTCCATGGGGCAATCCGCCTGATCGCTGTGTGCGAGGGTTCGGAGGATTGCTACCGTTAGTGTAGGGCATCGTTCCAAACAAGCCACGTAGTTTAGATTTTAATTTTTCTATAATTGTAATGGCCTGCGTGCCAACTTAACTTTTGTACTATAAGCACTTTTTATAACGTTACAATGTAACCAATGCTATGCATTGTTTCTTTCATAATGGCAATAAGTAAAGTAATCCAATATCTTTCTCATTGTATTATTCGCGTCACTAGGCGTATTAAGTTCTGAAAACTTAAAGTTTTATTTGCATCCAATCCAATGTATACTCGTTTATACTCCAAATTTAATAACACTAACCGACGCAAAACTATTGTGCACATAGCCAATGCTTTTCATTGCATTATTAAGTAAATTATTCAGAGTCTTCCAAGTGAACCAACACTTAGGTTAGTGGGCAAGAAACCCCAATACTTGTCGTTTATAGTCATGAGTTGCAGTCTTCTTGTCGTTTATAGCCTTGTTACCAAACATGCTTCTGCCACGCGGGTGCTAGAGATCATCTCTTATGGAGGCAGGATGTACATAATTGCTGTCATATTGTGCGTTGAAGTGTAACCAAACACTTCCATTCAAAAAAAATAAATTTATTTATTGTAAAATAAATTAAATTCTCAAGTCATATCCAAATGACAATTTATTGCAACCATGAAAGAAATACGAATTGTCTTAAAAGTAAACAAAGTAACATTTTAAAGAAACTAAAAAAATGCAAATGTTTAAAAGTCGGGGTGATCAATCCCTAGTGCTGCAGCCTGACAATTATACGTATCATCTTTTCAAATTGGTTGCATGCCAAGTTCGGGGTATTCGTTCTCCATTTAATCCTGCCAGGATATAGGACACTGTTGCGCTCATACAATAACTTCATAAGGACCATCCCAGTTTGGTCCCAGCTTTTCGGTATTCTCTGCCCGACTTGCTTCATTGTTACGCCATATATAATCTCCAACCCTGAATGACATAGGCTAAACGCGCTTGTCGTAATACTTGGAGATCTTCTGCTTGCTAATTGCTTCTCGTATGGCAGCTATTTCTCTGCGCTCTTCTAGCATATTTAGATTAGTGCGCAATCCTTCATCATTACTCGACTCTTCAAAGCTGCGTATGCGCTTTATTAGAACCATTAATTCTGCGGGGATTACTGCTTCAGTTCCGTTGACCAAGCTGAACGGTGTTTCCCCTGTGCTATTTTTATGAGTGGTAAGATGCACCCACAAGACACTTGGGAGCTCATCGACCCACTCATTACTATACAAACTCAGGCGCACCTTTATCCCCTTTAGAATATCTCGGTTTGTTACTTCATATTGGCCATTGGCATGTGGGTGCGTGACAGAAGTTAAAGACTGTTTGATATTCAGCTCCTGACACCAGCTCTTAAAAGGCTCGCCTTCAAACTGAGTACCGTTGTCACTAACAATCTCATTGGGGATACCAAACCTGCACACAATATCTTCCCACAAGAAGTTACGGATGCGCCTGCCGGTAATTGCTGCCAATGCCTTTGCCTCCACCCACTTGGTGACATAATCAATTACCACCACCAAGAAGTTTATTCCTCCTGAGCAAGCAATGATGGTGTAAATACTGTTAAAGCGCGTATATTGAAAAGTATTACATAAGTGTTTTATTTCAAGCGTACTTGAGCACGCAGTAATAGGACCGACAATTTCGATGGCACACTTGCTGAACGGCCATGCTGCCGTTATTGGTAACATTGGGTGTCGTGGTGCTCGACTTATTGGCGCGTGCTGTTGATATGATTGGCATGTCCTTACAATTTTTGCTGCGTCACTGTGAATGGAGGGCCAATAATACCCTATACGCATCACCTTTGCAACAATTGTTCTGTACCCAGAGTGTAAAGCACAAGATCCTTCGTGAACTTATCGAAGCACCGCTTTAGCTTGAGTAGGTCCAATGCACAACAAGCTTGGGCCTAAATAAGATTTCTTGTATAAAACACCTTCGATTAATGCATACATGGGAGTTTTCATGCGGACCTTTCGCGCTTCTTTTTCGTCTGCTAGGAGTTCGCCCTCAGTTAGGAATTTCACCAACGGTGTCATTCAATTTGGGCTTTCCTCTTCGATGGGCGCAGCAGTTGATTTCTCATCAATAGATTTTTATGTTAACACTTCAACCCACACGTCTATGCGCAGATGATCGAAAGCCAAAGCAGCCAATTTGCTCAATGCATCTGCTTTCTTGTTTTACCCCCTAGGTACTTGTGTTAATCTAAAAACATCAAACTTGTTTGCTAATTCATGCACCAGTTTCATGTACCACTGTGTAGAGGCTTCATGCACTCCAAACAATCCATTGACATGGTTTGCGACTAACTGTGAGTCAACATATGTGTCCAAGTGCTTTATTCCGAGTTGTTGCGCTATACGCATTCCAGACAGTAACGCTTCATATTCAGACTCATTATTAGTCACAGTAAACATGAACCGGAGTGTATAAGTATACTCCTCTCTAACGGGGCTTGTGAGAACCAGTCCAGTTCCAGCGCCTTCGACCCCACAAGCTCCATCTATATGTAGTTCCCAGACCTGATTCTCGTCACAACTGATTGTAGGACTTTCTGCGAGTGCCTCTACTTCTCCCGTTGTTTTAGCCAAATAATCTGTAAGTATCTGGCTTTTTATTGTCATGCGCGGGGAGTAATTGATTTCATGCTCTCCCAATTCGATAGCCCATTTGGCCAATCTACTCGAAACCTCAGGCTTGTACAATACAGGTCATCACATGTTATCAGCATATCACAATTAATTCAAGCGCGTATTTGGCGTCTTATAAGATTGTGTAAAAGAGAGATTGGGATGTGCGTGCTGCGACTTATACCTGTATTATCGGTTGATCAGTTAACACCACTATTGGATGCGCCTAGAAGTACCTGCGAAGACGACGAGCTGTATGTACTAGTGCATATACGAGCTTTTCAAAAGGTGGGTAGTTAACTTCAATGCCGCTAAGTGCTTTGCTAACAAAATACACAGGCATTTGCACCTGCGCCAAAATAGTGGGAAACACATAGTAAGCATTACATTCAATACCTATTCCAAGTCTCAATATGAGACATACCTACCCCCAATATGCGACAAGAACGAAACTAATTTGAAGTCGCAAGATACACCATCAATGTCTCGCCCGTGATTGGCGCAGTCAAAGTAGGTAGCTCCCTTAGGAGCGACTTCATCTCAACAAAAGCTTTTTCGGCCTCTTCAATCCACCTGAAGTCTGATATTTCAATAAATTCTTAAGGTTCTGTAAAAAAGGTAATGAGAGCTCCGCGGCTTTTGACGGGAATCTAGTTAGCGCAGCTAACTTGTCTGGCAAACTTTGCACTTCTTTCCTTGATTTTTGGGAGCTCATGCGCTCTACGGCCTCGATCTTCTTGAGATTAGCCTTAATTCCTCTTGGCATGACTATATGCCCCAAGAACTTGTCCTCTTCCTCCCCAAAACTGAACTTTGTAGGATTAAGCTTCATGTTGATTTTTCATAGAGAGTTGAACGTTTCTTGGATATCGGCCAATAGTTGCACTTCTGTGTTGCTTTTGATGACTAAGTCATCTACGTATGCCTCAAGATTTCTGTCGATTTGATCCTTGAATACCAAATCCACTACTCTCTGGTATGTTGCCCCCGCATTCTTCAACTCGAAGGGCATTTTCGTGTAAAAATAGATACCCTGATTGGTGTGGAATGCGGTTTTGTCTTCATTCACTACTGCCATCTGAATCTGGTGATACCCCATATACGCATCCAAAATGCATTTGAACCTGAAACTGGAAAGAGATTCCACTTTCCAGTCAATCTCAGGCAAAGGATAATTGTCCTTAGGGCACGTCTTATTGATATCCTTAAAATCAACGCACATGCGCCACGAGCTGTCTCCTTTTTTAACCGAAACAGGATTCACGAACTAAGTCTGATACCGCACCTCTCTAAGAATGTTTGCATAAACCAGCTTTTCTACCTCCAACCTCAACCATACGCTTCTTTCTGGCGCCATTGGGCGCTTCTTTTGGCGCACTAGAGTCATGTTTGGATTTGCGTGCAGCTTGTGCTCAGCGGTATTTCGTGGTACCCCAGTCATATCATCCTCACACCACACGAAGATGTCAATGTTGCCTACCAGTATGTCGCACAACTGGACTTTGATGCCATCTGAAAGGTTGCCCCCAATTTGAATTCGTTTGTCCAGGTACTTCGGATTGAAAAGGATAGAACTACTTTGCATCTGTTCTCCAATCGTAGGTAATGGCTTAGGTGGTGTTGCTGAAGCGCGTAGCTCTTTTCCAGACTCCATCCAGATGGTAACAATATAGGAAACTTGATCATGCCGTGAACAGTAGAGGGTACTGCGCTAAACGTCTACAAAGTCACTCGCCCAAGGAGTGCATTGTAACATGAATTAGAACATACTACATAGAATTCTACGGGGACAGCCCATGTGCGGTTTGAATCATTATCATCGACCAGCTCTAGTTCAACCTCAATGCACCCTAATGGCTATGCAGATTCGCAGGAGAACCCCGACAGAACAGTTTGGGTGACTGTATCTTAGACTTGATACTGGTAGCTGCCTGAAGCAGTGTTCGTACATTACGTCGACATTGCTGCCCGTGTTGATAATTAACCGTCGCACATTGTACCCACAGTCAGTGATGCGACCTTTAATGATTATGGACGTATGTGAAGGATTAATTGTTTGCATTGGACGGAAGATAATAGCTTCCGCCTCCTATTCCTCTAATTGCTCGGCCTTACGCCTCTGACCAGAGCGCGAAGCATGCACCATGTTTATCGTTTTATCAGAATTTTTGTCACCACCCTTCTTTTTAGTTGGGTGCGGTTTTCTCTGAGTGATTACCCTGCGACGCAGTTCCTTGCTTTTTAAAGGGCTTCATGTGATTAAGCTCACCCCTTCTCAGACATTCGATCACTTTTTCAATAAAAGACTTGCAATGATCAATCTCATGCCCATAGTCGTCGTGAAACTCACAGAATTTTGATTTATCTCTCCGAGCATATTCTGACATTTTCGTATGAGCTGAGAATGTCAGACAGATCGGTTCAGTAGCTAGGATCTCTTTTGGTATTTTAACGAATTCGCGCATGATCGCGAAGTTTTGACTTGGGAAGTGACCCTTCCCTTGATTAGAATTGCTTGACTTCTGAAACTTGTTGTATTTCGCTGATGCAGAACCCTGGCTGTAATTGTCACCCTTACACTTCGATCCCCCTGCTTGACTGCGATAAGAATCGTCGTCTTTGTTACCTCTGCCATCGGGATGTTTCCCATTATTCCTAGTGGTACTTTCATGCGCAAGCGCTGCCACAGGGCAAGATGTCGCTCTCTACACAACTCGTGTATAAAATCGGACACTTTTTGGCTTTCGGGGAGCCCAGCCATTTTAACGACCTCCTTGGTGTACCAATCTATGAACTGCCCAAGGGATTCTCTTGTACCTTGTTTGATATCGTGACATTCAACATGCGTCATTTTACGGGCGCGTATGTTGTGAAAGTTTAACAGGAAGCGTGCTCAAAGATCGCTATAGGAAGTGACAAGCGGTAGCGGCAAATTACTAAACCACTCCCTTGCGACTCCCTCAACAAATTCTGGAATTCCAAACACTTGGTTTCATCGTTCCAAGCCTGAGCAAGCGCTATTCCTTCATACCTTTGTAAGAAATCATTTGGATCTGTTGTGCCAGCATACCATCCCATAGTCAATGGAATGATAGGAGGAGATTCGGGCACGTAATTGGTAATATGGGGCGCAAACTTTTCATTAGCTTATGCAACCTCCATGAAGGGTTTTACCTTTCGCCCCATTATTCCCGTATAGAAGTTATCCAACACTTCTTCACCCTTATCTGGCACTGTGAATGCCTGTGCATATTTATCTGGCACAGCTCTAGCCAGTATGGCAAGTAAATCTTCTTGACTCTTCTTCTTGCTATCACCCGCAGGATCAGTAGTATACCCTGAAGGTGTACTTGGCGAGAGCAAAGTTGAAAACCTCAGAACGTGCGAAGACATGCGTTTTCTTTGTAATCTATCCAAGGGAGTGTGATCGTTAGTTGGACGACCAACATCGATATTCTTCCCTGCCAAGTATTCGCATGCACTCGCCGGCATCATTACTCGCCTGGAATGAACCGTTGACTTTGGCGTAGAGTATACGGGAACGGACCCCGCTGTGGTAATAGGGATCTCTTTCTTGTACTCATCCTCCTCATCATCTTCGTCACCCGATGCCCAATACTTAGTAATTGTCTGAGACGTCAATGGCTAAGAGACCGGGGGAGTAGCTGTTGATGATGTTTTCAATTTTTTAATCGCTCCAGAGCTTGGAGTTTTGCTTGTGATAGGTGTCTTGTCTAGGTTTGCTTGTTTCGACCCCGTAATATCAAGACCCTGAGAACGAGATGATTGATTGCTACCAGACTTTCCCATTGTAATCTGTTACACAAGAAAAACCATAAAAATATTAAAAGCTCTATAGTTAATCATTCTTAACGTATAAAACTTTTTACGCAATTCTAGTTATGGTCCCACGGATGGTGCCATTTGATCGAACATAAATATGCTCAAATAGCAAAATTGATGTTGAGTGCATTAGGGAGTGTTTAAGAATGTTTATAGCTTTGATCTCTGGTCAGGTTTACCATGGATAACCCTTATTGAGATGAGGATCTACGAAAGGGTGATCAAAGCTACGTCCACCATTGATAGTAGTTGCCGCAACAATGGCCACTAAAGGTGGTTGCATAGGGTTTATTTTTATGGAACATTCCTGTTACCGTAAGTGTTTTCTGGATGCAATCGTAAGTTCGAGTAATACAGAAAACGTTCTGTCGAGTGAAGGAGGTTTAGGGTCATATTTATAATAAAACCCTAACCCTATATTACCTCATAATTTGGTTATAGATAATACCGAATAACAACCATAAATAGCGGATTTATAGTGGGAAAAGGCTCACATTTAATTATGGATAAAATCATATCCGATTGCTTTCGTGCGCGCTAAGCAAAACCCGCGTGCGCACCTCCTAATCAGATACTCTGGTCATATTCTGGGCGTGCTCGTTGCATGAGATACGCACGAGCTCCATGTGCGTAGGTACGTATATCATTAGATATTTATATGGTTGATGTGTGTATGACTTCCATACACTCAGTATGGGACTCGGGCTTAACATTGTAACTTCAATACACGTATGGTATTGGACTCGGACTTCAAAGAGAGAATTGTTTGTTTGAGGGGGATCTAGAGATTTGAAGAAGATCCTATATCATATGGGGAGTTTTCTTGTGGCAAATATCGAAAGTATTCTTTGGAATGAAGATTAGTTCAAGATACGTCTCGGTAGTGAAACCGACGGTACGGATGGATACCACACATGACATGATTATTGGGACTACCTACGGGAGCCAATATGATCAAACCTTTTATGTGAGCCCATGTACTTTGACAAGGGAGCTTCCAAAATTTCGAAACGACTTCTCAATGCATGCAAATTTTAGAAAGACAAAGTTGAAGTATTATTTGTTTGACGAATGAGCAAAGGAAAATGAAAAGCAACTTCTACATCCTTGGGGGAGCATTTGAGACGTTAGGAACTTCGAAGGAGCCAACGATCACAAAGCTACCTTATATCGAGTTAAGCGATATAAATTCGTGCCCCATATACTTTGTGAGGGGAGTTTCTCAAGTTTTTCGAGCTTACTAATCAAGGCAAATGTTGGAGGAGAGTTATATTCTTCAACGACATGAACTGATGCTACGATGAATGTCACATGGTTGCGCATTTCCGGTATGCAAACTCAAAGACCATTGAAGGTAGAAGAATTCCAATTTCAAGAGCTACTTCAACGACCATGCAAGATTTGTGAGAGGTGCTAGTTAGCAATAGCATGTTTCTTTCATGTAATTTTGTATGTATTTCCTATAAAGTGTTCATTTGGAAGTATGATTACCTCACAAGGGGAGATTGTTAGGATACTAGAATGAGTCACTCATACTCCCAAGAGATCCTTTAGATGAGGGCTATATAAAGGATCTAGGAACTCCATAAAAACTAACAATAGCCAATGTACTTTTTAGAGATCAAGAAAGCCGTGGAATAGAAAATCTCATTTTCTCTCTACTTCCTTGATTACTTTGTGGCTATTCGTTCCATTCATCGTGTTCATGTTGATCTTAAGATCCAATAATATGTTAGATATTATGTGATTTATCTGGATAGATGTGTGGGACAGAGGGCTCGTGGTACCTGCTGCCCACCCTTCCTCCTCTGCTTTGAGAAGCGTGTGAACGGAGAGTAGGCAGAAGGGAAAGAGGTCCTCAAAAAATAATGACAAGAAGATTTGTAGTTTTGGAATCTTTATTTGTTGATTCATATTTTTCTATAAGGATTCGATACTAGATTCGAGTATCATAGGTTTCAAATACGAATATGTAAGTTTATGGATTACATATAGGACATTGATATCTTGAGATCAAAAAGTCATTGTAGAAAGAGGTCTATATTTACTCAAAGTATATATCAAAACTCACTTAAGATAGGTATTTTTATCAAACATGAATATATTAGAGGTCTATATTTACTCAAAGTAAGAAATATCATTAACTTATACAATTTGTTTATTACATTTTAAAGGTTTTTTTGGATGCACCCAATGTGTATGATGCCTACAGGTCTCTTTTTCAAAGGAAGCACATTTACTAACCATTTAAGTGAGATTTTTAATATATTATTTGATAAATGACAAATGGTTGTATGATTACGAACACTTTGTAATGTATGTATGGTATTATTGCTGGGCAATGGTTTGTTATCAAAATATATTGTAATGACCCAACCCGTTATATAAATAAAAACGTACATATTTTTTTAAGTATGACATGTCGTTGTGCACATCAATAATCTATCACAATTAATTGCTACATGTTTCAAATGGCGCATACGCTTAATTAAAAGTTTACATCAACATTCGGGTTCGATGACCCATTTTACAATTCCCAAAAAAAAATATAAGTTTCGACCAACTAGTTTAAGTTCCAAACATCACTAGAGCAAGGGTTTGGGGTTAAACTACCCAAACATTAGGTCGAACTTCCAAAAGCATCCACTAGGCACCTAAGAGGAAAAGCCTAGTCCACAACTTTACCCTTGCCACGATCCGAGCCCGCATCTAAAAATATAAACAACGAGAGGGTAAGCTAAAGCTTAGTGAGTAGAATAAATATATACATGCATATACAATTTACTTACTTTCATCCAGAACATCATACAATGCAACAAATGTATATCATCTCATAACGAAAGCTAGTATCACCAAATCGTACATCTAGCAACATCAATAACATAATAATCATAATAATAATTAAATGCCAACATCAACAATTGTAAACCATGGATAACCAATAATCGCAAGGGAATGACCTCGCGAACAAGTCATCGGTGTTCATAATAACCGTTAGCGTCCAAAAATGGCTATGGTATGCTAACCCCCGAGGTGTTCCAAAAACCCAAGTGTTCCAAAAACGGCTATGGCATCACTTGATCAACGTGTGAGTAAAACACGGATGTTACTCACAACCATGTGCATAAACAAGGCTATGTGCACAATTAATACGGGCAAACAACGTGTGAGTAAAACAACTTGTAAGATTTCCACTCACCTTATCGTCTTGTGAGATTTCCAACAACAACTTGTAACCTTCAAGGCAAGTTACCTATACAATTAAATGCCCAATTAATTCACTAAACAAGTTAGACTATTAACCAACTAACCACACTAGTGCATTTATGACCCAAAAGGGTATTTATGACCCATTTGCACTAGAATCACTAAGTCAAACTCACCACTAATCACTAAAAGCTAGTGATTATGACTCTAAGACCTCCATCAATACAAATCTAGGGTATTTTTTTATACCCAATTCAATCCACTAGGTCAAACTTACCCATTTGACCCATTTCAAGTCAACCCTTAACATCAACAACAAATCTTTCACTAACACATGAGTGTGCTAGTGATCCAACAACCCTACAAACTTCAAGTTTCATGGCCAAACCCTAGATTGTAAACCTTAGGGTTTCCATTCAACCATTTTACCCCAAAAATTGCCCATTTAACCCTAAAATGGGTCTTACAACAAACCCATAAACAAATCATTAGTTAACTAAAAGTTAAAACTCGGAATTAACACTTACCACCACTATCAAATCGTAGCTAAGAACGAGGAGAACAAATTTCCTTCTTGCTCCAAAGATCGAATCACAAAACTTCACCTTCTAATCTAACTTTGAATCTAAGAGGGTTTTAAGTTTTGAGAGAAAAGGAAGAAAGAAAATGGAAAAGAAATGAAGAAAATCAGCCATGTGGCTGAGATTTAAAGTCCCAATCAGATCCACACGCGAAAAGATGAAAATACCCCTTTTAAAACTAAATTTTGGACCATATTCACAGGAATGTCGCGGCGCAACCCTAACTCCTCCGCGGCGCGACCGTGGGCGGCATCTAACCATTTTTTGCCAAATTGTTCCAACTATAGATTACACGATTCGTATACTAAATTCACGTATCATATATACACCTAGGCTTCAGCACAAGGTCTCTCACGACTTGACACATCTTAAACCATGCATATACCCATGCAAGTATACATCCTCAAGTATTGATATATATATATATATATATATATATATATATATATATATATATATATATATATATATATATATATATATATATATATATATATATATATATATATATATATATATATATATATATCGTGTACTACAAACTAAAACTTCATATCATTTAATCATCTATACACCCAAAAGTAAACGTCCTTAAGATTAGATACGTACCTTAGAACATGTATGAAAACGGGATGTTATAACTCTCCCCCACTTGAATCGGAGCGCGTCCTCGCGATCCATGCCGCATGACAAGCCGGGAGATACACCAAAACAAACTCTTCGGGTTCCCATTTAAAATCGGAACCTTTTCGATGTCGCCATTGCACTTTGTAAGTTTTAACTTCTTTGTTTTGCAACCTTTTCACTTTTTCATCGAGTATGGCAATCGTTTCTTCAACATACTCTAATTTATTGTTTAACTCAATCTCTTCTAATGGCACCCAAATCGAGTCATCCGCAAGATACTTACGGAGATGGGAAACATGAAATGTGTTATGAATTCCCGCAAGCTCTTCGGGTAACTCTAGTCTATAAGTGACCTCACCAACACGAGCCAAAATTTTGAAAGGCCCAATAAACCGAGGAGCTAATTTTCCTCGTTTTCAAAATCGTATAATACCTTTCCATGGTGAAACCTTAAGCATCACCATGTCGCCTTCTTGGAACTTAATCGGTCACGTTTGTTTATCGACATAAGACTTTTATCTATCTTGCGCCGCTTTCAAACGAGCTCGAATCATTTCGATTTTACCATTCGTCTCCAATACCAAGTCGGTGCTCCCGACTTCCCTTTGACCCACTTCACCCCAACAAATCGGGGTTCGACACATTCTTCCATATAACATCTCATATGGTGGCATTCTGATACTAGTGTGAAAACTATTATTGTACGAGAATTCCACCAATGGTAGACGTTCGTCCCAACTTCCACCAAAATCTATTATGCATGCTCTCAACATATCTTCCAACGTTTGATTGGTACGCTCGGTTTGACCATCCATTTGAGGATGATATGCCATACTCATATTCAACCTTGTACCCATATCTTCATGAAACTTTTTCCAAAATCGAGAAGTAAAACACGTGTCCCGATCTGAAACGATAGACGCGGGAACGCCATGTCTCGATATCAATTCTTTAATAAACATTTTCACAAGTGCCTCCGATGTAATTGCTTCTTTAATAGGAAGAAACAAAGCACTTTTTGTCAATCTATCAACGATCACCAAAATATTATCATATTGGCTCCTCGCCGTCTTTGACAACTTTGTAATAAAATCCATGGTAATATGCTCTCACTTCCACATCGGGATTTCTAGCAGTTGCAACTTACCATACGGTTTTTGGTGTTCGGCTTTAACTTGCAAACACGTGACGGATTGCTCAACATACTTAACAACATCACGTTTCATGCCCGGCCACCAATATTCTTTCCTCAAATCAAGGTACATCTTTGTCGCACCCGGATGAATGGAATACTTAGACTTGTGCGCTTCATCAAGAAGCACCTTTCGAAAATCCCCCATATTTGGTACCCAGACTCGATTTTGAAAGGACAACAACCCGTGAGGGCCTAATTGAATAGACTCCGTTTGCCCCACGATTCGTTCTTCATATTTGTTATTAACAAAAGCCTTAATTTGAATCTCACCGAGTTTCACGACAAAATCGTTAGTAATTGTCATGCGTAACGACCCTACTCATATCACCGGATGTGGACTCTTTCGACTCAAAGCATCCGCGACCACGTTCGCCTTACCCGGATGGTAAAGTATCTCACAATCATAATCCTTTACCACATCCACCCACCTACGTTGTCGATAATTCAAATCTCGTTGATCAAAAAGATGTTTCAAACTCTTGTGATCCGAATAAATCGTACACTTGACACCATACAAGTAATGGCGCCAAATTTTCAAAGCATGGACCACCGCCGCTAATTCGAGATCGTGCGTTGGGTAATTCTTTTCATGTTCATTTAATTTCCTAGAGGCGTAAGCAATCACTTTACCCCATTGCATTAGAACTCACCCGATCCCATTTAATGAGGCATCATAATAAACCGTCATATCCTCAACACCTTCAGGCAACACTAAGACCGGATCTTGACATAATTTCTCCTTTAACAATTGAAAAGTAATTTCTTGCTCGTTCTCCCAATTGAACCTCATATTCTTCCTTGTCAACTTCGGCAACGGGGAGGCAATTTTAGAAAAGTCATGGATAAACTGACGATAATACCCGGCCAATCCGAGAAAGCTTCGAATTTCCGTAGGTGTAGTCGGTTGTTCCCAACTCTTTACCGTCTCTATCTTCCTCGGATCCACTTGAATCCCTTCCTTGTTCACAATATGGCCAAGGAATTGCACTTTCCTTTTCCAAAATTCACATTTTGAGAATTTAGCATACAATTTCTCCTTACGCAACGTTTTCAATACTTCACGCAAATGACGTTCATGTTCTTTCATACTTTTCGAATAGACAAGTATGTCATCAATGAACACAATTACCGACTTTTCCAACATGGATTGGCACACTCGGTTCATAAGGTCCTTAAATGCCGCCGGTGCATTTGTAAGACCGAAAGGCATCACTACAAATTCAAAATGCCCATAACGAGTTCGAAAAGCCGTCTTCTCAATATCTTCCTCACGGACCCGTATTTGTTGATAGCCGGACCGTAAGTCAATCTTCGAAAAATACGTTGCACCTTGGAGTTGGTCAAACAATTCATCTATCCGAGGTAATGGATAACAATTCTCGATTGTCACTTTGTTCAACTCCCTATAATTGATACACATACGCATACTACCATCCTTCTTCTTCAAGAATAAAACCAGAGCACCCCATGGCGAAGCACTCGGTCGGATAAAACCCTTTTCAAGCGACTCTTGGGTTTGATTTAACAATTCTTGCATTTTCGTTGGTGCTAAACGATAAGGAGTTTTAGCAATATGAGTAGCCCCCGGAACTAACTCAATGCGAAATTCAACTTGTCTTTCCTCCGGAATACCCGGCAAATCGTCCGAAAAAACGTCTTCAAATTCACTAACCACCGGAATTTTACGAATGGATGGTGGCTCTTTACGAGTATCAACCACATGGGCAAGAAAAGCCATGCCACGACTAACAAGGAAACGGCGAGCCCGTGCATAAGTGCATAATGGCACAAGTCTTCTCCGTTTCTCGCCATGAATAATTAATTCTCCCCCACTAGGGTCTTCACACGAATAGACTTTTCATGGCATGCAATATCGGCTCTATAACGATCGAGCCAATCCATACCAATGACGATATCAAATTCACCCAAGGTCATCGGGATGAGATCAATTTTAAAGGTTTCGGCACTAAACACAACATTACAATCTTTACAAACATCAACCCCTAGCACAGTCTTACCATCTGCTATTTCGACTTCTACCGGATGACTTAACTTAGCTAGCGGTTTATCAA
This sequence comes from Rutidosis leptorrhynchoides, assembly GCF_046630445.1. Classification (NCBI taxonomy): domain Eukaryota; kingdom Viridiplantae; phylum Streptophyta; class Magnoliopsida; order Asterales; family Asteraceae; genus Rutidosis; species Rutidosis leptorrhynchoides. The sequence continues at coordinate 219,283,621 of NC_092343.1, read as the reverse complement.
GCATAGACACAAATCATGGAGTCACAAACGATAAATTAGCACCGCTATCAAATAGTATCCTTGTCGGATTAGAATTAACCATGAAAGTACCTGAGACAACTTCGTTGGATTGTTTAGCTTCATCGTTGGTCATCAAATATTTTCTTCCCTTAGCCGTACCCGCCGCCTTTTCTAGCCTCTGTACTTAGTCACTTGACAATTCGGGACATTCCGACTTTCGGTGCCCCATTTTTTGACAAGTAAAGCACGTGACCGACTTATTCAAACAATCGCGGGAGTAATGACCCTGCTTCCCGCAACTATAACAAGTAGGTGTAAAAGTACTCGAACCACCTTTCCTCACACTTCTGACGCTTTCGGACACCCCTTGCTTTTTGATAATGATAAAAAGGAACATATATTTCATAGCATTATCCTTCAAGAAAGACAAGCTTCTAGTTGCAATTGTTCTAATTTCAAGTAATTATCGTTTAAATAATAAAAGGTGAAGACAAAAGACAGATTCGACGATTTCAAGACGCAAATGACCAAAAAGCTAAAAAGTACAAAGTACAATTCAAGTGGTTCAATTTATTGATGAGAAACATCTCAAAATTACAAAAGTACAAGCCGCAAAATGCAAAGTACAAGATATTAAATTATACGAAAAGGCGTTCGAAAATCCGGAACCGAGACATGAACCAACTTTCAACGCTCGACGCAACGGAGCTGAAAGTACAAGTCAACTTTGCACAAGAATATAATATAATATTTAAATAATTCATAATAAGAATAATAATAAATAATAAAAAGTTGTTAATTGAGCATAGTTAAAGGGTCATAAGTGAAAATTTCAAATTAATAATTCGCAACGAGAAATTATTGATTCAACTTTGAATGGTAGCCAGCTAACATTCCACCTACAACAGGTTTAATCATTTGCCTATAAAAGCAAGGCACGGAGTAATGAAGAAACTACACCTTTTTCTTTTCCTTTCTCATATCATATACGATATATATATATATATATATATATATATATATATATATATATATATATATATATATATATATATATATATATATATATATATATATATATATATATTTTATAATTATAATTTTAATTTAAGTTTAATAATAATTGGGTTATTGTAAGAATGTTTTACGGGTTTCAAATCGAAACTCTATCCGTGTAATGCTACGCTATAAATAATCATTGTAAGTTATGTTCTTCCTTTTTAAATTAATGTCTCGTAACTAAGTTATTATTATGCTTATTTAAGTTGAAGTAATCGTGATGTTTGACTAAATATTAAGAAAAGGTTATTGAACTTTGGACCATAATTAAGGTTTGGGCAAAAGACCGATACTTATGGAAATTGGACTATTGACTATTAATAGATGGGGGTATTGTCTAATTGAGTGACAACTCATTGGAGTATGTCGAACCTATCTTCAAATTAATTAACCTAATAATTAATAATGATTATGGTTGTCCTATTTAGTGACGTTCATATGGAATCTATTATAATCATTTAATTAATTATTCGGGTTGAGTAATTGATTATTCAAACTGATCAAGTGGATAAATTAATATTCATATCTAATCAAAACAGGAGTGGATTATATACAGTGATAACTGGTGTAATTGTTGACAGAAGTGATAATTGCGTCACAGTTTAAATCCTTAATTAGTGGGAATATTTGACTTCGGGTATAAGGGTAATTTGACGAGGACACTCGCACTTTATATTTATGACCGATGGACTATTATGGACAAAAACCAGATATGTATCAAATAAACCAGGACAAAGGACAATTAATCCGGGTAACAATTAATTAAAATCAAACATCAAACATCATGATTACGGAAGTTTAAATAAGCATAATCCTTTTATTTCATATTCTATCGCAATTTTATTTATTGTTATTTTATTTATCGTCATTTATTTATTTTACGCACTTTAATTATTGTCATTTATCTTTACGCTTAAAAATATAAAATCGACAAACCGGTCATTAAACGGTAAATCCCCCCAAATTACCTATAATTACTATATATAACTAAATCTAGTTTAACTACTTAATTAACTAATTTGACCTAGTAACACACCCAATAATAGTGTCCACGGATCGACCTCCCGGACTTTACCTTAGCTATATTATTACATGATAGGTATACATTCCTTTTGTGTTTTAGTTTAATTTAGGTGATTTCCTGTAGTAAATAAATATAAAACTGATAGCAGTTTCATACACACCCTCTAGAACACATCAAGTTTTTGGCGCCGCTGCCGGGGACACTTTTTGTGTCTTCACGGGGTATTTAAGTTTTTTTTTAGTTTTTAACTGATTAAAGATATATTAATTTAAATATATTAATATAATAATATCGAAATAAAATATAATAATATAATAATAATTTTGAATCAAATTTGAATCGTAAATTTTAAAAAGTCGTATTTATTAAATACTTCAGGGGTATATTATGTAACTTATAATTAATAATTTCTATCATGTGAATAGTAAATTAATTAATTTCATTTCATTTACTATTCAATGAATAGTAAATGAATTAAAAAAACAATTAAATAGTTTTTGCTTTTCTACTTTTTTTTAAGAAAAAAATTAAAAAAAATAAAATAAAATCGAAAAATAAAAAAAAAATTAAAAAAATAATAATAAAAAAATCTTGTTTTTTTAAAAATAAAAATAAAAAATAAAAAAATTTAAAAAAAATATTTAAAAAAATATTTTTTTAAAAAAATTAAAACGTAAAAATAAAATAATAATTAAAAAAAATTATTAATTTCGTAAAAAAATTTAAAAAAAATTATTTAAAAAAATATATTTTTAAGATTTTGTCTATAAAATTAAAAAAAAAAAATTTAAGTTTTATTACCTTTAGATTTTTAGACTCTAGTCACAACTTTTAGTATTAAGTTTAGTTTTGCCATAGTTATTTTTATACTTTTAGTTTTTTAGACTTTGCCTTAAAATCCCTTAAGTGCTTTTTCTTTAGACTAAGATTTAAGTGCCTTAAAATTTTGCGACGCTGTGTTAAAATTTTAGTATCCTTTTAAGTAATTCTCGTTTAGAATCCCTTTTTAATTTTCGACGCGCTACAATTTTCTTATTTTTCGACCTTTTATTTTTCGACATTTTTCGACGCGCTCTTTTTCTTTCTTATTTCTCGACGCTCTAGTTTTTAGGACATAGATTTTTATTTCAAAATTTCGACGAATTTTTTTTTAAGTGGTTAAATTGATAGACATTCAAAATTTTCTGGTTCGTAGTAATAATTGGATTTGTTAGTGGCGAGTTGTGGGCTTCCGATTTAAAGGGTCCTGGCTACCTGCTGCATCTATTGGTTATTCGAAACGTGGGCAAAATCAAAAAAGTCTATTAATTTGATAACTTATATAATTTTTTTTATTTTTATAACTAATAGGATATTCTGTGAATGCACCAAGCAAAATGTTCACCACCTTTCATACGTTCACCACCTGTAACTCGATCAGGACATCTAGCCAACATTGTCGCCGTTGATTTTTCTTTAGAATCGTCATCTAGTCGACCAAGTACTCCAATTCAAATTTCCGATAATCCATTTTTTGAACCCGACTTCACTACCGAGAACCCGGAGGATATTCAAGGACAATTCCAAGATCCTGAACCACTAATCATTCCTCCTGAACCACAAACCGTTAAATCAGAATCCTCTAGTGATTCAGATTCAACAAATTCAATTATGGAAGTAACGGAACCTCTAAGTATGGAAGATCGAATGAGAGCCACACGCACAGGCCAAGGTCACGCCATTATTAAGCAAGACATCAATGCGCCAGATTATGAAATCAAGGGACGAATCCTACACATGGTAACTAATCAATGCCAATATAGTGGTGCGCCGAAGAAAGATCCAAACGAACATCTTCGTACCTTTAATAGGATATGTACTCTATTCAAAATCAGAGAAGTTGAGGATGAACAGATCTATCTCATGTTATTTCCCTGGACTTTAAAGGGAGAAGCCAAAGATTGGTTAGAATCGTTACCTGATGGGGCGATTGATACATGGTATGTTTTAGTTGAAAAATTTCTTAAACAATTCTTTCCGGCATCTAAAGCCGTGAGACTTCAAGGAGAAATTGTTACGTTTACGCAAAAGCCAAATGAAACTCTGTATGAGGCATGGACAAGATTTGGAAAGTTGTTGAGAGGATGTCCGCAACATGGTTTAGACACTTATCAAATAGTACAAATATTCTACCAAGGTATCGACATTGCTACATGAAAAGACATCGACATAGCAGCTGGTGGTTCCATTATGAAGAAAACCGCAACTGAAGCTTATAAAATTATTGATAACACAGCCTCCCACTCACATGAGTGGCATCAGGAAAAAGATATTTTTTGTTCATCTAAAGCGGCTAGAGCCGATTCTAGCCATGACTTTGATTCCGTTTTCGTAAAAATAGATGCTTTCGAAAGACGAATGGAAAAGATGACTAAAGATATTCACGCAATACGAATCAGTTGTGAGCAATGCGGTGGACCACACTTAACGAAAGATTGTCACATTGAGCAAACGATGGAACAACGTGAGAATGTTTCCTACATGAACCAAAGGCCGGGAAATAATTATCAGAATAATTATCAACCGCCAAGGCCAAACTTCAATCGAAATCAAAACATTCTTTACAATCCAAATGGACCCAACAATACCTCGTATAACCAACAAGGTCCGAATAACCAACCAACTTAAAACAACACTTTCAATCAACAAAGAACTGGTTTGTATAAACCACCACAACAAACCGAAGAGAAAAACTCAAATCTGGAAGAAATGGTACAAAAGCTAGTTGAATCTCAAACACAATTTATTACATCTCAAACCCAAATAAATGAGAGGTTTGATCAATCACTAAGAACTGAACAAGCTTCCATTTTGAATCTAGAAAAACACGTAGGTACTCTTGCTAGCATGATGAGTGAGAGGGAACAAGGAAAGCTACAGAGTAATACTGAAGTAAATCCTCGGAATGAGAATGTTAATATGGTTTCAACAAATTCTGAAAAACCAGCATCAGAAGATGGGAAGGTTTTTGATGTGAGTAACAATGATGAAGTTACAACACCACCACCACCCGAGTATGTAAAGCCAGTGGTGGCACCATACAGACCACCCATCCCGTTTCCAAGAAAAGGAGTTGAGTATGAGCAAGTAATAGGTAATAAAGTTTGTGATACCTTTGGAAAGAAGAAAAAGAATAAGAAAGTGCAAGAAACAAAAACCGTAAAGATAAACCCGGTGAAGACAGTTCCACCAAAACCTCCACCCAGAGTGGATAATCCGGGTGAATTTATTATTCCTTGTCTACTTAGTGATTTTGTCATGTATGATGCACTAGCAGATTTAGGTGCAAGTCTGAGTGTTATGCCTCTTTCATTATATAAGAGATTAGGTGTAGGTGAGCTAACTCCAACGGATATGAGTGTTCGACTCCTTGATCAAACCATTAAGTACCCAGTTGGAATTGCTGACAACCTACCCGTTCAAGTAGGAAATTTAACCTTTCTAGTTGAATTTATTGTCATTGACATAGAAGAAGACTCAAACGTTCCTCTGATTTTAAGTCGACCATTCTTAGCGTCCACCGGGGCTTTATTTGATGTAAGAAAGGGTAGAATGACACTTAGTAAATATGAGAAATCGATCACCTTTATGATTCGAAAGTCTAAATCTCCACCAATCAAAACCGTTGAACCAACAAAAACGATTGGTAAGAACCATGTTGTTTTACCAACTCCAACGGTTGTGCTTAACAATAATAAAAAGCCTAAGTGTGGGGAAAATGAAGTAACACCTAATGATGACTTGATAACAAAGAACCTCATTGTTGATATGAAATTAAATGACTCCGTTATTAATAGTTCAATGAAGAAACTTATTAAACGGATTCGCGATGCTAGAACCAAGGAGAACTTTAAGTTATGTAACCGGTTAGTATCCAATATATCGCCTAAAGAAAAGGTAAAACTAGTTGAATTTGTGGATATTACACAGGAATTCGACCAATGGCTTAAAGCAAAAGTTACAGATATGCAAGTTGATTATGGTCCAAGAGAAATTGACAATGAAGTTAATCACAAATTCGACACCACGGCTACCTAAGTGTGGGGAGATTCAAATGTTCTAAAAAGAAAATATTGTCTAGGGGTAGTTGTTTTGTTCTCGTGTAGTTCCGAGAATGGAATTCGATTGGTCTTTTCCACTAGCAGACACTAAAGAACTAGTTTTCTCCCCCCATTCTAAATTTTTTATTTTATAGGTTTTATATGAAATTTATACGCATTTTTAAATTTAAGTTTTGTGTGAATTTAAAAACAAAAATGTACTTTATTTAATTAAGTTAAAAATATAATTTCTAAAATTCGTCGTAAGTTGAAAACTAGGTCGTTGAACCGAAATTGCTTTACCCGAGGGCGGGGCGACAAATTTTGTTATCATTATTTTTAATATTATTGATCTAAAGTATACCAAAAAAAATAAAAAACCCAAAAATCTTTGCTTTTAAAACAATCGCTTTAAAAACGACAAATTTTAAATTTTGTCGAGGGACGGACTAGGTAAACATACCGAAACTACCTCTACCTAAAGTAAAAGGAAACAAAATGTTAAAAATTATTCATTTAAATTGTTTTAATAAATAAAGATTTTATATATAATAAAAATATTATATATGTTTGTAGTGTATCTTATGTACAAAACAGGGTAAAACAGCGCACTTTCAAAGACTGACATTAAGTTCAGCAAAAGCTACTAATTTTGACGATAAGACGCAAAATATCAAATGTGATTTAAAATAATATGTTTGCAAACTCGGTATTTTTAATCACTTTTCTACACTAATCACCCTCATGAATTTATAAATATAGTCTGATTTCATGCAAATGAGGGCATTGCATGATCTCAAGTGTGGGGAAGGGTTATAAATTCTCTCGGGTTTACACTTGGTTTAATTGCCAAATTTTGTGAAAATTTGAAAAATTTTCAACTAAATGAATTCAAAATCATGTTTATACATATTTATGAACGATGAAAACTAGGTGTTAATACCGAAATTATCATTACCTCGGAAAGGACATAAATTGAGAAACACCCTAAAACGCTTGAATTCATTTAAAATGGAATAAAGGAGAATAAAAAGGCAAAGAAAAAAACTAAGTGTGGGGAGAATGTACCAAGTTATTCAATAAAACTATCTATCACATGTTTCTGTAAAGTTTATTGCAGGTGCTTTTGTTTTGGACTAAATTAACTGTTTTACCCATAATATTATAATAAAGATAAAAGAAAAGATGGATCTACACGATGAATCAATTCCATCATTATAAGGAAGTAAAGTCTTCCGAAAAAGACACGCGCTTCTTGATTTAGGTCAAGAAGTTGTCGTCCAGACCAGCTGTAGGTTGACGAAAAATCTAAAAAAGTCATCTCTAAAATCAACAAGAAATCCACGTACTTCAACATCAAACAGGGTCGCCAAGTGGTCAGACTTATCTTAACCATGAGAGGATCTGTCTCGTAAAATGGGGAGGGCGCCGTGCAAATTAGCTTGATAAGACTAATGAATTAGACCCCCAGAAAGGATAATCTCCTTAAAGATCAAAAATCAGCTTTTAAGCCTGATATTACTCAATCCTTGAGATTGACCTTAAAGATTGAGAATTACAAACTCATGGAATTCGATGATATCTAAACTTGAGCTTGAACGAGAGAATATTTTGATCAAAATTACAAACCGATTTGTTTTCTGAAAATCCATTTTTAATGTGTTCATTACCATTGAACGTAAAATCCTATGAATTCACCTAGAATTCATTAGGTCACCTGAACCAAATCAAGTGTCAACCGTAAGAACGGTGGTTGCATAGCATGGTCGAAGATAGGACCTTGTGCTAGACTGAAAAACTATAGGGTGATCTTTACTATTGCTCCTACAAAGGATAGTAATTGCATCCGACACGATATAGACCATAATCAAAAGCATGTCACGGGACATTGCCTTAACAGTTGCCTGTTCAACGCTTTCCTTTACAACCGAACGGTAGTTTACCGAAAGGTAATATACGGAGTAAGTATACTCGACGTGTTGCTTTCCTAATACAAGGTTAGCAAGTGGGTGACACAAAACCATAAGTTTTGAGCTAAAATTTTCAAATCTGAAACCCACAGAACCCACAAAAACAATTTGCAAACACCGGTGAAGGGTTATTCCGGAAAACTTATCTAGGGTAAAAGCTAGATTGAATTTTCAAAAGATCAAATGTTTTCATAAAGATCCGATTTCCTTAAAGGATCTAAATTTTCATAGTCATGTTGGACTGTAAACCACATCGTTACTATCATTGTTTATACCGCCGTATTGAAATCACTGATGTACAAAGTGTGAAGAATAAAGAAGTAATTCTGGTAAAGTTATATTCAAGTTCTATATTGCTTGAGGACAAGCAATGCTCAAGTGTGGGAATATTTGATAATGCTAAAAAAGAACATATATTTCATAGCATTATCCTTCAAGAAAGACAAGCTTTTAGTTGCAATTGTTCTAATTTCAAGTAATTATCGTTTAAATAATAAAAGGTGAAGACAAAAGACAGATTCGACGATTTGAAGACGCAAATGACCAAAAAGCTAAAAAGTACAAATACAATTCAAGTGGTTCAATTTATTGATGAGAAACGTCTCAAAATTACAAAAGTACAAGTCGCAAAATGCAAAGTACAAGATATTAAATTATACGAAAAGGCGTTCGAAAATCCGGAACCGAGACATGAACCAACTTTCAACGCTCGATGCAACGGAGCTGAAAGTACAAATCAACTATGCACAAGAATATAATATAATATTTAAATATTTCATAATAAGAATAATAATAAATAATAAAAAGTTGATAATTGAGTATAGTTAAAGGGTCATAAGTGAAAATTTCAAATCGATAATTCGCAACGAGATATTATTGATTCAACTTTGAATGGTAGCCAGCTAACATTCCACCTACAACAGTATCAATCATTTGCCTATAAAAGCAAGGCATGGAGTAATGAAGAAACTATACCTTTTTCTTTTCCTTTCTCATATCATATACGATATATATATATATATATATATATATATATATATATATATATATATATATATATATATATATATATATATATATATAATTTTAATTTTAATTTAAGTTTAATAATAATTGGGTTATTGTAAGAATGTTTTACGGGTTTTAAATCGAAACTCTGTCCGTGTAACGCTACGCTATAAATAATCATTGTAAGTTATGTTCTTCCTTTTTAAATTAATCTCTCGTAACTAAGTTATTATTATGCTTATTTAAGTCGAAGTAATCGTGATGTTTGACTAAATATTAAGACGGGGTTATTGAACTTTGGACCATAATTAAGGTTTGGGCAAAAGACCGACACTTATGAAAATTGGACTATTGACTATTAATAGATGGGGGGTATTGTCTAATTGAGTGACAACTCATTGGAGTCTGTCGAACCTATCTTCAAATTAATTAACCTAATAATTAATAATGATTATGGTTGTCCTATTTAGTGACGTTCATATGGAATCTATTATAATCATTTAATTAATTATTCGGGTTGGGTATTTTATAATTCAAACTGATCAAGTGGGTAAATTAATATTCATATCTAATCAAAACATGGGGTGGATTACATACAGTGATAACTGGTGTAATTGTTGACAGAAGTGATAACTGCGTCACAGTTTAAATCCTTAATTAGTGGGAATATTTGACTTCGGGTATAAGGGTAATTTGACGAGGACACTCGCACTTTATATTTATGACCGATGGACTGTTATGGACAAAAACCAGATAGGTATCAAATAAACCAGGACAAAGGACAATTAACCCGAGTAACAATTAATTAAAATCAAACGTCAAACATCATGATTACGGAAGTTTAAATAAGCATAATCCTTTTATTTCATATTCTATCTCAATTTTATTTATTGTTATTTTATTTATCGTCATTTATTTATTATACGCACTTTAATTATTGTCATTTATCTTTACACTTAAATATATAAAATCGACAAACCGGTCATTAAACGGTAAATCCCCTCAAAGTTACCTATAATTACTATATATTACTAAATCTAGTTTAACTACTTAATTAACTAATTTAACCTAGTAAGACACCCAATAATAGTGTCCACGGATCGACCTCCCGGACTTTACCTTAGCTATATTATTACACGATAGGTATACTAGCCTTTTGTGTTTTAGTTTAATTTAGGTGATTTCCTGTAGTAAATAAATATAAAAATGATAGCCGTTTCATACACACCCTCTAGAACACATCACTTTTCTTGTTGGAGTAACTAGATGCTCCAAATTTTCTCTTACTCGTCCCATAACTAATCGGACTCGGAGCTTGTGCTTCAAACCCTTTTGCCACTGCCAAAAGCTTCGCAAAAGTTTCAACATGAAAAATACTAATTTTACCCTTCAAATCATCTCTAAGGGTTGCGTGAAAATCTTCCATCAACAATTGATCATTCCCCACATACTCGGGGCAAAAATGCGCTTTGGCGAGAAAGTTGGTTTTAAGAGTGTTTAGGTCCAAAGAACCTTGACGCATGTTTCTTAATTCGTTGCACAACTTAGAAAGATCCGCTTGTGTACGATACTATAAGAAAAACTCTTTCTTGAACTCTTCCCAAGAAAACCCTACAAAAGCCGTTTCACCCATCATAGCAAGTTTACCGTCAAGCCAATCCTTAGCATTGCCCCTCATCAAACTAGTGGCAAGCCTTGCCTTCTTTTCGGGTGGGCATTCGCTAGTACGAAAACAACCCTCAATATCGGAGATCCAAGCTGTACTTTTCATGGGGTCGGGATCCCCGTGAAAGTGAGGAGGCTTAGTCGCCATGAAGTTCTTGTAGCTAAAAACCATTTCTCCCCCATGTTGAGGTCTAGGAAACCTCCTTTCGACTTCTTCTCTCACTGCATCGACCATTTGTTCTCGAATTAAATCGACCACATGTTCCAAAACCGACTCTTCAAGTATTTGCTTAACTTTTCGTGAGAAAACCGAGACATAGTTTTCTAGGGTGGCCTCTATTTTGGTAGTCATTTCATCTTCCTCCACATGAGAGGGACCACCACCGTTATTTGTATCCGTTCCATTTCTCGTCTTCATTCTAAAAAATGAAACGAATTAGACATCACGTCGAAAACAATAAGGATATATACATACATATGGTCACACGCACAACACACCTAGCTCAATACTTGTCGCACGTCCTTTCTTGACTTAACTTGCAACTGTAATAGTGGTCGTGACTCACTATTATGCTCGCATGCCGTGCCATGCTCAAACGTATCACAACCATTTTGCTCGATGTTCAAAACAATAGCACATGATTAGTAACATCACAACATAGCATAGTTAGTCCATCTATGCACCAAGGCACTAATCAAAAAACATACCGTCGTAGTCCTACACGTCCCGCATATAACTCAACAAAACAAAAGTCTAAGTCTAGGCGCCTATCTCAAGTCACCTAATTCCTTAGACCATTCTGTGATACCACTTGTAATGACCCAACCTGTTATATCAATAAAAACGTACATATTTTTTTTAAGTATAACATGTCGTTGTGCACATCAATCATCTATCACAATTAATTACTACATGTTTCAAATGGCGCATACGCTTAATTAAAAGTTTACATCAACATTCGGGTTCGATGACCCATTTTACAATTCCAAAAAACAAAATATAAGTTTCGGCCAATTAGTTTAAGTTCCAAACATCACTTGAGCAGGGGGTTTGGGGTTAAACTACCCAAACATTAGGTCGAACTTTCAAAAGCATCCACTAGGCACGTAGGAGGAAAAACCTAGTCCACAACTTTACCCTTGCCATGATCCGCGCCCGCATCTAAAAATATAAACAATGAGAGGGTAAGCTAAAGCTTAGTGAGTAGAATAAATATATACATGCATATACAATTTACCTACTCGCATCCACAACATCATACAATGCAACAAATGTAAATCATCTCATAACAAAAGCTAGTATCACCAAATCATACATATAGCAACATCAATAGCATAATAATCATAATAATAATTAAATGCGAACATCAACAATTGTAAACCATGGTTAACCAATAATCGCAAGGGAATGACCTCGCGAACAAGTCATCGGTGTTCATAACAACCGTTAGCGTCCAAAAACGGCTATGGTATGCTAACCCCCGAGGTTTTCCAAAAACGGCTATGGCGTCACCCCCAAGTGTTCCAAAAATGGCTATGGCATCACTTGATCAACGTGTGAGTAAAACACGGCTATTATTCAAAACCATGTGCACAAACACGGATATGTGCAAAATTAATACGGACAAATAACGTGTGAGTAAAACACGGTTATTAATCACAACCATGTGCACAAACACGGCTATGTGCACAATTAATACGGGCAAATAAATCATATACATACATACATACATAGACATTCCACTCACCTTATCGTCTTGTGAGATTTCCAACAACAACTTGTAACCTTCAAGGCAAGTTACCTATACAATTAAATGCCCAATTAATTCACTAAACAAGTTTGACTATTCACCAACTAACCACACTAGTGCATTTATGACCCAAAAGGGTATTTATGACCCATTTGCACTAGAATCACTAAGTCAAACTCACAACTAATCACTAAAAGCTAGTGATTATGACTCTAAGACCTCCATCAATACAAATCTAGGGTATTTTTTTATACCCAATTCAATCCACTAGGTCAAACTTACCCATTTGATCCATTTCAAGTCAACCGTTAACATCAACAACAAATCTTTCACTAACACATGAGTGTGCTAGTGATCCAACAACCCAAACAACCCTACAAACTTCAAGTTTCATGGCCAAACCCTAGATTGTAAACCTTAGGTTTCCATTCAACCATTTTACCCTAAAAATCGCCCATTTAACCCTAAAATGGGTCTTACAACAAACCCATAAACAAATCATTAGTCCTAAATCAACTAAAAGTTAAAACTCGGAATTAACACTTACCACCACTATCAAATCGTAGCTAAGAACGAGGAGAACAAATTTCCTTCTTGCTCCAAAGATCGAATCACAAAACTTCACCTTCAAATCTAACTTTGAATCTAAGAGGGTTTTAAGTTTTGAGAGAAAATGGAGAAAGAAAATGGAAAAGAAATGAAGAAAATCAGTCATGTGGCTGAGATTTAAAGTCCCTATCTGATCCACACGCGAAAAGACAAAAATACCCCTTTTAAAAACTGAATTTCGGTCCAGATTCACAGGAATGTCGCGGCGCGACCCTAACTCTTCGCGGCGCGGCATTTACACAATTTTCGAGCTGTCAAATGAGCCACCTGAACTTGATTCCCTTGTATACTCGCGGCGCGGCCCCAGGCTCTACGGCGCGACCGTGGGCGGCATCTGACCATTTTTCGCCAAATTGTTCTAACTATAGATTACACGTATCATATATACACCTAGGCTTCACCACAAGGTCTCTGCATCCTCAAGTGTGTGTGTGTGTGTGTGTGTGTATATATATATATATATATATATATATATATATATATATATATATATATATATATATATATATATATATATATATATATATATATATATATATATATATATATATTGTACTACAAACTAAAACTTCATATCATTTAATCATCTATACACCCAAAAGTAAACGTCCATAAGATAAGATACCTACCTTAGAACATGTATGAAAACGGGATGTTACATAAATATGTTTCAAAAATGGGTATAAAAATTTCTCATATAATTACAGAATTCCTAGGGAAGTAAAAACTCTCATCCTTTTAACCGTGTCATCTGGAAGCTCAGACATTATTTTTGCCATACCCGAAGTTGGAAAACTGAAAGGCTTATTAATCGTGAGCTTACTTATTCCTTTTTAATGCTATTTTGATCCATTTACTTTCGAGTGGGTCAATGATGCACATTGATGCACATTGATTGCGTACTTGATGAAGGTTTCTTGCCTGCTTTCGGTTAGTACAAATGATGCACATTGATTGCGTACTTGATGAATTAGGTATCTTAAGACAAGGTACGCCATGTTTCCAATCTTTTATATTGGTTGTTGAAGTTTGTAATAATCTTTGATTTTGTGTGAACTCGCATATCCTGTAAGACTCATCGTCATAGAGTTCCAATACGATCTTTCTTTTTAATGCCAAAATCACATACATACTTCTACTTACTTATTCCTTTTTATAATTTGGTTTAATTTATCTATAGGTTCTTGATGGAAATGGTGTAGGGACATATTGCTTAAGAATAAATAAGCTCATAATGTTAATCACACAAGGTTTATTTGCTTTCATTTCTTTTTAGAAATGCCTGAACACAAGGTTTGTCTGCTTTCACTATGCTTTAATCATTGGTACATATAGTATTGACTATTAAGGGACAATAGTACTGATACACATTTGAACGTCTACTTCAACATCAAATTTGGTCAACTTCATTAATTGGTCATCATGTCTTTTAATCATCCTTTTTGAGTTTATGTTTTGGAATGGGTGTGTTTTTGTGCTATGCCATTCTTAAGTAGTTACATATTCCTCTTCTATAAGACTATACCATCTTTAAGAAATTGTCTATATGGCAAAATGGGGGGGTTGTTGTCATAGTTTTTAATGGTAATCACGAACTGAATTCTGGGTTCTACTTCCAATGTCTATAAATTTGTTAACCGATTTAGTATTTTTACATGCTAACTTAGTTATGTTTATGTTTTAGTAACAAACATTATGTTGCACTTATCAGATAACATTTGTCTACTGCACATTTCTTAAACTTTTCTTCAATAAATTTCTTTTTTTAACTAAGGTTTTTTTATTATTTTTTCTTAAAAATATACGAGTAATAGAGTATTTACAGCAGGCAAGTAATGTCATTTCACTTTGAAGTTTTTATTAGATGGTAGGGTGATAATGTTTGAAATGTGTTTACATGGTAGTCTGTCTGCTACTTATCGAATATCGATTATGCTTCCTAAAAATGTCATATTAAACAGTTTCCGATGATGCAAGTGCATAACGGGTGAAGATATGACAAAATGAAGTCCCTACAAGGGATGAGTCTAATTGCAAAGCAGCTCAAACATTAGAGGTAAGTTACTTTTACCGGTTTAAAAACACGTCTTTAAAATGAATATCTAATATCTAAATACTTAATTAGATTCAATGGAGTATTTAATGTT
Source organism: Rutidosis leptorrhynchoides (assembly GCF_046630445.1). Taxonomy (NCBI): domain Eukaryota; kingdom Viridiplantae; phylum Streptophyta; class Magnoliopsida; order Asterales; family Asteraceae; genus Rutidosis; species Rutidosis leptorrhynchoides. The sequence continues at coordinate 219,268,309 of NC_092343.1, read as the reverse complement.
AATTTCATTAAAGAGCATTGGCAAAAATTGTAGGGACTGAATATCATATATGGTAGAATTAGGTTGTGTTTCTTTGTGCTCCATCTTTACTAAAAATATATGTTTTCAAGTCTATTAGTGTAGAAATAGAAGTTAAATATATTTCTATGAATTTACAGACAGATGTAAATTTTATTTTCTCATAATTAGGAATTTGACTAATGCCTTGCTGCTATGAATTAGATCATATTATAAAATCAACAATGGGGTGGTTGACTTGGTGTTTGAAAGGGGATACAAAAGGAGCTATTGTGTTGTTAAGACATATTATTAGTTAATATTAAACTTCATTTACTCCTTGACATAAGTTTTTGAAGTGCTTTTAATTTTTGACCCATTTGAGATTTTATATATGGTACAGAACCCAACAAGTTTGGCTTGAACTGATCCAAATGATATATTTAGTTTGGTTCTAGATAGGTTTATTATAGTTTGTCCTTTATGATATTAGATTTTTTGCTTTAAGGTCTAACCTTTGATGATGACTCTGTTTTAGGTAATGTACATAATCCATTGGAAACATACTGAAATACAACTATCAGAATCAATTGCTTGGAATATGCATGGGTTGACATATCTTTGTACATATATGTATGATGTAAAGCAAGTACTGATCAAATGTCTCCATTAAATTTTGAACTTTATCGTAATATTCTTTGAAGAAGAGTTTGTCACATTGACTGTCAGTAATCTCTATAGGTTAATTTTTAATGATAATGTTTATTCTCTTATTAAAATTTTCCAATTAATCTTTTCTTAGAATTTTGGTTTTTGGTTATTGCAATTGATTTAGTTTGGATACTCAAAGAAGATGTCAAAAGGAGATACCAAAGAAATGTCAAAGGGAATTTGTAACACCCTGATTTTTTTTTTAAACATCACGGTAGTACTAATAATTACCAAAATAACCCTGTATAATGTTTACAAACCAAAGTTATCAAATCAACTTAGTTAACATTATTACAATAATCTAAAATGACGGTGTTACTTAAAAACATTACAAAATCAGAAAACATCAGAGTCCGGCTAATAGTCAAACATGTCTTCATCCCGTCCGTAACACCCTTCTAACTAGCAGTACCTAAACCTGCAATGGGTGGAAATGTGGGGGAATTAGCACAACTGCTAAGTGAATGGATACTATTTAACAGATCAAGCATAAGCAACTAAATATGAAAAGGTCACAAATATGCTAACATCCTTAACTAGCATATAACAACTACTGACAATATGAGGACCGACGGCTTGTACGAGCACATGACTTAGCTGATCAGGCTACAGTCTACCGATAGTCCGCTTTACTAAATCCACTGCATAACCGTCCAGACGCAACACATGCGTCCTTCTATGCATTTTCAGAATTTATATCCTGATTATCATAAGTCACGCAGGCAGCATAACGGCTAGACATCAACACTTGGTAAAACATTCTGCCCATAAAGATACACGGTCGACCGAGTCACACAGTCGGTCGACTGTGTCCACACACTCGGTCGAGTCTCATCTCACACGGTTGACTGACTAAATTAAATCATCTGGCCAGAACTCATATACACTCGGTCGAGTGTGTCACTCAACCGGTCGATCGTCTGAGTCACTCAGTCGATTGTCAAAGACAGTCGGCCGAGTGTGTTCTTCAGTAGCTGATGCTGCAAAACCCACGGGTTTCACCCCCAATTCACCAAATCTCGATTTTGGACTCATTTTTGACCCTGAAAATGGTTACATCTTTTGCACAAAACCTTTTGGGACTCAAACCCACAAATCTTACACTCAAACAACATCAAAATCAACCAATTTTGCACCAAAAACCAACTTTGACAAAACCTAACTTTAAAAAGCATTTTGACACAAATTTAATCATGAAATCGAACAAGATTTACCTTGTTAGAATCACAACAATACAAGGAACGATTTGACACTAAAATCAAGCTTCAATTTGAGATCAATTGATTTAGGGTTTGAGATGGTTAGGACGAAGAGAGTACGGGGTGTTTAGTGAAGATTCTAGATAGATGGAGAAATGAGAAAAATAAGGCAACATAAAACACTTAATTGGGGTTAAAATCTCATACTCCATCACACACGGGTATTTACCAGTTATCTGATAACTTTCGTACGTAATTTGACTGCCCTATCGGAGTCCAAATTAAATAAATGAACCTGTTCTGTGACCCTTGTCACAAACTGGTCTTAACCAAACAATAAAATAACACTACACATATAATTAAAATAAATGCATAATTAGTCACACAATTATGCCTAAGGGTAAAAAGGTCATCTTACATCTATGCCCGATCTGAGGATGTTACAAATCCACCCGCGTTAAGAAGATTTCGTCCTCGAAATCTGATCATGGTCAAACAGACGTGGATAACGAGATTTCATCAGCTCTTCGGTCTCCCACATAAGGTTCGATCCTAAACTATGCCTCCACTCAACAAGCACCATATAGATCTCCTTCTTTCTTAACTTTGTCACCTTTCTATCAACAATTCTAACTGGTTCTTCAACTAACTTTTGATTCAAGTCCACCCTCAAATCACTCATCGGAACCAGTTGCATTTCATCATCGACCTTACACTTCCTAAGGTAACACACATTGAATGTGTTGTGTATCCCTGCCAACTCTGCTGGAAGCTCTAATACAACAATCTGGTCGTTAACCCTTTGAATAATCTTGAATGACCCAATGTACCTCGAAGCTAACTTACCCCGCTTACCAAAGCTGATAACTCCCTTCCACGGAGAAACTTTCAAGTAAACACGATCACCCACCTCAAAGTTTACCGGACGTCTACGTGGATCGGCGTACATTTTCTATCTGTCACGGGCTGCTTTCAACTTTTCACGTGATATTGCTACCTTATCAGCTGTTATCTGAACTAATTCTGGACCTACAAACTGTTTCTCTCCGGCTTCTAACCAACAATTCGGCATTCTACATTTGCGACCATACAATATTTCATAAGGCGGCATACCAATACTCAAATGGTAAGTAGGCGAACTCGATCAAAGTTAGATGTGTATCCCACGGACCACCGTACTCTAACACACAGGACCAAAGCATATCCTCTAGTGTCTCTATTGTACGCTCACTCTGACCGTCGGTCTGTGGATGATATGTTGTACTCAGATTTACCCTCGTTCCCAAACTTTTCTCTAAACTGTTCTAGAAATTAGATACAAATCTAGAATCCCTATCGGATACGATAGACAACGGAATCCCATGTCGACTAACTATCTCTTTCAAGTACAACTCTGCAAAGTACTCAACGAAGCTGTCTCTTTTGTTGCTAAGAAGTGTGCACTCTTCGTTAGTCGATCAATAATTACCCATATCATATCATTACCTCTCTGAGATATAGGTAATTTAGTTACAAAATCCATCGTAATATGATCCTATTTCCACTCTGGAATTTTCAACTGCTGTAACGAACCATAGGGTTTCTGGTGTTCGGCTTTAACCTGAGCACAAATATGACACCTTTCTTCCAATTGAGCAAAATCTTTCTTCATCATTGGCCACCAATACATTGGTTTTAAATCATTATACATCTTGGTACTACCCGGATGGACAGTCAACCTTGATTGGTGCGCTTAATTTAAGATCTATTTTCTTAAATCTCCAAGCATAGGCACCCAAATTCGGTTCTTAAACGTCTTAAGTCCACGGGAATCGTCTGTTAATTGGTCCTTGATTTTGGTCATCAGTTCAGTCTTTAATTTTTCCTCCATTATGTGACGACCCGGAAATTTTCGACCAAATTTAAACTTAAATCTGTATATGGTCTTGACACGATAAGCAAAATCTATTAAACCGAGTCTCAAAATGTTGGAACTATTATTCATGAATGCATTTAACCTCGACTAATTCCGACGATTCACGAACAATTGTGTGTGTGTGTGTATATATATATACATATATATATATATATATATATATATATATATATATATATATATATATATATATATATATATATATAATTTGTTATAGTATTGTCATTACTAATATTATTATTATCATTAATAATATTAGAATTCTTATAATCAGTATTATTATTATTAATATTAATATCAGTATTATTAAAAATTATTATTTGTATTTTTGTTTTTAGTATTATAAGTAATGATGTTACTATTATTACCACTTTTATATTAAAACTATTGTTATTTCTATTATTATAGTTATAAATATTAGTATATTTATTATTAAAATGTTAATAATAAATATCATCATTAATACATTGATAATTATTAATATTAGTAAAAGTTAAATTATATAAACAAATATATAACTACAGATATACATAAATACATATATATATATATATATATATATATATATATATATATATATATATATATATATATATATATATATATATATATATATATATAATACAGTTATATATAAATATATTAAATGTAACTATAAGTTAAAAATATAATTGCTATAACAAATATTAGTATTACTACTTTCATTAATATCAATAATAGTAATATTAATAAATATTAACTATTAAAATTTTAATGTTATGATTATCAAAATAAATACCTAAAATATAAATATTACTATAAGAATGATTAAAATTATTATTTAGTTATAATTTAGATATTATAAGATATCATGATTAATAATATTATGTATTATTAATATTAATACTTTTATAAATATAATTACCATTATTATTAAAAATATTATTAATATTATCATAAAAATAATACAATTTATCTTTATTATTATTAATTAAATCATTCTTAATACTAATTATTATTATTATTATTATAGCTATTAATATTATTATTATTATTATTATTATTATTATTATTATTATTATTATTATTATTATTATTGTTTATATAATTATTATTATTAGTGTTAATATTATTATTAATATACTTATTTATTTATTAATACAAATTTTATATATATCTGGATTCAGTTAGGCATCCCCATCGACTGTATTAGATTAGTATTTTCTGTCTCTAAAAATTTGTTCATATCATTATCATAGTACAAATCAGATTATAAACAGATTCGAATTTATCTTATTTTTACTTAATTTTTCTGTTCTTTCTTTTGTCTGATTGAATTAGGGTTTTATAAGTCAACATCCACAATTATACTATAAGTCAATTAGTTGTAGTTGTTAAGAATCCACTACCATTATCATTTATATCTGCAAAAAAAATTGAAATATTAAAAACAGAAAACAAAACAGAAGTCTATTTCCTCTGTTCTTCATATTTTTAACCAAAACTCGATTCCTTATTTAATTTCAAAATTCTTAAATGCGGTTACGTTTGGAATCCTTATTTCAAACTATCTGCAAAGTTTCAAATTTCAATTTTACATAACGAATCCGAATTTTTGAAGTCAAACCTAATTTTCTAAAAGTCAAACGTTGTGTTCATCACAAAATTCGTTTTTGTGTTAATGTTTTTGTTAAAATTAATGATTCAGAAACTTTCTTTGAATGATTTGGAACCTAACTCATATAGTAATCTTTGGCTAAAACATCTTAAAATTTGAAATTGGTGATGGAGTACCCCGTGTTCTTCAGATGGCTGTTACAGCCTTTATTTATTTATTTATTTGTTAAAATTCTGATATAATTACATCTTGATTGTTACGTTTCATCTTCATATTCAAATTAAAACATTGAATTAGCTGTTGATGATTGTGGTTTAGTTCTGTCGTGGGTGTTATTCGAAGAGGAAGGAAAAACAGAAAACAATAGATACATAAATTAAAGATGATAATTATATCAGAAAAATAGAAGCAGTCGAGTGGTTTGAGGAGTGTTTAGGTGAGCGATAGGTCTCGGGTTCGAGCCCGATCCGGGTCAATCTTTTTAGCAAAACTTTTGGGAGGTAGTTTCCTTATCACAATTTTTTTTTATTTCTTATTGTGAATATTATTATTATTGTTATTATTATTATTATTGTTGTAAATATTAATTGTTATTACTACTACTTAATAGCATTATAATTATTACTAGTATTATAATTCTTATAAATATTATAACCATTAATATTATCATTAATATTAGTATCAGTATCATTTTAGACGTATTATTATTATTAACAAAGGTATTACTATTAAGATTACCATTCGTAAAAGATTGATATAATTATTATTATTAATAGGCATTAAGTATTAACATCAAAATTATTATTTTTATCATCATTATTATTATTAAATTATTCATTATATTAAAAATTACTGATATTATCATAGTTATTATTAATATTAATATGATTATTTTTACCAATATAATTATTTTGTTTACATTAAAACTATCATTATTATTATTATTATTATCATTATCTATATCAATATTACTAAAAATAATTACGTTTACGAAAATAAAAGTTTTAAAGATGTTATTAAGGTTGTAAGTATGTTTTTAATCAAATTAACAAAGTTTATATAAATATTCATATATAACATGTTAGGTATTTTTATTAAAATATTAATCAAATATATATATATATATATATATATATATATATATATATATATATATATATATATATATATATATATATATATATATATATATATATATATATATATATATATATCAATATAACTATATAAATATTAAACATTTTGAATATATACACAAACTAAATAAGTATAATATATAATTTAAGATATAATATATAAACTTGTTCGATTACAATTATATATTTTAATATATATACAAATGATATAGGTTCGTGAATCTGAGGCCAACCTTGCACTTGTTTAATGCCATCATATGCTTAATTACTACAAAATATCGTATTGTGAGTTTCATTTGCTCCCTTTTACTCATTACATTTTTGGGCTGAGAATACATGCACTGTTTTAATGACTGTTTTACAATATTTATATGTGTGAGTTTCATTACTCCCTTTTTATATATATTTTTAGGACTGAGAATACATGCGCTGCTTTTATAAATGTTTGACGAAATAGACACAAGTACTCAAAACTACATTTTATGGTTGGATTATTAAACGGAATATCACCCCTTTTAGCTTGGTAACCTAAGAATTAGGCAGGCGAGAGGTTCTGTTCCTAATTGACGCGAATCCTAAAGATAGATCTATGGACCTCAACAAGTCCCATCCAGGTTATGGATGCTTTAGTACTTCGATTTTTATACCGACGAGAGGTTCTGTATATATAGACGAGAGGTTCTGTATGTTTAGGGATATTCTAGATGCATTTTGTTAATGTCGGTTACCAGGTGTTCAATTTATATGAATGATTTTATCTTTATGCAGACGAGAGGTTCTGTTTATAAATACGAAAATCTTGTGGTCTATTAAAATTATGGAAATGATCGACTATGATAAACTATTGAACTCACCAACCTTTTGGTTGATACTTTAAAGCATGTTTATTCTCAGGATTGAAAGAAATCTTCTGCTGTGCATTTGCTCAATTTAAAGATATTACTTGGAGTCATTCATGGCATATTTGAAAAGACGTTGCATTCAAGTCATTGAGTTCAGTAAAGATTATGATTAAGTAAATGACAGATTAGATCATTTATAGTTGGATATTATGAAATGGTATGCATGCCTGTCAACTTTCGATGTAATGAAAGTTTGTCTTTTAAAACGAATGCAATGTTTGTAAAATGTATCATATAGAGGTCAAATACCTTGCAATGTAATCATATGTTATTGTATTCGTTTTATGGATTAGGACGGGTCTTTACACATTAAAGCTTGTGCTTGAACTTGTCTTATCTATTCAATAAGTTCTGAAACTATTTCGGTTCTCATAAACTTTACGGTCTCCACAGTCTTTTTATGACTTAAAGCATCGGCAACAACATTCGATTTGCCCAGATGATACTTTATTTCACAATCGTAGTCTTTTATAAGCTCTATCCACCGTCTCTGTCGCATATTTAGTTCTTTCTGCGTGAAAATATACTGAAGACTCTTATGATCTGTACATATTACACACTTTGTACCATATAAATAATGTCTTCATAGCTTTAACGCAAATACCACTTCAGCCATTTCTAAATCATGAACTGGATAGTTACATTCGTGTGTCTTTAACTGACGAGAAGCATACATGATAACTTTATCTCTCTGCATCAGTACGCACCCCCACCGGGAAATTGACGTATCCCAATAAACCACAAAATCATCTGAACCCTCTGGTAATGCTAACACTGGAGCCTGACACAACAACTATTTCAGAGTCTGAAAGGCCTGTTCCTGTTGTCACTCCATCGAAAACTTACATCTTTTCTGGTTAATTAGGTTAACAGACCCTCTATTTTAGAAAAATCTTTTATAAATCTGCGATAATAACCCGCAAGACCCAAGAAACTCTTAACTTCTGTCGGCGTCTTCGGTGAATTCCAACACATTACCGCTTCTATTTTCGACGGATCCATTTTAATACCTGCCTCACAGATAACATGACCAAAAAACTGAACCTCTCGAAGCCAAAACTCACACTTCGAGAACTTAGCATATAACTGCTCTTTTTCTTAACAACTCTAACACCAATCGAAGATGTGTCGCATGATCAGCCTCTGACTTTGAATACACCAATATATCATCGATTAACACAATCACAAACTGATCCAAATATCGTTTACAAACCCTGTTCATCAGATCCATGAAAACTGCAGGAGCATTCGTCAACCCAAATGGCATAACCAAGAACTCGTAATGCCCATATCTCGTTCTAAACGCTATCTTCGGTATATCTGTAGTGACCCGAACTTTTCCATGTTTATATATATTAATTGAGATTGATAGTTACATGATTAAATGTTTCCAACATGTTAAGTAATCAAACTTGTTAAGACTTGATTAATTGAAATATGTTTCATATAGACAATTGACCACCCAAGTTGACCGGCGATTCACGAACGTTAAAACTTGTAAAAACGACATGACGATATATATATGGATATACATATGGTTAACATGAGATTATGATAAGTAAGTATCTCCATAAATATATTAACAATGAGTTATATACATATAAACAAGACTACTAACTTAAGGATTTCGAAACGAGACATATATGTAACGATTATCGTTGTAACGACATTTAAATGTATATATATCATATTAAGATATATTAATATATCATAATATCATGATAATATAATAATTTAACATCTCATTAGATATAATAAACAATGGGTTAACAACATTAATTGAGATCGTTAACTTAAAGGTTTCAAAACAACACTTACATGTAACGACTAACGATGACTTAACGACTCAGTTAAAATGTATATACAAGTAGTGTATTTAGATGTATTAAAATACTTTTGGAAGACTTCAAGAAATATATCAAAACACTCATACTTAACGAAAATGGTTACAGTTACTTTTCCATTCTTTTCTTTCATCAAGAATTCTAGTCGTATTCTTACCCGTATTATACACAGCTTCAAAACGTACTTACTATGAGAATATACCAATAGGAACTAGCATGGGATTCCACTCTTGATTATGTCATGTATGACTAATCAATTTTAACTTCTACCATGAGCTAGTCAACTAACTAGAACTCCTTTTAACCCCCACTCACCACTCACCAATTACCACTAATCATTCACTCCATTTCACTTCCAATTCTCTTTCTAATTCTCTCTCAACACACACACACTATTATAAACGTATTTTTCTAGTAGTTAATCATCATCTTCATCAAAAATCACTTCAAGAATCAAGCTATAATCATCATAGGAAGAACACTTCAAGAACACTTCAAAAATCCCTTCAAGTTTACTAATTTACTTCCAAGCTTTCTAATCCATTACAAGTAATCATCTAAGATCAAGAAACCTTTGTTATATATAGTAGGTTATCTTTCTTATTCAAGGTAATATTCATATTCAAACTTTGATTCAATTTCTATAACTATAAACTATCTTAATTCGAGTAAAAATCTTACTTGAACTTGTTTTTGTGTCATGATCCTACTTCAAGAACTTTCAAGCCATCCAAGATCCTTTGAAGCTAGATCATTTCTTGTCACTTCCAGTAGGTTTGCCTTCTAAACTTGAGGTAGTAATGATGTTCAAAACATCATTCGATTCATATATATAAAACTATCTTATTTCAAGGTTTAAACTCGTAATCACTAGAACATAGTTTAGTTAATTCTAAACTTGTTCGCAAACAAAAGTTAATCCTTCTAACTTGACTTTTAAAATAAACTACACACATGTTATATATCTATATGATATGCTAACTTAATGATTTAAAACCTGGAAACACGAAAAATACCGTAAAACCGGATTTACGCCGTCGTAGTAACACCGCGGGCTGTTTTGGGTTAGTTAATTAAAAACTATGATAAACTTTGATTTAAAAGTTGTTATTCTGAGAAAATTATTTTTATTATGAACATGAAACTATATCCAAAAATTATGGTTAAACTCAAAGTGGAAGTATGTTTTCTAAAATGGTCATCTAGACGTCGTTCTTTCGACTGAAATGACTACCTTTACAAAAACGCCTTGTAACTTATTTTTCCAACTATAAACCTATACTTTTCTGTTTAGATTCATAAAATAGAGTTCAATATAAAACCATAGCAATTTGATTCACTCAAAACGGATTTAAAATGAAGAAGTTATGGGTAAAACAAGATTGGATAATTTTTCTCATTTTAGCTACGTGAAAATTGGTAACAAATCTATTCCAACCATAACTTAATCAACTTGTATTGTATATTATGTAATCTTGAGATACCATAGACACGTATACAATGTTTCGACCTATCATGTCGACACATCTATATATATTTCGGAACAACCATAGACACTCTATATGTGAATGTTGGAGTTAGCTATACAGGGTTGAGGTTGATTCCAAAATATATATAGTTTGAGTTGTGATCAATACTGAGATACGTATACACTGGGTCGTGGATTGATTCATGATAATATTTATCGATTTATTTCTGTACATCTAACTGTGGACAACTAGTTGTAGGTTACTAACGAGGACAGCTGACTTAATAAACTTAAAACATCAAAATATATTAAAAGTGTTGTAAATATATTTTGAACATACTTTAATATATATGTATATATTGTTATAGGTTCGTGAATCAACAGTGGCCAAGTCTTACTTCTCAACGAAGTAAAAATCTGTGAAAGTGAGTTATAGTCCCACTTTTAAAATCTAATATATTTGGGATGAGAATACATGCAGGTTTTATAAATGATTTACAAAATAGACACAAGTACGTGAACTACATTCTATGGTTGAATTATCGAAATCGAATATGCCCCTTTTTATTAAGTCTGGTAATCTAAGAATTAGGGAACAGACACCCTAATTGACGTGAATCCTAAAGATAGATCTATTGGGCCTAACAAACCCCATCCAAAGTATCGGATGCTTTAGTACTTCGAAATTTATATCATATCCGAAGGGTGTCCCGGAATGATGGGGATATTCTTATATATGCATCTTGTTAATGTCGGTTACCAGGTGTTCACCATATGAATGATTTTTATCTCTATGTATGGGATGTGTATTGAAATATGGAATCTTGTGGTCTATTGTTACGATTTGATATATATAGGTTAAACCTATAACTCACCAACATTTTTGTTGACGTTTAAAGCATGTTTATTCTCAGGTGAATATTAAGAGCTTCCGCTATTGCATACTAAAATAAGGACAGGATTTGGAGTCCATGTTTGTATGATATTGTGTAAAAACTGCATTCAAGAAACCAATTTCGATGTAACATATTTGTATTGTAAACCATTATGTAATGGTCGTGTGTAAACAGGATATTTTAGATTATCATTATTTGATAATCTACGTAAAGCTTTTTAAACCTTTATTTATGAAATAAAGGTTATGGTTTGTTTTAAAAATGAATGCAGTCTTTGAAAAACGTCTCATATAGAGGTCAAAACCTCGCAACGAAATCAATTAATATGGAACATTTTTAATCAATAAGAACGGGACATTTCAGTTGGTATCCGAGCGTTGGTCTTAGAAAACCAGAAAATTTGCATTAGTGTGTCTTATCGAGTTTGTTAGGATGCATTAGTGAGTCTGGACTTCAACCGTGTTTTCTTTAAAAATGATTGCTTAACATTTTTGTTGGAAACTATATATTTTTAACATATGAATATTATGTGATATATTAATCTCTTAACGTGTTTGATATTATGTGATAGATGTCTACCTCTAGAACAAGTCCCATTGACTCACCTAATAATAATGAAGAGTCAAATGTAAATTGGAATGATTCGTGGACTGATTCACAAGTTCCCGAAGAGGAACCGGAAGAAGAGTCGGAACCGGAAGAAGAATTGGAACCGGAAGAAGAATCGGAACCGGAAGAAGAAATAGAACCGGTGGGGGAAATAATAAAACGGTTAAGTAAAAGAGAATCCTCAACCAACCGACCAAGGTTAATTATGGTCAATGGTGTTTCCGCCAAGGAAGCAAAATATTGGGAGGATTACCAATTCTCCGATGAATCGGATTCCGACGAGAATTCCGACGATGTTATAGAAATTACCCCAAATGAATTTAAAAAGGCAAAAGAAAATAATAAGGGAAAGGGCATAAAAATAGAGAAATCTAATTCCAACCCCGATGAACTTTATATGTATCGTCAACCCCCGAAGTCCTTAAGTTGTAACAATGACCCGGGAACCTCTAAACCACCAGGTTTTTCTAAACTAATGTGGACAACGACGGCTCGTATTAGGGGAACATCATATATCCCTAGAAACTTGGCAAAACGAACCAAAACCGAACAAGAAGAAACGAGCGAGTCGGAATAAGATAGTTGTATTCGTGTGGTGTAATATATGTAATATAGTGTGCTTATGCTTTATGATATATGTAAAAATTGCTTGTATTAATAAGTATTTTTTTTATGAATCTAACTCTTGTCTATTTTACAGTATAAAAACACAAAATGGATAGACAACCCAATATTTAAGAGACCTACCCGGAGACATGATTGATGAAATCTTGTCTATAGTCGGTCAGAATTCCTCGGCACAACTATTTAAGGCGAGATCAGTTTGTAAGACATTCGAAGAACGTTCCAAGAATGCCTTGGTTTATAAAAGGCTTTCGTTCGAAAGATGGGGGATATCACATTGGGAAATCCATAAGTTACGATGTGTTTACTTTGACGCATATATTGCGGGGAACCCAAATGCTATTTTACGCAACGGGTTAAGAAATTATTTTGACTCAGTATATCCGAATATAGGACTTCGTGATTTAGAAAAAGCGGCTAACATGCAACATAAAGAAGCATGTTATGCTTACGGGTTAGTAATGTTCGCTTCTCACCAAAGTGAGAACAAGAACATCGGGCTACAACTATTAAACAAAACGTTCCCACAAGTGACGGAGTCGGTAATTGGGGTAAGAAATGAGGTTTTTAGGTTATTACGGGACTGTTGGTCATTACGTAACCCTCGTCCCTTTGACGACGTTACAACACGCTGTCTTATCAACGGCCATAACGGTTATGTTCCACAAGACCAAGGATGGGAAGTAGCCCTAGTAAAACCAGAATGCATGACTTGTTTCTGGACGTATGAATTACGTGTCTTTATTGCCTTTGCTGAACGACTTGTGTACTAGCTAGAATTATCTTTACAACTATCTTGTATCAAAGTTATTGTGTGCTATATTTCATGCTTTATGTAAAATAAGCGGTATTGTAAGTTTGTAAAATATTGTATAAAAGTTTGAACGCGAAATATTATTATAATCAGTTTTTCATATAGAATTGTAGTAGTTGAATTGTATATTAGCTACTAAGTATGAACTTAACGGGTATGTACTACCCGAATTTAAACTTATAAAACGCTAATATGAAGAAAAAGCTTTTATAAATGAGTTCATATTATGCTACGAAATACTATTAACTACTCTTAACATTCTGTATGATTAACTTGTTCCATTTGACTATTTTGAAGGAAATGGCAACGACCACTCGACACACCGTGAATATGAATTAAGAGGAATTCCGTACTTTTCTAGCTTCAAACATAGCCGCAGTACAGGCTGCGCTACTGATAATGATAAAAACGAACATATATTTCATAGCATTATTCCTCAAGAAAGATAAGCTTTTAGTTGCAATTGTTCTATTTACAAGTGATATTCGTTTAAATAATAAAAGGTGAAGACAAAAGACAGATTCGACGATTTGAAGACGCAAACGACCAAAAAGCTCAAAAGTACAAAAGACAATCAAAAAGGTTCCAATTATTGATAAGAAACGTCTCGAAATCACAAGAGTACAAGATTCAAAACGCAAAATACAAAATATAAAATTGTACGCAAGGACGTTCGAAAATCCGGAACCGGGACTAGAGTCAACTCTTAACGCTCGACGCAACGGACTAAAAATTACAAGTTAACTATGTATATAAATATAATATAATATATAATTAATTATATTAATTATATATATATATTATATTTATATATATAAAACCGTCGGCAGAGAAACTCCAAGGGTGTGAGCTGTAATTTCTACCTCCGCGACTCGCGGAGTTTGAAGGGGTTTTTGCCGCGAGTCGCGGAGCCCCAATTTTCAACTCTGGCTATAAAGCAAACCGAATTCTGATCAAATTTCATAATTCTATTTCAATCTCTCTCTCAATATATACGTAATATATATATATAATTTATATTTTAATTTTAATTTTAATTTTAAATCCTAATAATAAGGGTATGTTAGCGAATGTTGTAAGGGTGTAAGTCGAAATTCTGTCCGTGTAACGCTACGCTATTTTTAATCATTGTAAGTTATGTTCAACCTTTTTATATTAATGTCTCGTAGCTAAGTTATTATTATGCTTATTTAAAACGAAGTAATCATGATGTTGGGCTAATTACTAAAATTGGGTAATTGGGCTTTGTACCATAATTGGGGTTTGGACAAAAGAACGACACTTGTGGAAATTAGACTATGGGCTATTAATGGGCTTTATATTTGTTTAACTAAATGAAAGTTTGTTAATGTTAATATAAAGATTTACAATTGGTCGTCCCTATAAATTACCATATACACTCGATCGGACACGATGGGCGGGGTATTTATATGTACGAATAATCGTTCATTTAACCGGACACGGGAATGGATTAATAGCCACTAGAATAATTAAAACAGGGGTGAAATTACATTCAAGGGTAATTGGTGTAATTGTTAACAAAGTAGTAAAACCTTGGTTTACACGCAGTCGATAACCTGGTGTATTCATTAAACAAAGTATTAAAACCTTGTTACAATTCGAATCCCCAATTAGTTGGAATATTTAACTTCGGGTATAATAATAATTTGATGAGGACACTTGCAATTTATATTTATGACTGATGGACTGTTATGGACAAAAACCAGACGGACATATTAAATAATCCAGGACAAAGGACAATTAACCCATGGGCATAAAACTAAAATCAACACGTCAAACATCATGATTACGGAAGTTTAAATAAGCATAATTCTTTTATTTCATATTTAATTTCCTTTATTTTATATTTAATTGCACTTCTAATTATCGCACTTTTATTTATTTTATTTTATCGCACTTTTATTTTATCGTACTTTTTAATTATCGCACTTTTATTTTATCGCACTTTTATTATTCGCAATTTCATTATCGTTATTTACTTTACGCTTTAATTTTAGTCTTGTATTTATTTTATATTTTACATTAGGTTTTAACTGCGACTAAAGTTTTAAAATCGACAAACCGGTCATTAAACGGTAAAAACCCCCCTTTATAATAATAATATTACTTATATATATGTTTGTAAAATTATAAAAGTAAACTAATATAGCGTTGAGCTTTGTTTAAAGATTTCCCTGTGGAACGAACCGGACTTACTAAAAACTACACTACTGTACGATTAGGTACACTGCCTATAAGTGTTGTAGCAAGGTTTAAGTATATCCATTCTATAAATAAATAAATATCTTGTGTAAAATTGTATCGTATTTAATAGTTTTTCCTAGTAAAATAATAACTATTTTATATACACCTCGCTTCACATCAAGTATTTTTGGCGCCGCTGCCGGGGAACACCGAAGCGAAACGTCAATATAAAAAAAAAATATATTTTTAAATTTTAATTAGTTTTTGTTATATATATATTTTTGTTTAAAAATTATAAAAATTTAAAAAGATATAAAAAATTAAAAAATCTTTTAAAACAAAAAAAAAAAGTATTTTAAATATATTTTTAAGTTTTTCTTTTATTTTTACAAAATTATAAAGTATTTTAAGTTTATTTTTAGTTTTTAAAATTAAGTTTTATTTTAATTATATATATATTTATCTTTTAAATATAAAACAGAAAATAAAAAATAAATAAATAAAGAAAAACGCGTAAAAATTATCAGCTGTCAACTAAATTTCTGAACCCCGCGACTCGCGGGGTTTTCCTCATTAATCACCGCAACTCGCGGAGGCCATCTGACACGCGACAGGAAGCCCTAAACCAGCATTAATTACGGGATATTATTAATTATAATTATTATTTAACCTAATTATTATTATTATTATTATTATTAGTTTTAGTTTTATTTTTACTTTTTATTTAATTTATGTATTTAGTATAAATTAGTTTTATTAAATTGTAAAATTAGTAATTTTATTAAATAAATAATATAAAAATAATATTTTTATAAAAATTGTACTTTTTACAACTTTTTGTATATTTTTATATTTTGTTTTTTTTAATCGTTGTAGCGTAATATTTGTATTTTTTAGCTCATATTTAATTTTAAACTTAGTTTTTGCTATAGTCATTTTTACTCCTAGATTTTTAAGCTTTGCCGTAGAATTCCTTAAGTGGTTTTGCTTTAGACTAAGATTTAGGTGCTTTAGAATTTTGCGACGCCTTTTTAAGTTTTAGTTTCTTTTTAAGTTATTTCCATTTGGGATTTAGTTTCTCCTGTAAGCTTTAATATTTTTAGACCTTTTACTATGTACCAATTATCATTCCAATTAGTAATTTCAATTTGCGATTATAATTTTAAGTTAGTTGTAGTAATAAGGTTAGGTTAGTAAAGTATTTTTAAGTTTTATAAGTTTCTTTTATTTTTCCGTCACCTTTTATTTTTCAACCATTTTTTTCTTTTTCGACGAACTCTTTTTCTTTCTTATTTCTCGCTATTCTAGTTTTTAGGACTTAGAATTTTTTCTACTTCTTATCTAAATTTCTTAAAATTACGAAAATTTATTTTGAGTGGTTAAATTGATAGACATCAAAATTTTCTGGTTCGTAGTAATAGTTGGATTTGTACGTGGACCGGGTTATTGGAGCCAAACAGTCCTCAATTATATTGAGACCAAACGAATCCTGCCCCTCTGCTGCATCTTTTGGCTATTCGAAACGTGGGCAAAATCAGAAAAGTCTATTAATTGGATAACTTATTATAATTTTTCTTTCCTTTTAAAAACTAATAGGATATTCAGTGAATGCACCGAGCAAGACGTTCATCACCTTTTGTACGTTCACCACCTGTAACTCGATCAAGACATCGTTTAACAAATATAACCGCCGTTGATTTTTCTTTAGAATCGTCATCCAGTCAACCAAGTACTTCAGTTCAAATTTCTGATAATCCATTTTTTGAACCCGACCTCACAATTGAGAATCCAGAGAATATTCAGGAACGGTTCGTAGATCCTGAACCACTAAACTTTCCTCCGGAACCACCAATCATTCAAACAGAGATTGTTGAGGAACGAACTATTAAAACAGAATCATCTAGTGATACCGATTCAACAAATTCAATTATGGAGAATCTGGAACCTTTAAGTATGGAAGACCGAATGAGAGCTAAACGCACTGGCCAAGGTCACGCAATTACTCATCCAGACATTAATGCGCCAGATTATGAAATCAAAGGACAAATTCTACACATGGTGACTAATCAATGCCAATTTAGTGGTGCGCCGAAGGAAGATCCAAATGAACATCTACGTACCTTTAATAGGATCTGCACTCTATTTAAAATAGGAGAAGTGGAGGATGAACAGATATATCTCATGTTATTTCCCTGGACTTTAAAGGGAGAAGCCAAAGATTGGTTGGAATCGTTACCTGAAGGGGCGATCGATACATGGGACGTTTTAATTGACAAATTTCTTAAACAATTCTTTCCTGCATCTAAAGCCGTAAGACTTCAAGCAGAAATTGTTACGTTCACACAGAAGCCAAATGAAACTCTATATGAGGCATGGACAAGATAATGAAAGTTATTAAGAGGATGTCCGCAACATGGTTTAGACACCTGTCAAATAGTACAAATATTCTACCGAGGATGCGACATCACTACAAGAAAAGACATAGATATAGCTGCTGGTGGTTCTATTATGAAGAAAACCGAAACTGATGCTTACAAAATTATTGATAACACTGCTTCCCACTCACATGAGTGGCACCAAGAAAAAGATATCATTAGATCATCTAAAGCAGCTAGAGCCGATTATAGCCATGACTTAGATTCCATTTCGGCAAAGATAGATGCTTTCAAGAGACGAATGGAAAAGATGACTAAGGATATTCACTCAATACGAATTAGTTGTGAGCAGTGTGGAGGACCACATTTGACAAAAGATTGTCTCAGTATTGAATTAACAATGGAACAAAGAGAGAATATTTCATACATAAACCAAAGGCCTGGAAATAATTATCAGAATAATTATCAACCGCCAAGACCGATTTACAATCAAAACCAGAATTATTACCGAAATATTCCATACAACAACCAACAAGGTCCTAGCAATCAACAAGTATCCAATAATACTTACAACCAGCAAAGACCGAATTTTCAAAACAAACCACCACAACAAACCGATGATAAAAAGCCGAATTTAGAAGATATGATGACGAAGCTAGTTGAAACTCAAACACAGTTTTTCACATCTCAGAAACAAACAAATGAACAAAATGCTCAAGCATTTAGAAATCAACAAGCTTCTATTCAAAATCTGGAACAAGAAGTAAGTAACCTAGCAAGGTTAATAGGTGAAAGAAAACCGGGAAGTCTACCAAGCGATACAAATGCTAACCCCCGGAATGAAACAGCTAAAGCTATTACCACAAGAAGTGGTACAACACTTAAACCACCTGAAATACCTGTAACTTCTGATGAAACTATTCCTACTCCACAAGAACCACAACATGATCAAGATAAGGAAAAAGAACCGGTAGTTGAAAAGGTTAATGAAAATAACACAGTTAAGGATAAACCTTATGTTAAACCATACCAACCACCACTTCCTTACCCGAGTAAAATGAAGAAAGAAAAACTTGAAGCCGAGCAATCCAAATTCTTGGATATGTTTAAACAGATAAATGTAAATCTTCCTTTCATTGATGTGATTTCAGGAATGCCAAGATATGCTAAATTCTTGAAAGATCTAATCTCAAATAGAAAGAAAATGGAAGAACTCTCGGCTGTTACTATGAATGCTAATTGTTCAGCAGTACTGTTGAATAAGATACCAGAAAAACTATCTGATCCAGGAAGTTTCACAATTCCATGTTTTCTGGGTAGTCTTAGTTCAATAGAAGCATTGGCAGACTTAGGTGCTAGTATAAATCTAATGCCGTATTCACTATACGCTAAACTAGACCTTGGAGAATTGAAACCAACCAGAATAAGCATACAACTAGCCGATAGATCAATAAAATATCCTAGAGGGATAATGGAGAACATGCTAGTTAAAGTTGGTACTATAGTATTTCCAGTAGATTTTGTTGTTCTAGACATGGAAGAAGATTCTCAAGTTCCTCTCATATTAGGAAGACCATTCTTAAACACGGCTAAAGCAATGATAGACGTGTTCGGTAAGAAACTGACCCTAAGTATAGAGAATGAGAGTGTTACCTTTTCAGTTGATAGAGCAATGCAACAACCACAATCTGCAGATGATACATGTTATTATATTCAAACTATAGATGCACATGCAGAATTATTAGAAGAATTTCCAGAATTACAAGGAACAGGAGAATGTTCTTTAGGAGAAGGTAATGAACCAATTGATGAAGCTGAAATGTTAGCTACACTTATAGCTAATGGATATGAACCAACAACAGAAGAAATTCAAATGCTAAAAGAAGAAGACAGATATCGATATAAATCATCGATAGAAGAACCTCCGAAATTAGAGTTAAAGCCACTTCCAAACCATTTGGAATACGCTTATTTACATGGTGAATCTGAATTACCTGTAATAATATCGTCTTCTCTTACTGAAAATGAGAAATCACAACTCATTTCTGTGTTGAAAGCTCATAAACCAGCCATTGCATGGAAGATTCATGATATTAAAGGAATAAGTCCTTCGTATTGCACACATAAAATCCTTATGGAAGAAGGTCATAAAACGTATGTGCAACGCCAACGAAGACTAAATCCTAATATGCAAGATGTAGTTAAGAAAGAGATTATTAAACTGCTAGATGCAGGTTTAATTTATCCAATCTCTGATAGTCCATGGGTAAGCCCAGTTCAATGCGTACCTAAGAAGGGTGGCATGACTGTCATCACAAATGAGAAAAATGAGCTTATTCCTACTAGGACTGTAACAGGATGGCGTGTATGTATTGATTATAGAAAATTAAATGACGCCACCAGAAAAGATCACTTTCCCTTACCTTTCATAGATCAAATGTTGGAAAGATTAGCCGGAAATAGTTACTATTGTTTTCTAGATGGATTTTCCGGATATTTTCAAATTCCAATAGCACCCGAAGATCAAGAGAAAACCACATTCACGTGCCCTTATGGTACTTTTGCTTACAAACGCATGCCATTTGGACTTTGCAACGCCCCTGCAACCTTTCAAAGGTGCATGATGGCGATTTTTCATGACATGATAGAAGAATGCATGGAAGTATTCATGGATGACTTCTCAGTCTTCGGTGATACATTTAAATCATGTCTAGTTAATCTGGAACGAATGCTAATTAGATGCGAAAAATCAAATCTAGTACTTAATTGGGAGAAATGCCATTTCATGGTTAAAGAAGGCATCGTTCTTGGACATAAAATTTCAAAAGAAGGAATTGAAGTGGATAGAGCTAAAGTAGATGTAATTGCTAAACTTCCACATCCCACCAATGTTAGAGGAGTTAGGAGTTTTCTAGGGCATGCCGGTTTTTACCGACGTTTCATAAAAGATTTTTCTAAAATTGCCACTCCTATGAATAAACTCCTAGAAAAGGATGCGCCATTCATCTTTTCAGATGAATGTATCAAATCTTTTAATATTCTTAAAGAAAAACTCACTAATGCACCGATCATGATAACACCAAATTGGAATCTACCATTTGAACTAATGTGCGATGCAAGTGATTTTGCAATGGGAGCCGTTTTAGGACAAAGGATTGAAAAACGATTTCAACCTATATATTATGCTAGTAAGACATTACAAGGAGCACAAACGAAATATACAACTACTGAAAAAGAACTCCTTGCTATTGTCTTTGCTTTTGACAAATTTCGATCATATCTCGTTCTAGCAAAAACGGTGGTCTATACCGACCATTCTGCTCTTAGATACCTATTTTCAAAACAAGATGCTAAACCAAGATTAATCCGTTGGATCTTACTCTTACAAGAGTTTGATATTGAAATCCGAGATAAAAGAGGAGCAGAAAATCTCGCCGCTGATCATCTTTCTCGTCTTGAAAATCCTGAATTAGAAGTTCTAAATGAATCAGCCATACAAGACAACTTTCCTGATGAATATCTATTGAAGATAGATTATAAAGAAATCCCATGGTTTGCAGACTATGCAAACTACTTAGTTTGTGGATTCCTTGAAAAAGGATTATCGTACCAAAGACGAAAGAAATTCTTCAGTGATATAAAACACTATTTCTGGGAAGATCCACATCTGTTTAAAAGTTGTCCCGATGGAATAATACGCCGATGTGTATTTGGAGATGAAGCTAGTAAAATTTTAAACCATTGTCACACAGGACCAACAGGAGGGCATTATGGGCCTCAACTAACAGCAAGAAAAGTTTATGAAGCTGGATTCTATTGGCCTACAATTTACAAAGACGCACACCTTCTTTGCAAATCCTGTGATGCATGTCAAAGGGCCGGAAAAATAAGTCAACGTGATGAAATGCCACAAAATGTCATCCAAGTATGTGAAGTATTTGACATTTGGGGTATTGACTTTATGGGTCCATTTCCAAAATCTCATAATAATCTATATATACTCGTAGCCATTGATTATGTATCTAAATGGGCGGAAGCACAAGCTCTCCTAACTAACGATGCACGAGTTGTAGTCAACTTTTTAAAACGTCTTTTTGCAAGGTTTGGAACACCGAAAGCTTTAATAAGTGATCGGGGTACTCATTTCTGTAATAATCAACTTGAGAAAGTTCTTAAAAGATATGGAGTAACTCATAAAATCTCCACCGCATATCATCCACAAACAAGTGGACAAGTTGAAAATACCAACCGAGCTTTAAAACGTATTCTAGAGAAAACCGTAGGATCAAATCCGAAGGAATGGTCCATTAAATTGGAGGATGCACTCTGGGCTTTTAGAACAGCCTACAAAACTCCAATTGAAACCACACCTTTTAGACTTGTTTATGGAAAAGCATGTCATCTTCCAGTAGAAATTGAACACAAAGCATTTTGGGCTTTGAAGACATGTAATCTTGATTTACATGAAGCGGGACGTCTACGATTAAGTCAACTAAACGAATTAGAAGAATTAAGACATGAAGCATACGAAAATTCGTTAATCTATAAAGAAAGAACGAAGAAATGGCATGATAAAAGAATCAGAAGTTCAAAAGAATTTAAAGAAGGAGACAGAGTTCTTCTTTTCAATTCACGATTCAAGCTATTTCCTGGAAAATTGAAATCAAGATGGTCTGGACCATTCATAGTCAAAAGAGTTTTCCCATACGGAACGATAGAATTAATAAATTCAAATGGGATTGAATTTAAAGTTAATGGTCACAGAGTTAAACATTACATACATGGTCCGATGGAAGTTGACAACGAAGTTAATCACAATTTCGACACCACAGCTAACTAAGTGTGGGGAGAATCAAGTCTTTAAAAGATAATATATATTTCTGTTAGAGTTAGATTGTTTGTTTTCGTGTAGTTCTCGAAAATGGAACACGTATGGTCTTTCCCTAGCAGACCCTAAAGAACTAGTCTTCTCCCCCCATTCTGAATTTTTATTTTTTTTAGGTTTTTACAAAATGAAGACTGCCTGTGAACTAAACCATGGTCTAATGCTACACGCTTTGATCACTAAACGTAATAATGACATACTACCGAGCGAATTAGTATCAGTAATCAGAGAAAGAATGGACGGAGTTAGAAAAGAATCCAGATGCGAAGATAATAAGTTACAATTTGGTAAAGGAAAATCAAAATCCGCAGCGAAAAGAAGAGCACGACACCTAGAACGATGTCACAAATGCGGAAAATGGTCACATGGAGGTAAATGTTCAAATAATCAAACCTATTCAAATACCGAATTTGTTACTTTATGCAGAGACGGACCGTTCATATGTTTAGAAGAAAAGACAATGAATGCTCGAGGTTACGCCTATGCAGCCATGGAAAATCAAATAAACCGACTATCTTATGAATGGAATAGATCATATAACTAAGAAATCTATTTCACAGGTATGTCTGTACAGTTTTTATTTTTATTTTTATTTTTAACCTTTTGATAATAAACGCTAATTTGTTCGCTAAAAAGTATTAAATTGGTATTAAATAAAATTAGGTTTGGCGACCGAAATTATTGATATCATTCAAAAATTTATTACATCACTGCGAAATTTAACGTTTATTCTTAAGGTATAAATATCTTTAAACAATCAACCCAAAATATTTCAAAAATTCGTCATGAGTTACTTTAGGTCTTGGAACCGAAATTACTTTACCGAAAAGAGGGGCGCATATTTTTGATAATATTTGATTGATTAAAGTGGGATAAAAAGACAAAAAGATTTTTAATTTTATTTTTACCATGTTTTTAAAATTAATATAAATATTAAATTAATATTGTAAACTTTGTAAAAACAATATATTTAAAATTATAAATATTTGAAAAATTAATATAAGTTTGATATGAATTTATAAATTTTTTAAGTTTGGTATGAATTTTTAATTTTTAAAATATAAATTTTTAATTTTATGCATTTCAAATTTTGAGTTTGATGTGAATTTTTAATTTTTAATTTTGAATTTCATATTTAAGTTGTGTGAATTTAAAAACAAAAATTTACTTTATCTCATTAAGTTAAAAATATGATTTTTAAAATTCGTCGTAAGTTGAAGACTAGGTCTTTGAACCGAAATTGCTTTACCCGAGGGAGGGACGAGAACTTTTATTATCATTATTTTTAATCTTATTGAATTAAAGTATGCCAAAAACATAAAAAAAAAAAAAAAACCCAAAAATCTTAGCTTTTAAAACAATCGCTACAAAAAGACAAATTTTAAAATTTTGTCGAGGGACGGACTAGGACATCGATCCGAAACGACCTCATCCTAAATAACAAGGGAAACAAAATTTTAAAATTAATTACTTAATTGTTTTAATAAGTTAATGATTATAAAAAAAAAAAAAAAAAAAAAAAGAGAGCAAACTCCGCGACTCGCGGAGTTTGAAGTACAAAACCTCCGCGACTCGCGGAGGGACCGAAAATCAGAAAAAAAAAATATAAAGAGCTGCACGATCAGTCACTCCCCCACACACAAAACAGAAACATACAGCTCGAAAATAACTGCGAAAAAACCCCGAAAATACACCCAAAAACACCCCAAAAATCTCAATTTTTAACCGTTAATCACCAAATCTTTTGCTAAAATCATGTTGAGAAGGATGCTATCTACGAATTACTCAAGAAAAACGGTAAATTTCTACACCTAAACACCATTTAATTCGAAATTAGGTGTTCTTGAGCTATTTTTTCCCCAATTTGATTTTGATGCTTTTTAGTGTAATTAGACTTAAATTGTTTATGTATTATGCTTGTATAACCTAGATTGATGCTGTTTAACATGATTAGAAGCCTTAAACTTCAAATTTTGAATAATCTAGGGTTTGTGTTCTTGAGCAAATTTGGGGCTTTTTGATATAAACAGGTTATGGCCGATTTTTGTCATGAATTGTTGATAAATTGAGTAGTGTAACATGTCTAGGTAGTTAAATGATCCAAACTTTGAGCCTAAACATGATTTTGAGAATTAAAGTGGACTTTTTCAAGTCTAAAATTCATGAACTTGATTTTTGAAAGATAATGCCATTTGAGACTTGTTTGATTGCTAGTAATGATTATTTTGACATGTTATTTGAGTTGAATGCTTATGAACTTGGCGAAAATTTTCATATATGCTTATTTGAAAAAGTGTAGATTTGATAAAAATGTGAAAATAAGTTTAAGTTTGATATAAATTGATAATGTCATTGTAATTATTTTGATTGATGATTTTGCTGACACTAATGCATATTTGGATGCACAAAATTTGTGTTTGATGTGTTTTGCAGAATGAAAGGGGTGAATCTTCATCCCAAGCCCGCAATGCTCCTGCTGAGAATTTGGAACAACAGGAGGTAGATAACTACTACAAGCAGGATGTACCTCATCCAGTCATGACCTTTTCAGATATGCATTTGGAAGAGTTGCACCCGAACCTGAGATTTGACAGACTTTGGATAGATTATCCAAAATATCAACGGGGTTTGCATACTCTTCATTCCAAGGTTGTTGAGGTACCGAGGGTCATAGAATGGGGACCCTTAGAAGCTGTAGAATTGGCCGGGCCAATTAGGGAATTACTAGTACAGAGGTATGGTAATTCTTCTTTTAATGACTGGATATGTTTATTCACCATACGCAGACCTGTATATAAAGTATGGTGTGAAGAGTTGTTATGTAGTATAGAGTTGAATGATCGGGTAGCTAGTTTAACCGATCGTTCTTTTATTAGATTTTTGTTAGGCGGTTCGATGCGCCACATGTCTTTACTGGACATGGCTCAGGCTTTACGTATATATACGCCTGAGGAGTTAGCGTCTGCCGATTGTAGAGGATTGATACTAAACGGTAGAAAGATAGATGAGAATTTTGATACACACGGTGTGTGGAGTCAAATGACAAGCCATCACCGTTTCAAAGGGGGAAACTACTCTTATTTGGATATAGATAGAGCCGAATTAAGAGTGATACATAGGTTTTTAGCTAATCCGATTACACAAAGGGGTAAGAACAAAGAAAAGGTAAATGAACAAGATTTGTTTTACCATATGTGTATTCGAGACCCACAGAGCGCTGTAAGTATACCATATTGTGTGGGTTATTATTTATCAGCTATGGTTCGGGGGATGCGTCCACATAGCATAATAGGAGGTGGTATTTTTATTACTTTGATTGGTGAATATCTTGGTGTGGATATAAGTCGGGGGGGATTATTACTAGAAGAGCCGGAACCCCGCGACACTATAGGTTTAAATGTATACCATGGTACGAAAGTTTTGAAGAGGCGAAATAACGCCGCAGTACGATACCATGGTAGACATCCACAGGTGGAGAGAAACCAGGAACAAGGTAATGTAGGAGGGGGGAATGAGATGCAAGAAATGCATAGGTTTATAGCTTCTCAGGAATACGAAAATGCTAGACAGAGAGCATTTGAAGATTGGCAAGTTCATCAGAATCAGATCATAGCTCATTGCCAACACATAGGTAGAAACTATATTCCTACACCGAAACCCGTCTTCCCTCCTTGGTCGATAGAGATGCAGCCACCATATCCTACGTATGACCCTGCCGAATCATTCTATAGCACTTATGGTTATGCCTGGAACCCCTATTGGTACCAATATCATCCTTAGTTTATTATTATTTTTTTATTATTTTGTAATTTGTAATTATTGATATGTTTAATACTTTTGTTAATATTGTAATCATTTTTATAATTATCTAACTTTTATTCTTAGACTTTAATAATTTTTGAATGTGGGGTAATATACCAAACTTCAAAAATATGTATATATGTTTGCAGTTTATCTTATGTACACAACAGGGTAAAACAACGCATTTTCAAAGACTGGCATTAAGTTCAGCAAAAGCAACTAATTTTGATGACAAGATGAAAAATATATGTGAAATAACAACAAGACGGAATGAACAAATGAGGTGCACCATTTATCATTCAGCAAACAAACGCCAATATATTTGGAAACTTTGGTAAAAATTTAATCATTTTCACACAAATTACCCTCAATAATTTAAATTGTTACTGATTTCTTGCAAATGAGGGCATTGCAAGATCTTAAGTGTGGGAAGGGGTTAAATTCTTTCGGATTTTAAAAATTTTTATTTTATACACTTGGTTACCATTAAAAATACTAGTAAAGCAGTAGTTGTATTAGAATCTAGTGCTCTCTGATAAAAAAGAACAGCCCTAGTCTTATATACTGACTACCCAATTCTAGTAAAATTTTTCAAAATTTTCAATTAAATGAATTCAAAATCATGTTTATACATATTTATGAACGATAAAACTAGGTTTTAACACCGAAATTATTGTTACCTCGGAAAGGACATAAATTGAGAAACAAACTAAAATGTTAAAATTCATTTAAAATGGAATAGAGGACGATAAAAAGGAAAATAAAAGCCAAGTGTGGGAAAATTTACCAAGTTATTTTAAACATATGTCACATATATCTGTAACAAATAACTGAAAATACTTTTGCTTTGGACTAAACTAAACTGTTTTACCCGATGAAAGAAAAGAAAAGATGGATCTATACGATGAATCAATTCCATCATTAAAAGGAAGTAAAGTCTTCCGAAAAAGACACGCGCTTCTTGATTTAGGTCATGAAGTTGTCGTTCAGACCAGCTGTAGGTTGACGAAAAATCTAGAAAAGTCATCACTAAAATCAGCTGGAAATCCACGGACCTCAGCATCAAACAGGGTCGCCAAGTGGTCAGATTTATCCTAACCATGAGAAGGATTTATCTCGTACAATGGGGAGGCACCGTGCAAATTAGCTTGATAAGACTAATGAATCAGATCCCCAGAAAAGGATAATCTCCTTAAAGATTAAAAATCAGGTTTTAAGACTGATATTACTCAATCCTAGAGATTGACCTTAAAGATTGAGAATTACAAACTCATGGAATTCAATGATATCTAAACTCGAGCTTGAACGAGAAAATATTTTGATCAAAATTACAAACCGATTTGTTTTCTGAAAACCCTATTTTCAATGCGTTCATTACCATTGAACGTAAAATCCTAGGAATTCACCTGGAATTCATTAGGTCACCTGAACTAAATCGGGTGTCAACCGTAAGAACGGTGGTTGCATAGTGGTCAAAGACAGGACCTTGTGCCAGACCGAAAAATTATAAGGGTGAGCTTTACTATTGCTCCTACCAAGGATAGTAATTGCGTCCGACACGTTATAGACCATAATTAAAAGCATGTCACGGGACATTGCCTTAACAGTTGCTTGTTCAACGCTTTCCTTTACAACCGGACGGTAGTTTACCGAAAGGTAATATACGGGACAAGTAAACTGGACGTGTTGCTTTCCAAATACAAGGTTAGCAAGTGGGTGACACAAAACCGCAAGTTTTGAGCTAAAATTTTCAAATCTGAAACCCACCAAACCCACAAAAATATTTTGCAAACACCGGTAAAGGGTTATTCCGGAAAACTTATCTAGGGTAAAAACTAGATTTCAAAAGATCAAATGTTTTCATAAAGATCCAATTTCCTTAATGGATCTAAATTTTTATAGTCATGTGGGACTGTAAACCATATCGTTACTACCATTGTTTATACCGCCGTATAGAAATCACTGATGTACAAAGTGTGAAGAATAAAGAAGTGATTCTAGTATTTCAAGACAATATTGCTTGAGGACAAGCAACGCTCAAGTGTGGGAATATTTGATAATGATAAAAACGAACATATATTTCATAGCATTATTCCTCAAGAAAGATAAGCTTTTAGTTGCAATTGTTCTATTTACAAGTGATATTCGTTTAAATAATAAAAGGTGAAGACAAAAGACAGATTCGACGATTTGAAGACGCAAACGACCAAAAAGCTCAAAAGTACAAAAGACAATCAAAAAGGTTCCAATTATTGATAAGAAACGTCTCGAAATCACAAGAGTACAAGATTCAAAACGCAAAGTACAAAATATAAAATTGTACGCAAGGACGTTCGAAAATCCGGAACCGGGACTAGAGTCAACTCTTAACGCTCGACGCAACGGACTAAAAATTACAAGTTAACTATGTATATAAATATAATATAATATATAATTAATTATATTAATTATATATATATTATATTTATATATATAAAACCGTCGGCAGAGAAACTCCAAGGGTGTGAGCTGTAATTTCTACCTCCGCGACTCGCGGAGTTTGAAGGGGTTTTTGCCGCGAGTCGCGGAGCCCCAATTTTCAACTCTGGCTATAAAGCAAACCGAATTCTGATCAAATTTCATAATTCTATTTCAATCTCTCTCTCAATATATACGTAATATATATATATATAATTTATATTTTAATTTTAATTTTAATTTTAATTTTAAATCCTAATAATAAGGGTATGTTAGCGAATGTAAGTTATGTTCAACCTTTTTATATTAATGTCTCGTAGCTAAGTTATTATTATGCTTATTTAAAACGAAGTAATCATGATGTTGGGCTAATTACTAAAATTGGGTAATTGGGCTTTGTACCATAATTGGGGTTTGGACAAAAGAACGACACTTGTGGAAATTAGACTATGGGCTATTAATGGGCTTTATATTTGTTTAACTAAATGAAAGTTTGTTAATGTTAATATAAAGATTTACAATTGGGCGTCCCTATAAATTACCATATACACTCGATCGGACACGATGGGCGGGGTATTTATATGTACGAATAATCGTTCATTTAACCGGACACGGGAATGGATTAATAGCCACTAGAATAATTAAAACAGGGGTGAAATTACATTCAAGGGTAATTGGTGTAATTGTTAACAAAGTAGTAAAACCTTGGTTTACACGCAGTCGATAACCTGGTGTATTCATTAAACAAAGTATTAAAACCTTGTTACAATTCGAATCCCCAATTAGTTGGAATATTTAACTTCGGGTATAATAATAATTTGATGAGGACACTTGCAATTTATATTTATGACTGATGGACTGTTATGGACAAAAACCAGACGGACATATTAAATAATCCAGGACAAAGGACAATTAACCCATGGGCATAAAACTAAAATCAACACGTCAAACATCATGATTACGGAAGTTTAAATAAGCATAATTCTTTTATTTCATATTTAATTTCCTTTATTTTATATTTAATTGCACTTCTAATTATCGCACTTTTATTTATTTTATTTTATCGCACTTTTATTTTATCGTACTTTTTAATTATCGCACTTTTATTTTATCGCACTTTTATTATTCGCAATTTCATTATCGTTATTTACGTTACGCTTTAATTTTAGTCTTGTATTTATTTTATATTTTACATTAGGTTTTAACTGCGACTAAAGTTTTAAAATCGACAAACCGGTCATTAAACGGTAAAAACCCCCCTTTATAATAATAATATTACTTATATATATGTTTGTATTTTTATAAAAGTAAACTAATATAGCGTTGAGCTTTGTTTAAAGATTTCCCTGTGGAACGAACCGGACTTACTAAAAACTACACTACTGTACGATTAGGTATACTGCCTATAAGTGTTGTAGCAAGGTTTAAGTATATCCATTCTATAAATAAATAAATATCTTGTGTAAAATTGTATCGTATTTAATAGTTTTTCCTAGTAAAATAATAACTATTTTATATACACCTCTCTTCACATCAGCTACATACCAACAATAACCTTGGATCTAGCAGTACAGGAAATCGTGTAGGATGCACCTACAAAGAATTCACTCCCTGCAAACCTTTGGAATTTGATGGAACCGAAGGACCGATCAGATTGAAACGGTGGACCGAGAAGGTCGAATCGATGTTTGCCATAAGTAAGTGTACTGAAGAGGACAAAGTAAAGTATGCTACACATACCTTCACAGGTTCTGCGTTAACATGGTGGAATACCTATCTAGAGCAAGTGGGACAAGACGATGCGTACGCACTACCGTGGTCAGCATTCAAGCACTTGATGAACGAGAAGTACCGTCCCAGAACCGAAGTCAATAAGCTCAAGACAGAACTTAGTGGGTTACGAACCCAAGGATTTGATATTACCACGTACGAAAGACGATTCACAGAATTGTGCCTATTGTGTCCGGGAGCATTCGAAGATGAGGAAGAGAAGATCGACGCGTTTGTGAAAGGATTACCGGAAAGAATCCAAGAAGATATAAGTTCACACGAGCCCGCCTCCATACAACAGGCATGTAGAATGGCTCACAAACTAGTGAACCAGATTGAAGAAAGAATTAAAGAACAGACTGCTGAAGAGGCCAATGTGAAGCAAGTCAAAAGAAAGTGGGAGGAAAACGGTGATAAGAATCACCAATACAACAACAACAGCAATTACAACAATAATCGCAACAATTATCCCAACAATCGCAACATCAATCGCAACTACAACAAACGGCCCAACAACAACAGCAACTACAACAATCATCCCAACCACAATAATAACCGCAACAACAACAACAATCAGAAGCAGCTATGCCAAAGGTGTGAAAAGTATCACTCGGGGTTCTGCACCAAATTTTGCAACAAGTGTAAAAGAAATGGTCATAGCGCGGCGAAGTGTAAGGTCTACGGACCAGGGGTTAATAGAACGAAAGGAACAAATGGTGTCGGTACGAGTAATGGCGGAGCAAGTAGTGTCGGAGCAAGTTATGCCAATGTAGTTTGTTATAAATGTGGAAAACCGGGCCACATTATTAGAAATTGCCCGAACCAGGAGAATACGGATGGACAAGGCCGCGAAAGAGTTTTCAATATTAATGCGGCAGAGGCACAGGAAGACCCGGAGCTTGTTACGGGTACGTTTCTTATTGACAATAAATCTGCTTACGTTTTATTTGATTCGGGTGCAGATAGAAGCTATATGAATAGAGATTTTTGTGCTAAATTAAGTTGTCCATTGACGCCTTTGGATAGTAAATTTTTACTCGAATTAGCAAATGGTAAATTAATTTCAGCAGATAATATATGTCGAAATCGAGAAATTAAACTGGTTAGCGAAACATTTAAGATTGATTTGATACCAGTAGAGTTAGGGAGTTTTGATGTGATAATCGGTATGGACTGGTTGAAAGAAGTGAAAGCAGAGATCGTTTGTTACAAAAATGCAATTCGCATTATACGAGAAAAAGGAAAACCCTTAATGGTGTACGGAGAAAAGGGCAACACGAAGCTACATATTATTAGTAATTTGAAGGCACAAAAACTAATAAGAAAAGGTTGCTATGCTGTTCTAGCACACGTCGAGAAAGTACAAACTGAAGAAAAGAGCATCAATGATGTTCCCATTGCAAAAGAATTTCCCGATGTATTTCCGAAAGAATTACCGGGATTACCCCCACAGCGATCCATTGAATTTCAAATAGATCTTGTACCAGGCGCTGCACCAATAGCTCGTGCTCCTTACAGATTCGCACCCAGCGAGATGAAAGAACTGCAAAGCCAATTACAAGAACTTTTAAAGCGTGGTTTCATTCAACCAAGCACATCACCGTGGGGAGCTCCTGTTTTGTTTGTCAAGAAGAAAGATGGTACATTCAGGTTGTGTATCGACTACCGAGAGTTGAACAAACTTACCATCAAGAACCGCTACCCACTACCGAGAATCAACGACTTATTTGATCAACTACAAGGCTCGTCTGTTTATTCAAAGATTGACTTACGTTCCGGGTATCATCAAATGCGGGTGAAAGAAGATGATATTCCAAAGACTGCTTTCAGAACACGTTACGGTCATTACGAGTTTATGGTCATGCCATTTGGTTTAACTAATGCACCAGCTGTGTTCATGGACCTTATGAACCGAATGTGTGGACCATACCTTGACAAGTTTGTCATTGTTTTCATTGATGACATACTTATTTACTCAAAGAATGACCAAGAACACGGTGAACATTTGAGAAAGGTGTTAGAAGTATTGAGGAAGAAAGAATTGTACGCTAAATTTTCAAAGTGTGCATTTTGGTTGGAAGAAGTTCAATTCCTCGGTCACATAGTGAACAAAAAAGGTATTAAGGTGGATCCGGCAAAGATAGAAACTGTTGAAAAGTGGGAAACCCCGAAAACTCCGAAACACATACGCCAGTTTTTAGGACTAGCTGGTTACTACAGGAGGTTCATCCAAGACTTTTCCAGAATAGCAAAACCCTTGACTGCATTAACGCATAAAGGGAAGAAATTTGAATGGAAGGATGAACAAGAGAAAGCGTTTCAGTTATTGAAGAAAAAGCTAACTACGGCACCTATATTGTCATTGCCTGAAGGGAATGATGATTTTGTGATTTATTGTGACACATCAAAGCAAGGTCTCGGTTGTGTATTAATGCAACGAACGAAGGTGATTGCTTATGCGTCTAGACAATTGAAGATTCACGAGCAAAATTATACGACGCATGATTTGGAATTAGGCGCGGTTGTTTTTGCATTAAAGACTTGGAGGCACTACTTATATGGGGTCAAAAGTATTATATATACCGACCACAAAAGTCTTCAATACATATTTAATCAGAAACAACTGAATATGAGGCAGCGTAGGTGGATTGAATTGTTGAATGATTATGACTTTGAGATTCGTTACCACCCGGGGAAGGCAAATGTGGTAGCTGATGCCTTGAGCAGGAAGGACAGAGAACCCATTCGAGTAAAATCTATGAATATAATGATTCATAATAACCTTACTACTCAAATAAAGGAGGCGCAACAAGGAGTTTTAAAAGAATGAAATTTAAAGGATGAAATACCCAAAGGATCGGAGCAGCATCTTAATATTCGGGAAGACGGAACCCGGTATAGGGCTGAAAGGATTTGAGTACCAAAATTTGGAGATATGAGAGAAATGGTACTTAGAGAAGCTCATAAAACCAGATACTCAATACATCCTGGAACGGGGAAGATGTACAAGGATCTCAAGAAACATTTTTGGTGGCCGGGTATGAAAGCTGATGTTGCTAAATACGTAGGAGAATGTTTGACTTGTTCTAAGGTCAAAGCTGAGCATCAGAAACCATCAGGTCTACTTCAACAACCCGAAATCCCAGAATGGAAATGGGAAAACATTACCATGGATTTCATCACTAAATTGCCAAGGACTGCAAGTGATTTTGATACTATTTGGGTAATAGTTGATCGTCTCACCAAATCAGCACACTTCCTGCCAATAAGAGAAGATGACAAGATGGAGAAGTTAGCACGACTGTATTTGAAGGAAGTCGTCTCCAGACATGGAATACCAATCTCTATTATCTCTGATAGGGATGGCAGATTTATTTCAAGATTCTGGCAGACATTACAGCAAGCATTAGGAACTCGTCTAGAAATGAGTACTGCCTATCATCCACAAACTGATGGGCAGAGCGAAAGGACGATATAAACGCTTGAAGACATGCTACGAGCATGTGTTATTGATTTCGGAAACAGTTGGGATCGAAATCTACCGTTAGCAGAATTTTCCTACAACAACAGCTACCATTCAAGCATTGAGATGGCGCCGTTTGAAGCACTTTATGGTAGAAAGTGCAGGTCTCCAATTTGTTGGAGTGAAGTGAGGGATAGACAGATTACGGGTCCGGAGATTATACAAGAAACTACCGAGAAGATCATCCAAATTCAACAACGGTTGAAAACCGCCCAAAGTCGACAAAAGAGCTACGCTGACATTAAAAGAAAAGATATAGAATTTGAAATTGGAGAGATGGTCATGCTTAAAGTTGCACCTTGGAAAGGCGTTGTTCGATTTAGTAAACGAGGGAAATTAAATCCAAGGTATATTGGACCATTCAAGATTATTGATCGTGTCGGACCAGTAGCTTACCGACTTGAGTTACCTCAACAACTCGCGGCTGTACATAACACTTTCCACGTCTCGAATTTGAAGAAATTATTTGCTAAAGAAGATCTCACTATTCCGTTAGATGAAATCCAAATCAACGAAAAACTCCAATTCATCGAAGAACCCGTCGAAATAATGGATCGTGAGGTTAAAAGACTTAAGCAAAACAAGATACCAATTGTTAAGGTTCGATGGAATGCTCGTAGAGGACCCGAGTTCACCTGGGAGCGTGAAGATCAGATGAAGAAGAAATACCCGCATCTATTTCCAGAAGATTCGTCAACACCTTCAACAGCTTAAAATTTCGGGACGAAATTTATTTAACGGGTAGGTACTGTAGTGACCCGAACTTTTCCATGTTTATATATATTAATTGAGATTGATATTTACATGATTAAATGTTTCCAACATGTTAAGCAATCAAACTTGTTAAGACTTGATTAATTGAAATATGTTTCATATAGACAATTGACCACCCAAGTTGACCGGCGATTCACGAACGTTAAAACTTGTAAAAACGACATGACGATATATATATGGATATACATATGGTTAACATGAGATTATGATAATTAAGTATCTCCATAAGTATATTAACAATGAGTTATATACATATAAACAAGACTACTAACTTAAGGATTTCGAAACGAGACATATATGTAACGATTATCGATGTAACGACATTTAAATATATATATATATATATCATATTAAGATATATTAATATATCATAATATCATGATAATATAATAATTTAACATCTCATTAGATATAATAAACAATAGGTTAACAACATTAATTGAGATCGTTAACTTAAAGGTTTCAAAACAACACTTACATGTAACGACTAACGATGCCTTAACGACTCAGTTAAAATGTATATACAAGTAGTGTATTTAGATGTATTAAAATACTTTTGGAAGACTTCAAGACATATATCAAAATACTCATACTTAACGAAAATGGTTACAGTTACTTTTCCATTCTTTTCTTTCATCAAGAATTCTAGTCGTATTCTTACCCGTATTATACACAGCTTCAAAACGTACTTACTATGAGTATATACCAATAGGAACTAGCATGGGATTCCACTCTTGATTATGTCATGTATGACTAATCAATTTTAACTTCTACCATGAGCTAATCAACTAACTAGAACTCCTTTTAACCCCACTCACCACTCTCCAATTACCACTCATCATTCACTCCATTTCACTTCCAATTCTCTTTCTAATTCTCTCTCAACACACACACACTATTATAAACGTATTTTTCTAGTAGTTAATCATCATCTTCATCAAAAATCACTTCAAGAATCAAGCTATAATCATCATAGGAAGAACACTTCAAGAACACTTCAAAAATCCCTTCAAGTTTACTAATTTACTTCCAAGCTTTCTAATCCATTACAAGTAATCATCTAAGATCAAGAAACCTTTGTTATATACAGTAGGTTATCTTTCTTATTCAAGGTAATATTCATATTCAAACTTTGATTCAATTTCTATAACTATAAACTATCTTAATTCGAGTAAAAATCTTACTTGAACTTGTTTTTGTGTCATGATCCTACTTCAAGAACTTTCAAGCCATCCAAGATCCTTTGAAGCTAGATCATTTCTTGTCACTTCCAGTAGGTTTACCTTCTAAACTTGAGGTAGTAATGATGTTCATAACATCATTCAATTCATATATATAAAACTATCTTATTCGAAGGTTTAAACTCGTAATCACTAGAACATAGTTTAGTTAATTCTAAACTTGTTCGCAAACAAAAGTTAATCCTTCTAACTTGACTTTTAAAATTAACTACACACATGTTCTATATCTATATGATATGCTAACTTAATGATTTAAAACCTGGAAATACGAAAAACACCGTAAAACCGGATTTACACCGTCGTAGTAACACCGCGGGCTGTTTTGGGTTAGTTAATTAAAAACTATGATAAACTTTGATTTAAAAGTTGTTATTCTGAGAAAATAATTTTTATTATGAACATGAAACTATATCCAAAAATTATGGTTAAACTCAAAGTGGAAATATGTTTTCTAAAATGGTCATCTAGACGTCGTTCTTTCGACTGAAATGACTATCTTTACAAAAACAACTTGTAACTTATTTTTCCGACTATAAACCTATACTTTTCTATTTAGATTCATAAAATAGAGTTCAATATAAAACCATAGCAATTTGATTCACTCAAAACGGATTTAAAATGAAGAAGTTATGGGTAAAACAAGATTGGATAATTTTTCTCATTTTTGCTACGTGAAAATTGGTAACAAATCTATTCCAACCATAACTTAATCAACTTGTATTGTATATTATGTAATCTTGATATACCATAGACACGTATACAATGTTTCGACCTATTATGTCGACACATCTATATATATTTCGGAACAACCATAGACACTCTATATGTGAATGTTGGAGTTAGCTATACAGGGTTGAGGTTGATTCCAAAATATATATAGTTTGAGTTATGATCAATACTGAGATACGTATACACTGGGTCGTGGATTGATTCAAGATAATATTTATCGATTTATTTCTGTACATCTAACTGTGGACAACTAGTTGTAGGTTACTAACGAGGACAGCTGACTTAATAAACTTAAAACATCAAAATATATTAAAAGTGTTGTAAATATATTTTGAACATACTTTAATATATATGTATATATTGTTATAGGTTCGTGAATCAACAGTGGCCAAGTCTTACTTCTCAACGAAGTAAAAATCTGTGAAAGTGAGTTATAGTCCCACTTTTAAAATCTAATATTTTTAGGATGAGAATACATGCAGGTTTTATAAATGATTTACAAAATAGACACAAGTACGTGAACTACATTCTATGGTTGAATTATCGAAATCGAATATGCCCCTTTTTATTAAGTCTGGTAATCTAAGAATTAGGGAACAGACACCCTAATTGACGCGAATCCTAAAGATAGATCTATTGGGCCTAACAAACCCCATCCAAAGTACCAGATGCTTTAGTACTTCGAAATTTATATCATATCCGAAGGGTGTCCCGGAATGATGGGGATATTCTTATATATGCATCTTGTTAATGTCGGTTACCAGGTGTTCACCATATGAATGATTTTTATCTCTTTGTATGGGATGTGTATTGAAATATGGAATCTTGTGGTCTATTGTTACGATTTGATATATATAGGTTAAACCTATAACTCACCAACATTTTTGTTGACGTTTAAAGCATGTTTATTCTCAGGTGAATATTAAGAGCTTCCGCTGTTACATACTAAAATAAGGACAGGATTTAGAGTACATGTTTGTATGATATTGTGTAAAAACTGCATTCAAGAAACTGATTTCGATGTAACATATTTGTATTGTAAACCATTATGTAATGGTCGTGTGTAAACAAGATATTTTAGATTATCATTATTTGATAATCTACGTAAAGCTTTTTAAACCTTTATTTATGAAATAAAGGTTATGGTTTGTTTTAAAAATGAATGCAGTCTTTGAAAAACGTCTCATATAGAGGTCAAAACCTCGCAACGAAATTAATTAATATGGAACGTTTTTAATCAATAAGAACGGGACATTTTAATATCTGATTCTGCAACTCGAACCTGATGATACCCAAATCTAAGATCTATTTTCGAAAAGTACGACGCACCCTGAAGTTGATCGAACAGATCATCGATTCTAGGCAACGGATACTTATTCTTAACCATTCTCTTATTCAATTCTCGATAATCTATACACATCCTCAGAGTACCGTCTTTCTTCTTTACAAACAACACCGGTGCACCCCATGGCGAAGAACTCAGTCTTATAAACCTTCTGTTAAACAATTATTGTATCTGAGACATCATCTCTCTAATTTCAGAAGGTGTTAACCTATAAGGAGCCTTAGCCACTGGAGTTGTTCCAGGAACCAACTCAATCTTATACTCTACTTCTCTTACCGGCGGCAACCCCGGTAATTCGTCGGGAAATACTTCAGGAAATTCCGAAACCACTGGAATATCAGTAACATATCTCTTCTCTATCTTAGCATCAATAACATAAACCATAAAAGACTCACACCCTTTAGAAAGTGACTTCTTCGCCTTCATCATAGAGATCAATGGAAAACTGAACCCACTTCGTTCCCCTCGGGCCACAATACGGGTTCCATCATTTAAATGAAAGGTCACAATCTTCTTATCACACTTAATATGGGCCTTATGCAGGCTCATCCAGTTCATCCCTAACACTACGTCAAAACTAGGGATAGGCAACACTGAACAGGACATAGCAAGTGGTCTACCATCAATTTCTATACTAGCCCCAGACACATACGTTGTGACTGGAACCGTCTTACCATCAGCTACCTCTACTCTAACAGGCTCAGGCACCACAGTAGTAGGTAACCCTAACTTAGTACAGGAATATAGAGACATAAACGTCCTATTTGCACCCAAATCAAACAATAATGTAGCAGGTATTGAGTTGATCAAGAACATACGAGTTATGACGTCATCATTATTAGTTGCGGCCTCAACTGTCATATGAAAGGCCCTGACTTCCGCACTCAACGGGTTCTTTCTCTTCTGTCTACTTGAGGCTGTGGAACCCCCGAAAGATGCCGAACGCGCCCCTGACCCTGCCCCGGAACTTGCGCCATTTGACGCCTGACAACTTGCTGAACGATGACCTGACTGATGATAACTCCAACAGACATTTTCTCTAAAGGAACATCCCTGTGACTCGTGACCTACCATACCACATCTCAAACATCTTCTCGTTGCATCAGAACACTGCCCACTGTGAGAAGACTTACAACCTTTACACCATTCTCTCTTACCAGAACCTGAACCTGAACTACCTTGATTACTCTTTCCCTTTTGTCTAAATCCAAACGATTTCTTAGACTTCAAACCCAATTGACTAGTAGCCTGACTACCCTGCGGTGCAACACTTCCAAAATTCATACCCCTAGCTGCTCTTACATCACTTTCTACCATCTTTGCCATCACAAAAGCTTGAGACAATGTTGGTGCTGACCTCACAAACGTTCTGTATTCTAGCAAGATCATATTAACAAAATGTTGGATTCGTGATTATTCATCAGGCACCCATTGTTGTACAAACCTCAACTTATCCATGTACTTCTCAATCATCTCGTCAATTGACATCTGCGGCATCATCCGCATTTCAAGGAACTCCATCTTAATTCTGTTCATGTCAAACACATTACAGTACTACTCATATACCTTCACGTAAAACTGCTCCCAAGTAATCATTCGAACTTGTTCAGGAGGAACACTTGCTATTACCGAATCCCACCACATTATTGCTCTATCTTTCAATAACCTTCTTTCTTAAGTCACCTTCAGTTCTGGCTCACACTGACAAGCCTCAAATACCTTTTCAACCTCCCGTAACCCAGTCCACAATCTCTGAATTTTAAAGGTGCATCTTTTTGGTGGCTGGTATTGTTGTTGAAATTGCTGTTGTAGAAATGGTTGTTGATATAAGGGTGGCTGAACTTGGTTCATCATCCTGGGATTTTGATACTGGTAGTAATTCTGCGGTGGCATGACATATTGAGAGAATTGATTCTGGAGTGGGTATTAATACTGGTTCTGGTTTATCTGTGGTACGGTATACGACCGTGCAGTGGAAAAACCTAGCGGTGTATCCTCATTACCCGACTGTCTAGCTAACTCAAGCTCAGCAATCTTTTCCTGAGCTTCCTTAAACTTACTTTCAAGCTCATGCACATATTCAGCATCGTAAACCTCTGCCTCATCCTCCACATCTGGAGCACTGAACATTCCGGGGTGGATCGGGTTTGTAGCATTCGCATCTCTATTATCTGCCATCTGTGCTACAAAACACTCGCACAAAAGCTTAGTGGATAACTGTTAGTTTACTAAATACTAACATGCATAAACATCCTACATTCACTTATCCCTCATCCCACTGACATGTTTGACTTAACTCAGGGTTTAGGAAAAAATACGCGCACGTACTTGCTGCTAAACCACGCTCTGATACCAAGTTGTAACACCCTGAGGTTTTTTTTAAACACAACGGAAGTACTAATAATTACCAAAATAACCCTGTATAATGTTTACAAACCAAAGTTATCAAATCAACTTAGTTAACTTTATTACAATAATCCAAAATGACGGTGTTACCTAAAAACAATACAAAATCAGAAAACATCAAAGTTCGGCTAATAGTCAAACATGTCTTCATCCCGTCCGTAACACCCTTCTAACCAGCAGTACCTAAACCTGCAATGGGTGAAAATGTGGGGGAATTAGCACAACTGCTAAGTGAATGGATACTATCTAACAAATCAAGCATAAGTAACTAAACATGCAAAGGTCACAAATATGCTAACATCCTGAACTAGCATATAACAACAACTGACAATATGAGGACCGGCGGCTTGTACGAGCACACGACTTAGCTGATCAGGCTACAGTCTACCGATAGTCCGCTTTACTGAATCCACTGCATAATCATCTAGACGCAACGCATGCATCCTTCTATGCTATACTGAACAATCAGTAACATCAAGACCCGACCAGGCTACCACGGTCGACCTTACATCAACCCTACCTTGCCGCCTCCGTTGGTGTTCAACTAATAGTGCGCACATAATGTAGTGACCTGAACTTTTTCATGTTTATATATATTAATTGAGATTGATATTTACATGATTAAATGTTTCCAACATGTTAAGCAATCAAACTTGTTAAGACTTGATTAATTGAAATATGTTTCATATAGACAATTGACCACCCAAGTTGACCGGTGATTCACGAACGTTAAAAATTGTAAAAAACTATATGATGACATATATATGGATATATATATATATAGTTAACATGATACTATGATAAGTAAACATATCATTAAGTATATTAACAATGAACTACATATGTAAAAACAAGACTACTAACTTAATGATTTTTAAACGAGACATATATGTAACGATTATCGTTGTAAAGACATTTAATGTATATATATCATATTAAGAGATATTCAAACATGATAATATCATGATAATATAATAATTTAAAATCTCATTTGATATTATAAACATTGGGTTAACAACATTTAACAAGATCGTTAACCTAAAGGTTTAAATACAACACTTACATGTAACGACTAACGATGACTTAACGACTCAGTTAAAATGTATATACATGTAGTGTTTTAATATGTATTTATACACTTTTGAAAGACTTCAATACACTTATCAAAATACTTCTATTTAACAAAAATGCTTACAATTACATCCTCGTTCAGTTTCATCAACAATTCTACTCGTATGCACCCGTATTCGTACTCGTACAATACACAGCTTTTAGATGTATGTACTATTAGTATATACACTCCAATGATCATCTCTTAGCAGCCCATGTGAGTCACCTAACACATGTGGGAACCATTATTTGGCAACTAGCATGAAATATCTCATAAAATTACAAAAATATGAGTAATCATTCATGACTTATTTACATGAAAACAAAATTACATATCCTTTATATCTAATCCAAACACCAATGACCAAAAACACCTACAAACACTTTCATTCTTCAATTTTATTTATCTAATTGATCTCTCTCAAGTTCTATCTTCAAGTTCTAAGTGTTCTTCATATATTCTACAAGTTCTAGTTACATAAAATCAAGAATACTTTCAAGTTTGCTAGCTCACTTCCAATCTTGTAAGGTGATCATCCAACCTCAAGAAATCTTTGTTTCTTACAGTAGGTTATCATTCTAATACAAGGTAATAATCATTTCAAACTTTGGTTTAATTTCTATAACTATAACAATCTTATTTCAAGTGATGATCTTACTTGAACTTGTTTTCGTGTCATGATTCTGCTTCAAGAA
Source organism: Rutidosis leptorrhynchoides (assembly GCF_046630445.1). NCBI lineage: Eukaryota > Viridiplantae > Streptophyta > Magnoliopsida > Asterales > Asteraceae > Rutidosis > Rutidosis leptorrhynchoides. The sequence continues at coordinate 219,225,280 of NC_092343.1, read as the reverse complement.
CTTCGAGCCATCCAAGGATCCGTTGAAGCTAGATCCATTTTTCTTTTTTCCAGTAGGTTTATCCAAGAAACTTAAGGTAGTAATGATGTTCATAACATCATCCGATTCATACATATAAAGCTATCTTATTCGAAGGTTTAAACTTGTAATCACTAGAACATAGTTTAGTTAATTCTAAACTTGTTCGCAAACAAAAGTTAATCCTTCTAACTTGACTTTTAAAATACACTACACACATGTTATATATCTATATGATATGCTAACTTAATGATTTAAAACCTGGAAACACGAAAAACACCGTAAAACCGGATTTACGCCGTCGTAGTAACACCGCGGGCTGTTTTGGGTTAGTTAATTAAAAACTATGATAAACTTTGATTTAAAAGTTGTTATTCTGAGAAAATGATTTTTATTATGAACATGAAACTATATCCAAAAATTATGGTTAAACTCAAAGTGGAAGTATGTTTTCTAAAATGGTCATCTAGACGTCGTTCTTTCGACTAAAATGACTACCTTTACAAAAATGACTTGTAACTTATTTTTCTGACTATAAACCTATACTTTTTCTGTTTAGATTCATAAAATAGAGTTCAATATGAAACCATAGCAATTTGATTAACTCAAAACGGATTTAAAATGAAGAAGTTATGGGTAAAACAAGATTGGATAATTTTTCTCATTTTAGCTACATGAAAATTGGTAACAAATCTATTCCAACCATAACTTAATCAACTTGTATTGTATATTATGTAATCTTGAGATACAATAGACACGTATACAATGTTTCGACCTATCATGTCGACACATCTATATATATTTCGGAACAACCATAGACACTCTATATGTGAATGTTGGAGTTAGCTATACAGGGTTGAGGTTGATTCCAAAATATATATAGTTTGAGTTGTGATCAATACTGAAATACGTATACACTGGGTCGTGGATTGATTCAAGATAATATTTATCGATTTATTTCTGTACATCTAACTGTGGACAACTAGTTGTAGGTTACTAACGAGGACAGCTAACTTAATAAACTTAAAACATCAAAATATATTAAAAGTGTTGTAAATATATTTTGAACATACTTTGATATATATGTATATATTTTTATAGGTTCGTGAATCAACCAGTGGCCAAGTCTTACTTCCTGACGAAGTAAAAATCTGTGAAAGTGAGTTATAGTCTCACTTTTAAAATCTAATATTTTTGGGATGAGAATACATGCAGGTTTTATAAATGATTTACAAAATAGACACAAGTACGTGAAACTACATTCTATGGTTGAATTATCGAAATCGAATATGCCCCTTTTTATTAAGTCTGGTAATCTAAGAATTAGGGAACAGACACCCTAATTGACGCGAATCCTAAAGATAGATCTATTGGGCCTAACAAACCCCATCCAAAGTACCGGATGCTTTAGTACTTCAAAATTTATATCATATCCGAAGGGTGTCCCGGAATGATGGGGATACTATTATAAATGAATCTTGTTAATGTCGGTTACCAGGTGTTCACCATATGAATGATTTTTATCTCTATGTATGGGATGTGTATTGAAATATGAAATCTTGTGGTCTATTGTTACGATTTGATATATATAGGTTAAACCTATAACTCACCAACATTTTTGTTGACGTTTAAAGCATGTTTATTCTCAGGTGAATACTAAGAGCTTCCGCTATTGCATACTAAAATAAGGACAAGATTTGGAGTCCATGTTTGTATGATATTGTGTAAAAACTGCATTGAAGAAACTGATTTCGATGTAACATATTTGTATTGTAAACCATTATGTAATGGTCGTGTGTAAACAGGATATTTTAGATTATCATTATTTGATAATCTACGTAAAGCTTTTTAAACCTTTATTTATAAAATAAAGGTTATGGTTTGTTTTAAAAATGAATGCAGTCTTTGAAAAACGTCTCATATAGAGGTCAAAACCTCGCAACGAAATCAATTAATATGGAAAGTTTTTAATCAATAAGAACGGGACATTTCAGTTGGTATCCGAGCGTTGGTCTTAGAGAACCAGAATTTTGCATTAGTGTGTCTTATCGAGTTTGTTAGGATGCATTAGTGAGTCTGGACTTCGACCGTGTTTACTTGAAAAATGATTGCTTAACAAATTTTGTTGGAAACTTTATATTTTTAACATGTGAATATTATGGGATATATTAATCTCTTAACGCGTTTGATATTATGTGATAGATGTCTACCTCTAGAACAAGTCCCATTGACTCACCTAATAATAATGAAGAGTCAAATGTAAATTGGAATGATTCGTGGACTGATTCACAAGTTCCCGAAGAGGAACCGGAAGAAGATTCGGAACCGGAAGAAGAATCGGAATCGGAAGAAGAATCGGAACCGGATGAAGAAATAGAACCGGTGGGGGAAATAATAAAACGGTTAAGTAAAAGAAAATCCTCAACCAACCAACCAAGGTTAAGTATGGTCAATGGTGTTTCCGCCAAGGAAGCAAAATATTGGGAGGATTACCAATTCTCCGATGAATCGGATTCCGACGAGAATTCCGATGATGTTATAGAAATTACTCCAACTGAATTTAAAAAGGCAAAAGAAAATAATAAGGGAAAGGGCATAAAAATAGAGAAATCTAATTCCAACCCCGATGAACTTTATATGTATCGTCAACCCCCGAAGTCCTTAAGTTGTAACAATGACCCGGGAACCTCTAAACCACCAGGTTTTTCTAAACCAATGTGGAAAACGACGGCTCGTATTAGGGGAACAACATATATCCTAGAAACTTGGCAAAACGAACCAAAACTGAAGAAGAAGAAACAAGCGAGTCGGAATAAGATAGTTGTATTCGTGTGGTGTAATATATGTAATATAGTGTGCTTATGCTTTATGATATATGTAAAAATTGCTTGTATTAATAAGTATTTGTTTTTATGAATCTAACTCTTGTCTATTTTACAGTATAAAAACACAAAATGGATAGACAACCCAATATTTTAAGAGACCTACCCGGAGACATGATTGATGAAATCTTGTCTAGAGTAGGTCAGAATTCTTCGGCACAACTATTTAAGGCGAGATCAGTTTGTAAGACATTCGAAGAACGGTCCAAGAATGCCTTGGTTTATAAAAGGCTTTCATTCGAAAGATGGGGGATATCACATTGAGAAATCCATAAGTTACGATGTGTTTACTTTGACGCATATATTGCGGGGAACCCAAATGCTATTTTACGCAATGGGTTAAGAAATTATTTTGACTCAATATATCCGAAGATTGGACTTCGTGATTTAGAAAAAGCGGCTAACATGCAACATAAAGAAGCATGTTATGCTTACGGATTAGTAATGTTCGCTTCTCACCAAAGTGAGAACAAGAACATCGGGCTACAACTATTAAACAAAACGTTCCCACAAGTGACGGAGTCGGTAATTGGGGTAAGAAATGAGGTTTTTAGATTGTTACGGGACTGTTGGACATTACGTAACCCTCGTCCCTTTGACGACGTTACAACACGCTGTCTTATCAACGGCCATAACGGTTATGTTCCACAAGACCAAGGATGGGAAGTAATCCTAGTAAAACCAGAATGCATGACTTGTTTCTGGACGTATGAATTACCTGTCTTTATTGCCTTTGCTGAACGACTTGTGTACTAGCTAGAATTATCTTCACAACCATCTTGTATCAAATTTATTGTGTGCTATATTTCATGCTATATGTAAAATAAGCGGTATTATAAGTTTGTAAAATATTGTGTAAAAGTTTGAACGCAAAATATTATTATAATCAGTTTTTCATATAGAATTGTAGTAGTTGAATTGTATATTAGCTACTAAGTATGAACTTAACGGGTAGGTACTACCCGAATTTAAACTTATAAAACGCTAATATGAAGAAAAAGCTTTTATAAATGAGTTCATATTATGCTACGAAATACTATTAACTACTCTTAATATTCTGTATGATTAACTTGTTCCATTTGACTATTTTGAAGGAAATGACACCAACTACTCGACACACCGTAAATATGAATGAAGAGGAATTCCGTACTTTTCTAGCTTCAAACATAGCCGCTGTACAGGCTGCGCTACATACCAACAATAACCTTGGATCTAGCAGTACAGGAAATCGTGTAGGATGCACCTACAAAGAATTCACTACCTGCAAACCTTTGGAATTTGATGGAACCGAAGGACCGATCGGATTGAAACAGTGGACCGAGAAGGTCAAATCGGTGTTTTCCATAAGTAAGTGTACTGAAGAGGACAAAGTGAAGTACGCTATGCATAACTTCACAGGTTCTGCGTTAACATGGTGGAATACCTATCTTGAGCAAGTGGGACAAGACGATGCGTACGCACTACCGTGGTCGGCATTCAAGCACTTGATGAACGAGATGTATCGTCCCAGAACCGAGGTCAATAAGCTCAAGACAGAACTTAGAGGGTTACGAACCCAAGGATTTGATATTACCACGTACGAAAGACGATTCATAGAATTGTGCGTATTGTGTCCGGGAGCATTCGAAGATGAGGAAGAGAAGATCGACGCATTTGTGAAAGGCTTACCGGAAAGAATCCAAGAAGATATAAGTTCACACGAGCCCGCCTCCATACAACAGGCATGTAGAATGGCTCACAAACTAGTGAACCAGATTGAAGAAAGAATTAAAGAACAGACTGCTGAAGAGGCCAATGTGAAGCAAGACAAAAGAAAGTGGGAGGAAAACGGTGATAAGAATCACCAATACAACAACAACAGCAATTACAACAATAATCGCAACAATTATCCCAACAATCGCAACATCAATCGCAACTACAACAAACGGCCCAACAACAACAACAGCAACAACAACAACAACAACAACAACAACAGCAACTACAACAATCATTCCAACAACAATAATAACCGCAACAACAACAACAATCAGAAGCAGCTATGCCAAAGGTGTGAAAAGTATCACTCGGGGTTCTGCACCAAATTTTGCATCAAGTGTAAATGAAATGGTCATAGCGCGGTGAAGTGTGAGGTCTACGGACCAGGGGTTAATAGAACGAAAGGAACAAATGGTGTCGGAACGAGTAATGGTGGAGCAAGTAGTGTCGGAGCAAGTTATGCCAATGTAGTTTGTTATAAATGTGGAAAACCGGGCCACATTATTAGAAATTGCCCGAACCAGGAGAACACGAATGGACAAGGCCGCGGAAGAGTTTTCAATATTAATGCGGCAGAGGCACAGGAAGACCCTGAGCTTGTTACAGGTACGTTTCTTATTGACAATAAATCTGCTTACATTTTATTTGATTCGGGTGCGGATAAAAGCTATGTGAGTAGAGATTTTTGTGCTAAATTAAGTTGTCCATTGATGCCTTTGGATAGCAAATTTTTACTCGAATTAGCAAATGGTAAATTAATTTCAGCAGATAATATATGTCGGAATCAAGAAATTAAACTGGTTAGCGAAACATTTAAGATTGATTTCATACCAGTGGAGTTAGGGAGTTTTGATGTGATAATCGGTATGGACTGGTTGAAAGAAGTGAAAGCAGAGATCGTTTGTTACAAAAATGCAATTCGCATTATACGAGAAAAGGAAAACCCTTAATGGTGTACGGAGAAAAGGGCAACACGAAGCTACATCTTATTAGTAATTTGAAGGCACAAAAACTAATAAGAAAAGGTTGCTATGCTGTTCTAGCACACGTCGAGAAAGTACAAACTGAAGAAAAGAGCATCAATGATGCTCCCATTGCAAAAGAATTTCCCGATGTATTTCCGAAAGAATTACCGGGATTACCCCCACATCGATCCGTTGAATTTCAAATAGATCTTGTACCAGGAGCTGCACCAATAGCTCGTGCTCTTTACAGACTCGTACCCAGCGAGATGAAAGAACTGCAAAGCCAATTACAAGAACTTTTAGAGCGTGGTTTCATTCGACCAAGCACATCACCGTGGGGAGATCCTGTTTTGTTTGTCAAGAAGAAAGATGGTACATTCAGGTTGTGTATCGACTACCGAGAGTTGAACAAACTTACCATCAAGAACTGCTACCTACTACCGAGAATCGACGACTTATTTGATCAACTACAAGGCTCGTCTTTTTATTCAAAGATTGACTTACGTTCCGGGTATCATCAAATGCGGGTGAAAGAAGATGATATTCCAAAGACTGCTTTCAGGACACGTTACGGTCATTACGAGTTTATGGTCATGCCGTTTGGTTTAACTAATGCACCAGCTGTGTTCATGGACCTTATGAACTGAGTGTGTGGACCATACCTTGACAAGTTTGTCATTGTTTTCATTGATGACATACTTATTTACTCAAAGAATGACTAAGAACACGGTGAACATTTGAGAAAGGTGTTAGAAGTATTGAGGAAGGAAGAATTATACGCTAAGTTTTCAAAGTGTGCATTTTGGTTGGAAGAAGTTCAATTCCTCGGTCACATAGTGAACAAAGAAGATATTAAGGTGGATCCGGCAAAGATAGAAACTGTTGAAAAGTGGGAAACCCCGAAAACTCCGAAACACATACGCCAGTTTTTAGGACTAGCTGGTTACTACAGAAGGTTCATCCAAGACTTTTCCAGAATAGCAAAACCCTTGACTGCATTAACGCATAAAGGGAAGAAATTTGAATGGAATGATGAACAAGAGAAAGCGTTTCAGTTATTGAAGAAAAAGCTAACTACGGCACCTATATTGTCATTGCCTGAAGGGAATGATGATTTTATGATTTATTGTGACGCATCAAAGCAAGGTCTCAGTTGTGTATTAATGCAACGAACGAAGGTGATTGCTTATGCGTCTAGACAATTGAAGATTCACGAACAAAATTATACGACGCATGATTTGGAATTAGGCGCGGTTGTTTTTGCATTAAAGACTTGGAGGCACTACTTATATGGGGTCAAAAGTATTATATATACCGACCACAAAAGTCTTTAACACATATTTAATCAGAAACAACTGAATATGAGGCAGCGTAGGTGGATTGAATTATTGAATGATTACGACTTTGAGATTCGTTACCACCCGGGAAAGGCAAATGTGGTAGCCGATGCCTTGAGCAGGAAGGACAGAGAACCCATTCGAGTAAAATCTATGAATATAATGATTCATAATAACCTTACTACTCAAATAAAGGAGGCGCAACAAGGAGTTTTAAAAGAGGGAAATTTAAAGGATGAAATACCCAAAGGATCGGAGAAGCATCTTAATATTCAGGAAGACGGAACCCGGTATAGGGCTGAAAGGATTTGGGTACCAAAATTTGGAGATATGAGAGAAATGGTACTTAGAGAAGCTCATAAAACAAGATACTCAATACATCCTGGAACGGGGAAGATGTACAAGGATCTCAAGAAACATTTTTGGTGGCCGGGTATGAAAGCCGATGTTGCTAAATACGTAGGAGAATGTTTGACGTGTTCTAAGGTCAAAGCTGAGCATCAGAAAGCATCAGGTCTACTTCAACAACCCGAAATCCCGGAATAGAAATGGGAAAACATTACCATGGATTTCATCACTAAATTACCAAGGACTGCAAGTGGTTTTGATACTATTTGGGTAATAGTTGATCGTCTCACCAAATCAGCACACTTCCTGCCAATAAGAGAAGATGACAAGATGGAGAAGTTAGCACGACTGTATTTGAAGGAAGTTGTCTCCAGAAATGGAATACCAATCTCTATTATCTCTGATAGGGATGGCAGATTTATTTCAAGATTCTGGCAGACATTACAGCAAGCATTAGGAACTCGTCTAGACATGAGTACTGCCTATCATCCGCAAACTGATGGGCAGAGCGAAAGGACGATACGAACGCTTGAAGACATGCTACGAGCATGTGTTATTGATTTCGGAAACAGTTGGGATCGACATCTACCGTTAGTAGAATTTTCCTACAACAACAGCTACCATTCAAGCATTGAGATGGCGCCGTTTGAAGCACTTTATGGTAGAAAGTGCAGGTCTCCAATTTGTTGGAGTGAAGTGGGGGATAGACAGATTACGGGTCCGGAGATTATACAAGAAACTACCGAGAAGATCATCCAAATTCAACAACGGTTGAAAACCGCCCAAAGTCGACAAAAGAGCTACGCTGACATTAAAAGAAAAGATATAGAATTTGAAATTGGAGAGATGGTCATGCTTAAAGTTGCACCTTGGAAAGGCGTTGTTCGATTTGGTAAAAGAGGGAAATTAAATCCAAGGTATATTGGACCATTCAAGATTATTGATCGTGTCGGACCAGTAGCTTACCGACTTGAGTTACCTCGACAACTCGCAGCTGTACATAACACTTTCCACGTCTTGAATTTGAAGAAATGTTTTGCTAAAGAAGATCTCACTATTCCGTTAGATGAAATCCAAATCAACGAAAAACTTCAATTCATCGAAGAACCCGTCGAAATAATGGATCGTGAGGTTAAAAGACTTAAGCAAAACAAGATACCAATTGTTAAGGTTCGATGGAATACTCGTAGAGGACCTGAGTTCACCTGGGAGCGTGAAGATCAGATGAAGAAGAAATACCCGCATCTATTTCTAGAAGATTCGTCAACACCTTCAACAGCTTAAAATTTCGGGACAAAATTTATTTAACGGGTAGGTACTGTAGTGACCCGAACTTTTTCATGTTTATATATATTAATTGAGATTGATATTTACATGATTAAATGTTTCCAACATGTTAAGCAATTAAACTTGTTAAGACTTGATTAATTGAAATATGTTTCATATAGACAATTGACCACCCAAGTTGACCGGTGATTCACGAACGTTAAAACTTGTAAAAAACTATATGATGACATATATATGGATATATATATATATATTTAACATGATACTATGATAAGTAAACATATCATTAAGTATATTAATAATGAACTACATATGTAAAAGCAAGACTACTAACTTAATGATTTTTAAACGAGACATATATGTAACGATTATCGTTGTAAAGACATTTAATGTATATATATCATATTAAGAGATATTCATACATGATAATATCATGATAATATAATAATTTAAAATCTCATTTGATATTATAAACATTAAGTTAACAACATTTAACAAAATCGTTAACCTAAAGGTTTAAAAACAACACTTACATGTAACGACTAACGATGACTTAACGACTCAGTTAAAATGTATATACATGTAGTGTTTTAATATGTATTTATACACTTTTGAAAGACTTCAATACACTTATCAAAATACTTCTACTTAACAAAAATGCTTACAATTACATCCTCGTTCAGTTTCATCAACAATTCTACTCGTATGCACCCGTATTCGTACTCGTACAATACACAGCTTTTAGATGTATGTACTATTGGTATATACACTCCAATGATCAGCTCTTAGCAGCCCATGTGAGTCACCTAACACATGTGGGAACCATAATTTGGCAACTAGCATGAAATATCTCATAAAATTACAAAAATATGAGTAATCATTCATGACTTATTTACATGAAAACAAAAGTACATATCCTTTATATCTAATCCATACACCAACGACCAAAAACACCTATAAACACTTTCATTCTTCAATTTTATTTATCTAATTGATCTCTCTCAAGTTCTATCTTCAAGTTCTAAGTGTTCTTCATATATTCTACAAGTTCTAGTTACATAAAATCAAGAATACTTTCAAGTTTGCTAGCTCACTTCCAATCTTGTAAGGTGATCATCCAACCTCAAAAAATCTTTGTTTCTTACAGTAGGTTATCATTCTAATACAAGGTAATAATCCTATTCAAACTTTGGTTCAATTTCTATAACTATAACAATCTTATTTCAAGTGATGATCTTACTTGAACTTGTTTTCGTGTCATGATTCTGCTTCAAGAACTTCGAGCCATCCAAGGATCCGTTGTAGCTAGATCCATTTTTCTCTTTTCTAGTAGGTTTATCCAAGGAACTTAAGGTAGTAATGATGTTCATAACATCATTCGATTCATACATATAAAGCTATCTTATTCGAAGGTTTAAACTTGTAATCACTAGAACGTAGTTTAGTTAATTCTAAACTTGTTCGCAAACAAAAGTTAATCCTTCTAACTTGACTTTTAAAATCAACTAAACACATGTTATATATCTATATGATATGCTAACTTAATGATTTAAAACCTGGAAACACGAAAAACACCTTAAAACCGGATTTACGCCGTCGTAGTAACACCGCGGACTGTTTTGGGTTAGTTAATTAAAAACTATGATAAACTTTGATTTAAAAGTTGTTATTCTAAGAAAATGATTTTTATTATGAACATGAAACTATATCCAAAAATTATGGTTAAACTCAAAGTGGAAGTATGTTTTCTAAAATGGTCATCTAGACGTCGTTCTTTCGACTGAAATGACTACCTTTACAAAAAAGACTTGTAACTTATTTTTCCGTCTATAAACCTATACTTTTTCTATTTAGATTCATAAAATAGACTTCAATATGAAACCATAGCAATTTGATTCACTCAAAACGGATTTAAAATGAAGAAGTTATGGGTAAAACAAGATTGGATAATTTTTCTCATTTTAGCTACGTGAAAATTGGTAACAAATCTATTCCAACCATAACTTAATCAACTTGTATTGTATATTATGTAATCTTGAGATACCATAGACACGTATACAATGTTTCGACCTATCATGTCGACACATCTATATATATTTCGGAACAACCATAGACACTCTATATGTGAATGTTGGAGTTAGCTATTCAGGGTTGAGGTTGATTCCAAAATATATATAATTTGAGTTGTGATCAATACTGAGATACGTATACACTGGGTCGTGGATTGATTCAAGATAATATTTATCGATTTATTTATGTACATCTAACTGTGGACAACTAGTTGTAGGTTACTAACGAGGACAGCTGACTTAATAAACTTAAAACATCAAAATATATTAAAAGTGTTGTAAATATATTTTGAACATACTTTGATATATATGTATATATTGTTATAGGTTCGTGAATCAACCAGTGGCCAAGTCTTACTTCCCGACGAAGTAAAAATATGTGAAAGTGAGTTATAGTTCAACTTTTAAAATCTAATATTTTTGGGATGAGAATACATGCAGGTTTTATAAATGATTTACAAAATAGACACAAGTACGTGAAACTACATTCTATGGTTGAATTATCGAAATCGAATATGCCCCTTTTTATTAAGTCTGGTAATCTAAGAATTAGGGAACATACACCCTAATTGACGCGAATCCTAAAGATAGATCTATTGGGCCTAACAAACCCCATCCAAAGTACCGGATGCTTTAGTACTTCGAAATTTATATCATATCCGAAGGGTGTCCCGGAATGATGGGGATATTCTTATATATGCATCTTGTTAATGTCGGTTACCAGGTGTTCACCATATGAATGATTTTTATCTCTATGTATGGGATGTGTATTGAAATATGAAATCTTGTGGTCTATTGTTACGATTTGATATATATAGGTTAAACCTATAACTCACCAACATTTTTGTTGACGTTTAAAGCATGTTTATTCTCAGGTGAATACTAAGAGCTTCCGTTGTTGCATACTAAAATAAGGACAAGATTTGGAGTCCATGTTTGTATGATATTGTGTAAAAACTGCATTCAAGAAACTGATTTCGATGTAACATATTTGTATTGTAAACCATTATGTAATGGTCGTGTGTAAACAGGATATTTTAGATTATCATTATTTGATAATCTACGTAAAGCTTTTTAAACCTTTATTTATAAAATAAAGGTTATGGTTTGTTTTAAAAATGAATGCAGTCTTTGAAAAACGTCTCATATAGAGGTCAAAACCTCGCAACAAAATCAATTAATATGGAACGTTTTTAATCAATAAGAACGAGACATTTCACATAAGATCACAGATAATCAATCATGTAATGGTCCAAACTAGCATGGCAATATCTAACTACACATGGCAATCATAATGGATATAAACATAAGATTAAAGAGTCAGAACAAGTAGCGTGTCAGCTACTTAATACTCTATCCGGAGATAGACCCACTCATCGAATACCAGCAACTAGCTCAGATAATCTATCACTAAGCGACTTCCTTATCCTTATCACCTGAACATCAGGCAAATCAAGTTAGTTTCTGTCTGTTAACACAAAACAGCACAGTACAGAAAACCACTCATAAAAAGTGTCACTAAAAGTCCACCTAAACCTTATGCATTTTCAGAATTTACATCCTAATTATCATAAGTCACACGGGCAGCATAACGGCTAGACATCAACACTTGGTAAAATATTCTGCCCATAAAGACATAAGGTCGACTGAGTCAAACAATCGGTCAAATGTATCCACACACTCGGTCGAGTGTCATCTCACACGGTCGACTGACTAAATTAAATCATCTAGCCAGAACTCATACACACTCGATCGAGTGTGTCACTCAACCGGTCGACCGTTTGAGTCACTCGGTCGATTATCAAAGACAGTCAGCCGAGTGTGTTCTTCACCAGCTGATGCTGCAAAACCCACGTGTTTCACCCCCAATTCACAAAATCTCGATTTTGGACTCATTTTTAACCCTGAAAACGGTTACATCTTTTGTACAAAACCTTTTGGGACTTAAACCCACAAATCTTACACTCAAACAACATCAAAATCAACCAATTTGGCACAAAAAGCCAACTTTGACAAAACCTAACTTTAAAACCCATTTTGACACAGAGTTGATCATGAAATCGAACAAGCTTTACCTTGTTAGAATCACAACAACATAAGGAACGATTTGACACTAAAATCAAGCTTCCATTTGAGATCAATTGATTTAGGGTTTGAGATGATGAGGAAGAAGAGAGTACGGGGTATTTGGTGAAGATTCTAGAGAGATGGAGAAATGAGAAAAAGAAGGCAGCGTAAAACACTTAATTGGGGTTAAAATCCCATATCCCATCACACACGGGTATTTACCAGTTGTCTGATAACTTTCGTACTTAATTTGACTACCTTATCGGAGTCCAAATTAAATAAATGAACCTGTTCTGTGACCCTTGTCATAAACTAGTCTTAACCAAACAATAAAATAACACTACACATGTGACGCCCTGTAAGACCCTAATCCTGTTTCTGACTTTTTAGTTGTTCGGGATGCCGTCCAGGATGGTGGGACGCCATCCAGATGTTAAAGGCTGGACGCCATCCAGAAATTGGGACGCCGTCCAGTTTGTCTGTCGGGCCAGCTGGGTTATTTTAAGATTTTTAGAGGGGCAAAATGGTATTTTCACTTATGGAACGAGTTAAGGCCATAAGATCAGTTCTAGGAGCCTCATTTGCTCCACTAACACCCACACAAACACTCTCATCTTGTTCTAGTAAGAGAGCAAGGGTTTTAGAGAGAGAGAGGTTGATTTGGAGAAGAAGGAGTCGGATTCTCTCAAAAGCTCGGGTTCTAAAGTTGTTCATCTCGCTCCTAGCTACGTTGTGGTGGTATTGGTAAGCTCAAACTCCGAATTTCATTGTTTAGATTTGATATTCAATTTAGGGTTTTAAGCTAGTTTGTTGTACAACCCTTTTAGATGATGAAATGGGTTTATAGTGACTTGTTATTCTTGTCACTTGGCGGGTTTTGGGTCGGTTGACGTTTTGGCCTTGATTAGGCTTTGATTTGGAGTTTAATCACTTGGATTAGTGATTATGGAAGTGATGGAACCCTTTTTGGGTGAGTTTGGTTAACTAATTTTGAAATGGGTCAAAATTAGGGTTTTGGTGTCAAAATGGGTATGACCCGTGTTTAACACTTGTGTTCGGGTTTAATTGGTGTGTTAGGACCATTTTCACTCGTGTTAGTGATTATTGGTTAGTTATGGCGCGGTTTGTGCTTGGAAGTGCATTTGGGTCGAAATTGCACTAAGGGTAAATTGGGTTGGTTTGTAAGTCAACCCTAATTGTGTTGTTGTATTTGTGATAATGGAATAGGTACTTTCCATTGGCGCGTGGTAGTTTATTTGAAAGCATTCATCAAGGCGATAAGGTGAGTGTTAATATCCTATGTGCATATGTATGTGTAGGATGGGTGCGGGTCGGGTGAAGTGGTTCTCGGTTATAGAGCTCACTTCACATATAGGTGGATTTGATGGACTTGTGTATAGGTCCAATTGGCACGGTTGTGCGTTTTGGTTGTTTACCTTTGGTGAGGTACACGTTGTGTGTACGTTATCACACGTGGTTGTGATTTGGATGTTATAACCCTAAAGGCGAAGGGTTGATATTGTTGTGATGTGGATAACCCCGATGTGGTGGATTTTATAATCCCGTGACCGTGGGTTTGATGTTGAGAAGTGAATCTCGGGTAGTACGGATTCATGATGACTCGGGTTGTTCGGTCATCTTGTGATGAGGTAGTGAATCTCGGGTTGTGCGAATTCACTAAGGCTCGGGTAGTTCGGCCATCCTCGGTTGTTGAATTGGCGAAGAAGTGAATATCGGGTTGTGTGGATTCACTAAGGCTCGGGTTGTTTAGCCAATCTTCATTGTGGTGTTTGGTATTCGGTAATGGGTTAAGGGGTTAACCTTATTCGTTTATATATTGTTATATATATATTGTTTTATTATCGTGATGTAGCTAACCCACAGGGTGTAGCTTCTTGGCGTTGTTCACATCGTCGTTGGTGAACTTATATTTGTTGATGTATCTATAGCTTGTTCCTTAGTGACTACGGTATGCTTAGCTTAGCTTGCCTTATACCTGGATGCTTCGGTATGCGGTATTTGATATTTGTGTGGCGTGTCCATTTTATACATATATATGTATGTATGTAGTATATTATCATTCACTAAGCGTTAGCTTACCCTCTCGTCGTTTACATTTTTATAGATTGCATGGATGCGGTGGCTCGGGTAAGCGCGGGGACTAGTGGACTTGCGTAGTTTGCTTTAGAAGACTTGCTTTTGGATTTGATTAGGATTGGGTAGCGTGTCCCCAATCCCATGCTCGGTCTATGTTTTTGTATAAACTAATGGGTCGAAATAGTCACTTGTGGTATTTTGGGTCGATGTGCGCGCGGTGTCGTAAAACTCGGTTTTTATTATGAAAAACTCTTAGTTTAAACTATTGTAATATATTGTGAAAGTGTTTTGGTTCAAAAGTGTCGGGAAGCGGGATTTTCGCCCGCGTGTGTTTGTAAACTGATCAGAATGTTTTAGTACATCTGGACGCCGTCCCAGTCTTAAGTGCTGGATGCCGTCCAAGCTTTTGGACGCCGTCTAGATGGGCAGTTCCAGAAATTTTTTTTATGGCACATTTTCGGATGGTTAACGGGTTGGGTCGTTACAAGTGGTATCAGAGCATGGTCTAAGGGATTTAGATGACTTGAGATAGGTACCTAGACTTACACTTTTGTGTGTGCTTAATTTGTTGCGGGACTTGTAGGATTACGGGTCAGAATGAGCTGTAGTTAGTGCCTTGTTTGTAGGTAGACTAACGTATGTATTAGTAATGCGGATGTTATTAATATATATGTGTGTTTGTGATGATAATTCTCGCGTATATGCATATCGCGTAGAATTTTGTTTGTGTTTGTTTATATCATCGAGCGAGGCGGTCGTTGTACTAACGAGTTGATACGGAGTGTGTGCGTAATAAGGACTTGCAAACCTTATTACGGGTGCAAATCGTGTCTAGCAAGTGTTGTACGACGAGTGTTGAGCAAGATGGGGCGGTGTTATGCATGTTGTTTTATACGTTCGTGGACTAATTGTTTTGCATTCTTTAGAATGACGACGCGAAACGAGATTGAGACGAATGACGAGGAGTTTAACTCTAGAGTTGTGGCCGTCGAGCAAATGAGTGCGTTTCGAGAAGAAATGGATAGGAAGTATTCCGAACTTCAAAGTAGTGGTGAAATGGAGCGTTATCTTAAGAGCTTCATGAGAACTAAACCCCCGATGTATGATGGGAAACCGGATCCTTTTGTGAGCACAACTTGGATTTCGGATGTTGAAGGGTGTTTTCGTACTATTGATTGCCCTCCCAAGAAAAAGACGAGACTCGCTACTAGCTTGTTACGGGGTAGGGCGAGGGATTGGTTGGATGGTAAGATTGATCTTGTCGGTGGCGAGACATTTATGGCTTTATCGTGGGACGAGTTTAAGGAGGAATTCTTTGAGGAGTTCTGGACTTTGGCCGATTTGTGGGAATTACGTAATGATTTGCGAAATTTGCGACAAGGATCTATGTACTTGAATACTCTCAAGACGACCTTTATGTCGAAGGCTCGTTTTTGCCCGGAGTATTTGGGAAACGATCGCTTATTGATGGGGGATTTCTATCGAACCTTGAATGATGACTTGAAAAGTAAAATTAGCCGGGGTCAAGCGAAATCGTTTGCGGAATTATTCGACTTGGCTAGAGGTTTCGAGTCGTATACGCGATCAAAGATGTGTGAACCTTCAAGTAAGGTTCGGGTTGATTCGTACGGCACCCCGAGTAAGAAAAATAAGGGTGCAAGTGCGAGTACGGGTAATGTGGAAAAACGCACGATGGATTCTCGTGCGCCTAGATGTTTCAATTGTGGTGTTAGGGGCCACAAGTTATGGGAGTGCACAATACCGAGAAGTGATGACGGGATGTGCCACTATTGTCATAAGGAGGGGCATCGTAAGCCGGATTGTCCCGAGTTGGCTGCGGCGAATGCCGCAAGGAGATGTTGAGGTACGTTTCATTTTAATAAATATGTCATTTGAAAATTTATTTATGTGGCGTTTAAGTTCGAATTTGTTATTGCATTGTGTTGTGCATGTTATTGTTAAGGGTGACGTTCCTAATGGAAGTACTCTATGGTAATGATTGATTTTTGGACGAAGGGCGTAAGACTTGGTGTAACCAAGCATTCCTTAGTAGTTGGAAAATGTTTCCACCAAACCATGGAAATAGGTTTTGGTGTTCGGTTGATAAGCGCGTGTACGCTTTTGTGTTGAGATTGGTAAACCATGAGGTTCGTCGGGTGGTTGGAACCCTTGAGATCGAGTGTTTTGAATCCCGATGTATGTTGGTAAAGGAGTCTACGTGACGCGAAATTAGGTGCCTCTTTCATACCTACTAGCGTGGTGTTCGACTCCGATTGTGTTGTGGTTACATTGTACTTAGGGTACCGAGATGAAACCCTTAAGTACATGAGTGACTAGGTGAAGTTGACAAGCTATAGCAATTGGATGATTGCGAGAGTGTAGTTGTGTAATTTGTGGTACACCTCTCGTTTGAAGTGTTTAAGGATAGGTTAAAATCCTTCGTATGCTCAAGGTTGGAGCAAGGAATGGTGATGGGTCGTGTGAACCCAATTGTTGGTAAAGTCTACCTTTGGTAGCATTGTACGGTTGTACGGGTTGTGACATTGGAACGTAGTTCCAAGTGGGGGAGTTGTACTTCCGCCCGAGGAAGTTGTAGTGTGAGATTTCGGATGATGCTTTTGGTAGATCCGGAAATTTGGTCGGTTTGTGGTAGAGTACAATTTCGGATAAATTGTACTTATGGTTTGGATTTGAATTATCACCAAGGTGGTAATGTGGTAAATCTCGTTGAGAGATAATGGACGTGTTTGGTGAGCAAGGTGAAATCCTTCGGTTAAGGGAGGTGTGTGTCGGATTCTCTTCTAGAGAATTATTGTTTTGTGCCTATGTTTGATATAGGTGGTTCTTGCTCGAGTGTGTGAATGGTTAGTGGTATCCGTTAGGATTCACTATGGCATAGCAGAGCGCGATGTTACGCTACTCGTTGTTCGAGGCCAAAAGGGCGTTGATTGATGAAGCATGACCTTCGGAGTCCGCTGACTTCATCATGGTAGTACGTGATTGGTGGAGCATGACTTTCGGGGTCCGCTGACTTCATCATGAGCGAGGTGTTATATCAGTGAAGCATGACTTTCGGAGTCCGCTGACTTCATCCGGTATTGAGATTGGTGAAGCATGACCTTTAGGGTCCGCTGACTTCATCATGGTTGTTGATTGGTGAAGCATGATCTTCGGGTCCGCTGACTTCATCATGGTTGTTGATTGGTGAAGCATGATCTTCGGGTCCACTGACTTCATCAAGGGAGTAGTGTTATGTCGGTATGGTGTAACATTATCGGGAAATGCGAGTACCGGTGGGAAATGCAAGTACAATTCTTGAGTTGTGTTGTGGGACGTGAATATTGGGTTGTTCGTATTCACAATATTTCGGGTAGTACGATTGTCCCTGTTGGTTGGACTCATAGTTTGAGGTAGTGAATGTCGGGTAGTTTGGATTCACTAAGGCTCGGGTTGTACGGCCATCCTCGGTTATACTATGTGGCGTTGGTGGTGAATATAGGGTTGTGCGTATTCACGATGACTCGGGTTGTGCAGTCATTTCGTTGTGAGATATATGGATTGGGTAGGTGAATTTCGGGTTGTGCGAATTCACTAAGGTTCGGGTTGTTTCGACCATCCTCCATATGTGTTCAGGCTCGGGTTATTTCGGCCATTTTGAGTTGTGATCTATCGGTTGTTTTATACACCGATGGTAGGGTCGTAAGGACCGTGTGTTGTGATCTATCGGTTGTTTTATACACCGATGGTAGGGTCGTAAGGACCGCGTGGTTTGATCTATTGGTTGTTTTATGCACCAATGGTGGGGTCGTAAGGATCATGTTGTGGGAACTATCGGTTGTTTTATACGTCGATGGTAGGGTCGCGATGACTATGTTGTGTGCTTAGTGATGCGATAGCCGTGTTTCGCTCACGTGTCGTTACGGGTGTGACGATCGTTGATTTTGTACACCTTGGGATCTAGAGTTGCCATGATCGTTTTGGGCGCTATCGGTTTTAACCGTTTGTTATGATGTTACGGTAGTTGCGTATTGGTCGTATTGTGCACTACAAGGGATGTTTAGTATTAAGTGTAATCTGTAGGGATTCGTTTGGATCGGTCTTCATCGTTTCGGATTGTTGACTTTAGGATTGAGACTTGGTTGCTTCTATTATTGTACCTGTAATGGTACGCTGAAGGGTTGATATCTCGGTCCGAGATTAGTTGAGTTTTCCCGATGTTAGGGAATGAGCATGGTTTTAGTGCTCGGATTGTGGATTTGATAAATCGCGGGTGATGATTTAGTTGTTAAAGGCATGTCAGTCGGAAGAATTACTTAGGAAAGTCGGTTTGGGACTTATGTTTGAGGACCGTGGAGTGTCGTCTGTTTGGTTAAGTGACGAGGATCATGAGGACGTGATCGATTCTAAGTAGGGGAGAGTTGTAAGACCCTAATCCTGTTTCTGACTTTTTAGTTATTCGGGACGCCGTCCAGGATGGTGGGACGCCGTCCAGATGTTAAAGGCTGGACGCCGTCCAGAAATTGGGACGCCGTCCAGTTTGTCTGTCGGGCCAGCTGCGTTATTTTAAGATTTTTAGAGGGGCAAAATGGTATTTTCACTTATGGAACGAGTTAAGGCCACAAGATCAGTTCTAGGAGCCTCATTTTCTCCACTAACACCCACACAAACACTCTCATCTTGTTCTAGTAAGAGAGCAAGGGTTTTAGAGAGAGAGAGAGAAGTTGATTTGGAGAAGAAGGAGTCGGATTCTCGCAAAAGCTCGGGTTCTAAAGTTGTTCATCTCGCTCCTAGCTACGTTGTGGTGGTATTGGTAAGCTCAAACTCCGAATTTCATTGTTAGATTTGATATTCAATTTAGGGTTTTGAGCTAGTTTGTTGTACAACCCTTTTAGATGATGAAATGGGTTTATAGTGACTTGTTATTCTTGTCACTTGGCGGGTTTTGGTTCGGTTGATGTTTTGGCCTTGATTAGGCTTTGATTTGGAGTTTAATCACTTGGATTAGTGATTATGGAAGTGATGGAACCCTTTTTGGGTGAGTTTGGTTAACTAATTTTGAAATGGGTCAAAATTAGGGTTTTGGTGTCAAAATGGGTATGACCTGTGTTTAACACTTGTGTTCGGGTTTAATTGGTGTGTTAGGACCATTTTCACTCGTGTTAGTGATTATTGGTTAGTTATGGCGAGGTTTATGCTTAGAAGTGCATTTGGGTCGAAATTGCACTAAGGGTAAATTGGGTTGGTTTGTAAGTCAACCCTAATTGTGTTGTTGTATTTGTGATAATGGAATAGGTACTTTTCATTGGCGCGTGGCAGTTTATTTGGAAGCATTCATCAAGGCGACAAGGTGAGTGTTAATATCCTATGTGCATATGTATGTGTAGGATGGGTGCGGGTCGGGTGAAGTGGTTCTCGGTTATAGAGCTCACTTCACATATAGGTGGATTTGATGGACTTGTGTATAGGTCCAATTGGTACGGTTGTGCGTTTTGGTTGTTTACCTTTGGCGAGGTACACGTTGTGTGTACGTTATCACACGTGGTTGTGATTTGGATGTTATAACCCCAAAGGCGAAGGGTTGATATTGTTGTGATGTGGATAACCTCGATGTGGTGGATTTTATAATCCCGTGACCGTGGGTTTGATGTTGAGAAGTGAATCTCGGGTAGTGCGGATTCATGATGACTCGGGTTGTTCGGTCATCTTGTGATGAGGTAGTGAATCTCGGGTTGTGCGAATTCACTAAGGCTCGGGTAGTTCGGCCAACCTCGGTTGTTGAATTGGTGAAGAAGTGAATATCGGATTGTGCGAACTCACTAAGGCTCGGGTTGTTCGGCCAATCTTCATTGTGGTGTTTGGTATTCGGTAATGGGTTAAGGGGTTAACCTTATTCGTTTATATATTGTTATATATATATATTGTTTTATTGTCGTGATGTAGCTAACCCTCCGGGTGTAGCTTCTTGGCGTTGTTCACATCGTCGTTGGTGAACTTATATTTGTTGATGTATCTATAGCTTGTTGCTTAGTGACTACGGTATGCTTAGCTTAGCTTGCCTTATACTTGGATGCTTCGGTATGCGGTATTTGATATTTGTGTGGCGTGTCTATTTTATACATATATATGTATGTAGTATATTATCATTCACTAAGCATTAGCTTACCCTCTCGTTGTTTACATTTTTATAGATTGCATGGATGCGGTGGCTCGGGTAAGCGCGGGGACTAGTGGACTTGCGTAGTTTGCTTTAGAAGACTTGCTTTTGGATTTGATTAGGATTGGGTAGCGTGTCCCCAATCCCATGCTCGGTCTATGTTTTTGTATAAACTAATGGGTCGAAATAGTCACTTGTGGTATTTTGGGTCGATGTGGGCCCGGTGTCGTAAAACTCGGTTTTTATTATGAAAAACTGTTAGTTTAAACTATTGTAATATATTGTGAAAGTGTTTTGGTTCAAAAGTGTCGGAAAGCGGGTTTTTCGCCCGCGTGTGTTTGTAAACGGATCAGAATGTTTTAGTACATCTGGATGCCGTCCCAGATGGTTGGACGCCGTCCCAGTCTTAAGTACTGGACGTCGTCCAAGCTTTTGGACGCCGTCCAGATGGGCAGTTCCAGAAATTTTTTTTTTATGGCACATTTTCGGATGGTTAACGGGTTGGGTCGTTACACGCCCTGTACAAAACCATCGTGTACGATTCGTCAACAACAGGATCTTTACATGGTGAAGTACTATATGCTGTTTGAAAACCAGTTTGCATTCATAAAAAGATAGCGTTTACAAAAGATAACGTGACACAAAGGTCGTTACAAAGTTAGTATTTGAAAATAACATAAGTTACGAATGCAAAGAAAAGTTCCATGATTGAGACATCTCTAAGTAATGCAGCAGAAATCTAATCTATAACAGCAAGTCTATAACACCAAGATAGCAAGTCTAACAGTGAAAGCAACATCGTCTAAGCACCTGAAAAATACACGCTTAAAAGTCAACAAGAATGTTGGTGAGCTATAGTTTGTAAACATTAAAGTAATGTAGACCACAAGTTATCGTATTCAAAACAGTATGAAAAGTATATGCTTACCCGTGGGCACCCGATAAATAACTTAACGTAATAGTAATACACCCTAAAAGTATACTTGGCAAGTACGTATGTCCTCGAAGTATCAAACACCCGTTAAATGCTAGCGCGACTAGCCCGAGTGGGGATGTCAAACCCTATGGATCCATATCTAATATTCGCGTTCACCGGTTCAAAACCAATGATTAAACGTTACCGTGCTAAGGGGAATCTTTATGCCGTTATATAACCCACACATATGTAAAGTTTAAGTACTCGTGTCAAGTAAGTAAAACATAAAAAGTGCATGTATTCTCAGTCCCAAAAATAGTATAAGTAAAAAGGGAAGCTATAACTCACAGTGAATAAGCAGTAAAAGTCGATATGAAACGTATGCAGGTAGTAAGTCGGTCCGAAAGGTCGTCAACCTAAGTCAATGGTCACTAGGTCGGTATGTTGTCCCAAAAGGTTAAAAGTGAATAAATTAATTTTAAGTGTCATCATCATCATCATCATCATTCATCATCATAAAAGCTAAATAAGTTTGACATGAATAGAGATCGAAACAATAGGCTGAATTCGGTCAGCTGCTACGACCTTTATACAAAACGAAAAGATGCGTAGTCAGTGGCTATGGCTCCGGATATGAGTTCTCTAACAGCTAACCAATTATCAGAACCTAACTGGTCTTCGTTTGACCGTGGCGACGGTTTAAGTGTGAGTAGGTCAGAAATTTCAGCACAACGTTACAAAGGCGTAGTGACTTTCGGAGGGCTATAAATCCTAAACCGTATATCGGATTAAGACGAGGCCTAAACAAAAAGTCATCTACTCGAAACGAACTAACTGAAAGTCAATTTTCTAGAAGTCCAGGAATCAGATCAGATCCCAAAAAACTGTAAACAAGTGCTCCGGTGGGGTTCTTGGTCCTTGATGCTCATCACGGTTCTCATCCTTGATGCTTGTAAGCTTCAAGTGTACAACTCTTTGATGGGTTAGCATCACCTTGACCAAGATTCAACCATCAACACACAATATGTTAAGACCAAGTAAGAACACAACTCATTTAAGAGTCTTAGATGGATGATGAACCAAGGTTACATCATATCCTTAGTCTTAACACAAATACAAGTCCTATTTACAACTAAAGCTACAAACTTTACTTCACTCAAACAAATATGAACACAATCTTAATCAAATGAAGTGATGGAACCCTAAGCTAGATAGCTTGAATCCTTTTCACACAAGTTATAAGATTACAAAGCTAGAAAGCTTGAATCTTTGGTGTTCTTGAAGACCTTGAAGCATAAAGCTTAGATCTTCAAGTTATATGAAGACCACAAACACAAGTTTTGATCTTTATAACATAATAATGAGATCATAAGTTAGAAAACTTAGATCCAACAAAAGAAATAAAGATTCAAAGCTAGAAAGCTTGAATCTTGGTTGTTCATGAAGATCTTGAAGCATAAAGCTTGGATCTTTAAGTTACATGAAGATTACAAACACAAGTTTGAATCTTTATAACAAAATAACAAGATTAAAGCTAGAAGATTTAGATCTACAAAATAGGTGAAGATTCAAAGCTAGAAAGCTTGAATCTTCCATGTTCTTGAAGGATTCAAATCCATATTTAAATCTACAAGATGTAATCAAGATCAAAAGCTAAAAAGCTATACCCATGATGATGATGATGAAATTGTGAAAGAGAAGAGAAGAAGAAGAAGAAAAATCAAATACTTACACTTTTTAGAGAGAGAAAGAACTAGAGAAAGAATTAGAGAGTAAGTGTGTGCAAATTACAAATAAAATCAAGTGTAAAATGGATGGAATAAGGCTTGTATTTATAGGTGGTGAGGGTGTGGGTGGGTGGTCTAGGCCGTAGGTTTTCAAGGGGACAAGGGGGACACATTTTTCACTTTTTGGTTAATGGTTGTCTAAAGTTGGTGCTTATGTTAGGATCCCATGCAACATTAAGGATAATACTTGACAAAAATGCTAGTATGTTCCCTCTAATAAATGGGCATTAGTCTTTCATTAAAATGGGTCACTAACTTATTTAAATTGGGCTAATTAAATAGCCCACTAGGTAGTGTAGGGTGGGCTAAGGTCCAACAAGGTAGAAAGTCCAACAAGACTAACTATTGTGCTCTAGTAAATTACTAAGCGTAATTAAGCATCCAAAAGCCCAAGTAATTGTTATTATAAAATAAAATTTAGTATTTAGTAGTCATAATATTCCGATTATGACAAAAGTTAAACGTGTACGCAGTACGCAGTTCGTTAAAAACGTCAAGTAACACTAACGGTCATAAAGGCTTCCGGGGGTTAAGTTAAGTATCCTACGTACTTAATGATATGTTTTAACATATAAACGAAATTATTCAACATGTAGGGAGTCCCCAGAGTATAATGTAGCTCAGTAAGCACAAATACGCAGTTTCACGAAAACACAAAGCACAAAAGCAAGTCAAAAAAGTCGGGTCGTTACATTACCCACCTGTTAATGAAAATTTCGTCCTGAAATTTTATAATGAGGTAGACGGTAGAGTCGGGAAGAGGTGAGGATACTTCTGTTTCATTTGATCCTCTCGTTCCCAAGTAAACACAGGTCCTCATTTTGCATTCCATCGGACTCGGACGATCGCAATCTTGTTGCGTTTCAAGGTTTTAACCTCACGGTCCATAACTTTGACAGGTTCTTCCACGAAATGAAGTTTGTCATCAATCGTAATCTCCTCAAGGGGTATGACGAGTTCTGGTTCCGCAAGACACTTCTTTAGATTCGATACATGGAAGGTAGGATGAACGGAGCTCAATTGAGTCGGAAGATCCAAATGGTAAGCAACGGGTCCAACCTGCTCTAAGACTTCAAAAGGACCAATGTATCGCGGGTTCAACTTTCCACGTTTTCTGAAATGGATTACACCTTTCCAAGGTGCGACTTTCAATATAACGTAGTCGCCGATTTGAAATTCGCGATCTCCACGTTTAAGGTCGGCATAGCTCTTCTGACGATCACGGGCCGTCTTGAGCCTCACTTGAATTTGGACAATCTTCTCGGTTATTTCATGGACGAGTTAGGGACCTGTGAGTTGTTTTTCACCTAATTCGGTCCAACAAATAGGAGAACGACATTTGCGGCCACACAACGCTTCGAAAGGTGCGGCATTAATGCTCGAATGATAACTGTTGTTGTAAGAGAATTCGGCTAGCGGCAAATGCTTTTCCCAAGATTTTACGAAATCAATAACGCAAGAACTCAACATGTCCTCCAAAGTCTGAATAGTTCGTTCGCTTTGTCCGTCAATTTGCGGGTGATACACAGTGCTCATGTCGAGACGAGTTCTGAAGACTTCTTGCAAAGAACGCCAAAATCTAGAAGCGAAACGGGTGTCACGATCTGAGATAATCGATAAGGGTACACCATGGCGAGATACAACTTCCTTTATGTATAGCTGCGCCAGTCTCTCCATTGTATCAGTTTCCTTCATGGCTCAGAAGTGAGCAGATTTGGTAAGACGGTCAACGATAACCCAGATGGTATCATAACCTCCTACCGTCTTCGGTAGCTTTGTGATGAAATCCATTGTTATTCCTTCCCACTTTCATTGCGGGATTTTGGGTTATTGGAGTAATCCAGATGGCTTCTAATGTTTGGCTTTGATCTTGGAACAAGTTAAACACTTTCCAACATAAGCTGCAACATCCCTTTTGAGGTTCGGCCACCAATATTGAACCTTGAGGTCGTGATACATCTTACCAGCTCCTAGATGAATTGAATACCTTGACTTGTGTGCTTCGTCTAGAATAAGGCTCCGTAAATCCCCATAACTAGGCACCCAGATTCTTCCGGCAAAGTATCGGAGTCTAGTCTCCTTAACCTCGAATCGAGAAACGAGAATATTCAAGTGCTCTTGAGAAATATTCTCCTCCTTGAGAGCTTCTTCTTGGGCTACGCGGATCTAATTATTGAGATTCGTCTGAATGGTGATGTTCAAGGCACAGACACGAAGAGGTACCGTTCTCTCCTTTCGGCTCAAGGCATCAGCTACAACATTTGCCTTTCCGGGATGATAATGTAGTTCGCAATCATAGTCGTTCAATGTTTCGATCCAATGTCGTTGTCTCATATTCAGTTGTTTCTTATCAAAAATGTGTTGGAGGCTTTTGTGATCGGTGTAGATGGTACTCTTGGTTCCATAAAGGTAGTGTCTCCACAGTTTTAGTGCAAAGACAACGGTTCCAAGTTCGAGATCGTGCGTCGTGTAATTTTGATCGTGAATCTTCAGTTGTCGAGAGGCGTAAGCAATAACCTTCATTCTTTGCATCAATACGCAACCAAAACCATTTTTCGAGGCATCACAGTACACAACAAAATCATCACTGCCTTCGGGAAGAGATAGGATAGGTGTGGTGGTTAACTTCTGCTTCAAGGTTTGAAATGTTAACTCTTGCTCGGTTGCCCAAACGAACTTCTTCCCTTTGTTTTTCAGTGCGGTTAATGGGCGTGCAATCAGAGATAAACCTTCAATGAATCTTCGGTAATAACCGACGACGCCTAAAAATTGGCGGATATGAGTAGGAGTAGTGGGAGGTTCCCACTTGCTGATAGCTTCGATCTTTGTGGGATCAACTTTGATACCCTAGTTGCTCACAATATGACCGAGATATTGGACTTTCTTTAACCAAAACTTACACTTGGAAAATTTAGCATAAAGTCGCTCTTGTCTCAAAAGTTCCAACACTAGTCAAAGATGTTGTTCATGTTCTCCTTCGCTTTTGGAATAGATGAGGATATCATCTATGAAGACGATAACGAACTTGTCCAGATATGGATTGCATACACAATTCATGAGATCCATGAATACAGCAGGTGTGTTGGTTAAACCGAATGGCATCACAAGAAACTCATAATGGCCATAACGGGTTCTGAACGCAGTCTTCATCACATCGCTCTCCTTCACCCTCAACTGGTGATAAGCTGATCGTAAATCAATCTTAGAGTAAACGCTTGATCCTTGCAGCTGATCGAAAAGATCGTCAATCCTGGGAAGGGGATATCGATTCTTAATCGTCAACTTGTTCAGTTCACGATAATCGATACACATGCGAAAAGATCCGTCCTTCTTCTTCACAAACAAAACAGGTACGCCCCAAGGCGGTAAACTCAGTTGGATAAATCCACGGTCTAGCAATTCCTGTAGTTGACTCTAAAACTCTTGCAGTTTGGAAGGTGCTAGTCGATAAGGTGCGCGAGCTACGGGTGCAGCTCCTGGCACTAGATCGATCTGAAACTCTACTGATCTCTGCGGCGGTAATCTAGGTAACTCTTCTGGAAAGACGTCGGGAAATTTGTTCACAATTCGTACATCATCAACGCTCTTCTCCTCGGTTTCTAACTTCTTCACATGCACCAGAATAGCAAAACGCCCTTTCCCCATGACTTTCTGTGCCTTCATGCAACTAATAAGGTTTAACTTCGGACTACATCTATCTCCGTAGATAATCAGAGGCTCACCATCATCGCGAGGTATCCGAAGAATCTTCTCACCACAGATAACTTCGGCTCTTACCTTGGACAACCAGACTATACCGACAATCACATCAAAACTTCCCAACTTGATGGGTATCAATTCAATCTCAAAATCTTCACCAGCTAAGTTTATTATACCTCCTCGGCCAATTTGGTCAACTTTCTCAAGCTTTCCATTGGCTACTTCAACAAGCGTACTCTCCTCCAAAGGTAATAATGACCAATCTATCTTAGAGCAAAAGTGTCTATCTACATAACTCCTATCGGCACCGGTGTCAAACAGAACAGAAGCTAATAGGTTATTGATATTGAATGTACCTGTGACCAAATCAGGATACTCACGGGCATCCCTGGCGTTCATGTTGAAAACTCTCCTACGTGCTGGTCCGGCATCCTTCTTCTTGTTAGGGCACTCATTCTTGAAGTGGCCCTATTGACCGCACTCAAAACACTTTCTTGGTCCAGTAGGGTTTGTCTTCACAGCTGGGGTGGTGATCTTGCATGAAATGTCCCGTTCTTATTGATTAAAAACGTTCCATATTAATTGATTTCGTTGCGAGGTTTTGACCTCTATATGAGACGTTTTTCAAAGACTGCATTCATTTTTAAAACAAACCATAACCTTTATTTCATAAATAAAGGTTTAAAAAGCTTTACGTAGATTATCAAATAATGATAATCTAAAATATCCTGTTTACACACGACCATTACATAATGGTTTACAATACAAATATGTTACATCGAAATCAGTTTCTTGAATGCAGTTTTTACACAATATCATACGAACATGGACTCCAAATCTTGTCCTTATTTTAGTATGCAACAGCGGAAGCTCTTAGTATTCACCTGAGAATAAACATGATTTAAACGTCAACAAAAATGTTGGTGAGTTATAGGTTTAACCTATATATATCAAATCGTAACAATAGACCACAAGATTTCATATTTCAATACACATCCCATACATAGAGATAAAAATCATTCATATGGTGAACACCTGGTAACCGACATTAATAATATGCATATATAAGAATATCCCCATCATTCCGGGACACCCTTCGGATATGATATAAATTTCGAAGTACTAAAGCATCCGGTACTTTGGATGGGGTTTATTAGGCCCAATAGATCTATCTTTAGGATTCGCGTCAATTAGGGTGTCTGTTCCCTAATTCTTAGAGTACCAGACTTAATAAAAAGGGGCATATTCGATTTCGATAATTCAACCATAGAATGTAGTTTCACGTACTTGTGTCTATTTTGTAAATCATTTATAAAACCTGCATGTATTCTCATCCCAAAAATATTAGATTTTAAAAGTGGGACTATAACTCACTTTTACAGATTTTTACTTCGTCGGGAAGTAAGACTTGGCCACTGGTTGATTCACGAACCTATAACAATATATACATATATATCAAAGTATGTTCAAAATATATTTACAACACTTTTAATATATTTTGATGTTTTAAGTTTATTAAGTCAGCTGTCCTCGTTAGTAACCTACAACTAGTTGTCCACAGTTAGATGTACAGAAATAAATCGATAAATATTATCTTGAATCAATTCACGACCCAGTGTATACGTATCTCAGTATTGATCACAACTCAAACTATATATATTTTGGAATCAACCTCAACCCTGTATAGCTAACTCCAACATTCACATATAGAGTGTCTATGGTTGTTCCGAAATATATATAGATGTATCGACATGATAGGTCGAAACATTGTATACGTGTCTATGGTATCTCAAGATTACATAATATACAATACAAGTTGATTAAGTTATGGTTGGAATAGATTTGTTACCAATTTTCACGTAGCTAAAATGAGAAAAATTATCCAATCTTGTTTTACCCATAACTTCTTCATTTTAAATCCGTTTTGAGTGAATAAAATTGCTATGGTTTCATATTGAACTCTATTTTATGAATCTAAACAGAAAAAGTATAGGTTTATAGTCAGAAAAATAAGTTACAAGTCGTTTTTGTAAAGGTAGTCATTTCAGTCGAAAGAACGACGTCTAGATGACCATTTTAGAAAACATACTTCCACTTTGAGTTTAACCATAATTTTTGGATATAGTTTCATGTTCATAATAAAAATCATTTACTCAGAATAACAACTTTTAAATCAAAGTTTATCATAGTTTTTAATTAACTAACCCAAAACAGCCAGCGGTGTTACTACGACGGCGTAAATCCGGTTTTACGGTGTTTTTCGTGTTTCCAGGTTTTAAATCATTAAATTAGCATATCATATAGATATAGAACATGTGTTTAGTTGATTTTAAAAGTCAAGTTAGAAGGATTAACTTTTGTTTGCGAACAAGTTTAGAATTAACTAAACTATGTTCTAGTGATTACAAGTTTAAACCTTCGAATAAGATAGCTTTATATGTATGAATCGAATGATGTTATGAACATCATTACTACCTTAAGTTCCTTGGATAAACCTACTAGAAAAGAGAAAAATGGATCTAGCTTCAACGGATCCTTGGATGGCTCGAAGTTCTTGAAGCAGAATAATGACACGAAAACAAGTTCAAGTAAGATCATCACTTGAAATAAGATTGTTATAGTTATAGAAATTGAACCAAAGTTTGAATATGATTATTACCTTGTATTAGAATGATAACCTACTGTAAGGAACACAGATTTCTTGAGGTTGGATGATCACCTTACAAGATTGGAAGTGAGCTAGCAAACTTGAAAGTATTCTTGATTTTATGTAACTAGAACTTGTAGAATTTATGAAGAACACTTAGAACTTGAAGATAGAACTTGAGAGAGATCAATTAGATGAAGAAAATTGAAGAATGAAAGTGTTTTTAGGTGTTTTTGGTTGTTGGTGTATGGATTAGATATAAAGAATATGTAATTTTGTTTTCATGTAAATAAGTCATGAATGATTACTCATATTTTTGTAATTTTATGAGATATTTCATGCTAGTTGTCAAATGATGGTTCCCACATGTGTTAGATGACTCACATAGGCTGCTAAGATCTGATCATTGGAGTGTATATACCAATAGTACATACATCTAAAAGCTGTGTATTGTACGAGTACGAATACGGGTGCATACGAGTAGAATTTTTGATGAAACTGAACGAGGATGTAATTGTAAGCATTTTTGTTAATTAGAAGTATTTTGATAAGTGTTTTGAAGTCTTTCAAAAGTGTATGAATACATATTAAAAAACTACATGTATATACATTTTAACTGAGTCGTTAAGTCATCGTTAGTCGTTACATGTAAATGTTGTTTTGAAACCTTTAGGTTAACGATCTTGTTGAATGTTGTTAACCCATTGTTTATTATAACAAATGAGATGTTAAATTGTTATATTATCATGATATTATGATATATAATATATCTTAGTATGATATATATATACAGTTAAATATCGTTACAACGATAATCGTTACATATATGTCTCGTTTCGAAATCATTAAGTTAGTAGTCTTATTTTTACATATGTATTTCATTGTTAATACACTTAATAATATATTTACTTATCATTTAACATAATTAACCAAGTGTATCAATATCTAAATATGATTCATATGTACCTAGTAAGACGTTGTTATAACGATAATCGTTATATATATCGTTTTCGAGTTTCTTAAATTAATAGTCTCATTTTTATGTATATAACTCATTGTTAAAATACCTAATGAGATACATACTTGTAATAAAATCATGTTAACTATATATATAACCATATATATGTCATCGTATAGTTTTTACAAGTTTTAACGTTCGTGAATCACCGGTCAACTTGGGTGGTCAATTGTCTATATGAAACCTATTTCAATTAATCAAGTCTTAACAAGTTTGATTGCTTAACATGTTGGAAACAATTAATCATGTAAATAACAATTTCATTTAATATATATATAAACATGGAAAAGTTCGGGTCACTACAGTACCTACCCGTTAAATAAATTTCGTCCCGAAATTTTAAACAGTTGGAGGTGTTGACGTATCTTCTGGAAATAAGTGCGGGTATTTCTTCTTCATCAGATCTTCTCATTCCCAGGTGAACTCGGATCCTCTATGAGCATTCCATCGAACCTTAACAATTGGTATCTTGTTTAGTTTAAGTCTTTTAACCTCACGATCCATTATTTCAACGGGTTCTTCGATGAATTGGAGTTTTTCGTTGATTTGGATTTCATCTAACGGAATAGTGAGATCTTCTTTAGTAAAACATTTCTTCAAATTCGAGACGTGGAAAGTGTTATGTACAGCCACGAGTTGTTGAGGTAACTCAAGTCGGTAAGCTACTGGTCCGACACGATCAATAATCTTGAATGGTCCAATATACCTTGGATTTAATTTCCCTCGTTTACCAAATCGAACAATGCCTTTCCAAGTTGCAACTTTAAGCATGACCATCTCTCCAATTTCAAATTCTATATCTTTTCTTTTAATGTCAGCGTAGCTCTTTTGTCGACTTTGGGCGGTTTTCAACCGTTGTTGAATTTGGATGATCTTCTCGGTAGTTTCTTGTATAATCTCCGGACCCGTAATCTGTCTATCCCCCACTTCACTCCAACAAATTGGAGACCTACACTTTCTAGAATAAAGTGCTTCAAATGGCGCCATCTCAATACTTGAATGATAGCTGTTGTTGTAGGAAAATTCTGCTAACGGTAGATGTCGATCCCAACTGTTTCTGAAATCAATAACACATGCTCGTAGCATGTCTTCAAGCGTTTGTATCGTCCTTTGGCTCTGCCCATCAGTTTGTGGAAGATAGGCAGTACTCATGTCTAGACGAGTTCCTAATGCTTGCTGTAATGTCTGCCAGAATCTTGAAATAAATCTGCCATCCCTATCAGAGATAATAGAGATTAGAATTCCATGTCTGGAGACGACTTCCTTCAAATACAGTCGTGCTAACTTCTCCATCTTGTCATCTTCTCTTATTGGCAGGAAGTGTGCTGATTTGGTGAGACGATCAACTATTACCCAAATAGTATCAAAACCACTTGCAGTCCTTGGCAATTTAGTGATGAAATCCATGGTAATGTTTTCCCATTTCCATTCCGGGATTTCGGGTTGTTGAAGTAGACCTGAAGCTTTGACCTTAGAACACGTCAAACATTCTCCTACATATTTAGCAACATCGGCTTTCATACCCGGCCACCAAAAATGTTTCTTGAGATCCTTGTACATCTTCCCCGTTCCAGGATGTATTGAGTATCTGGTTTTATGAGCTTCTCTAAGTACCATTTCTCTCATATCTCCAAATTTTGGTACCCAAATCCTTTCAGCCCTATACCGGGTTCTGTCTTCCCGAATATTAAGATGCTTCTCCGATCCTTTGGGTATTTCATCCTTTAAATTTCCCTCTTTAAAAACTCCTTGTTGCGCCTCCTTTATTTGAGTAGTAAGGTTAATGTGAATCATTATATTCATAGATTTTACTTGAATGGGTTCTCTGTCCTTCCTGCTCAAGGCGTCGGCTACCACATTTGCCTTCCCCGGGTGGTAACGAATCTCAAAGTCGTAATCCTTCAACAATTCAATCCACCTACGCTGCCTCATATTCAGTTGTTTCTGATTAAATATGTATTGAAGACTTTTGTGGTCGGTATATATAATACTTTTGACCCCATATAAGTAGTGCCTCCAAGTCTTTAATGCAAAAACAACCGCGCCTAATTCCAAATCATGCGTCGTATAATTTTGTTCGTGAATCTTCAATTGTCTAGACGCATAAGCAATCACCTTCACTCGTTGCATTAATACACAACCGAGACCTTGCTTTGATGCGTCACAATAAATCACAAAATCATCATTCCCTTCAGGCAATGACAATATAGGTGCCGTAGTTAGCTTTTTCTTCAATAACTGAAACGCTTTCTCTTGTTCATCCAAATTTCTTCCCTTTATGCGTTAATGCAGTCAAGGGTTTGCTATTCTGGAAAAGTCTTGGATGAACCTTCTGTAGTAACCAGCTAGTCCTAAAAACTGGCGTATGTGTTTCGGAGTTTTCGGGGTTTCCCACTTTTCAACAGTTTCTATCTTTGCCGGATCCACCTTAATACCTTCTTTGTTCACTATGTGACCGAGGAATTGAACTTCTTCCAACCAAAATGCACACTTTGAAAACTTAGCGTACAATTCTTCCTTCCTCAATACTTCTAACACCTTTCTCAAATGTTCACCGTGTTCTTGGTCATTCTTTGAGTAAATAAGTATGTCATCAATGAAAACAATGACAAACTTGTCAAGGTATGGTCCACACACTCGGTTCATAAGGTCCATGAACACAGCTGGTGCATTAGTTAAACCAAACGGCATGACCATAAACTCGTAATGACCGTAACGTGTTCTGAAAGCAGTCTTTGGAATATCATCTTCTTTCACCCGCATTTGTTGATACCCCGAACGTAAGTCAATCTTTGAATAAACAGACGAGCCTTGTAGTTGATCAAATAAGTCGTCGATTCTCGGTAGTGGGTAGCGGTTCTTGATGGTAAGTTTGTTCAACTCTCGGTAGTCGATACACAACCTGAATGTACCATCTTTCTTCTTGACAAACAAAACAGGAGCTCCCCACGGTGATGTGCTTGGTCGAATGAAACCACGCTGTAAAAGTTCTTGTAATTGGCTTTGCAGTTCTTTCATCTCGCTGGGTGCGAGTCTGTAAGGAGCACGAGCTATTGGTGCAGCTCCTGGTACAAGATCTATTTGAAATTCAACGGATCGATGTGGGGGTAATCCCAGTAATTCTTTCGGAAATACATCGGGAAATTCTTTTGCAATGGGAACATCATTGATGCTCTTTTCTTCAGTTTGTACTTTCTCGACGTGTGCTAGAACAGCATAGCAACCTTTTCTTATTAGTTTTTGTGCCTTCAAATTACTAATAAGATGTAGCTTCGTGTTGCCCTTTTCTCCGTACACCATTAAGGGTTTTCCTTTTTCTCGTATAATGCGAATTGCATTTTTGTAACAAACGATCTCTGCTTTCACTTCTTTCAACCAGTCCATACCGATTATCACATCAAAACTCCCTAACTCTACTGGTATCAAATCAATCTTAAATGTTTCGCTAACCAGTTTAATTTCTCGATTCCGACATATATTATCTGCTGAAATTAATTTACCATTTGCTAATTCGAGTAAAAATTTACTATCCAAAGGCGTCAATGGACAACTTAATTTAGCACAAATATCTCTACTCATATAGCTTCTATCAGCACCCGAATCAAATAAAACGTAAGTAGATTTATTGTCAATAAGAAACGTACCCGTAACAAGCTCCGGGTCTTCCTGTGCCTCTGCCGCATTAATATTGAAAACTCTTCCGCGGCCTTGTCCATTCGTGTTCTCCTGGTTCGGGCAATTTCTAATAATGTGGCCCGGTTTTCCACATTTATAACAAACTACATTGGCATAACTTGCTCCGACACTACTTGCTCCGCCATTACTCATTCTGACACCATTTGTTCCTTTCGTTCTATTAACCCCTGGTCCGTAGACCTCACACTTCACCGCACTATGACCATTTCTTTTACACTTGTTGCAAAATTTGGTGCAGAACCCCGAGTGATACTTTTCAAACCTTTGGCATAGCTGCTTCTGATTGTTGTTGTTGTTGTTGCGGTTATTATTGTTGTTGGGATGATTGTTGTAGTTGCTGTTGTTGTTGTTGTTGTTGTTGTTGTTGTTGTTGGGCCGTTTGTTGTAGTTGCGATAGATGTTGCGATTGTTGGGATAGTTGTTGCGATTATTGTTGTAATTGTTGTTGTTGTTGTATTGGTGATTCTTATCACCGTTTTTCTCCCACTTTCTTTTGACTTGCTTCACATTGGCCTCTTCAGCAGTCTGTTCTTTAATTCTTTCTTCAATCTAGTTCACTAGTTTGTGAGCCATTCTACATGCCTGTTGTATGGAGGCGGGCTCGTGTGAACTTATATCTTCTTGGATTCTTTCCGGTAATCCTTTCACAAACGCGTCGATCTTCTCTTCCTCATCTTCGAACGCTCCCGGACACAATAAGCACAATTCTGTGAATCGTCTTTCGTACGTGGTAATATCAAATCCTTGGGTTCGTAACCCTCTAAGTTCTGTCATGAGCTTATTGACCTCGGTTCTAGGACGGTACTTCTCGTTCATCAAGTGCTTGAATGCTGACCATGGTAGTGCGTACGCATCATCTTGTCCCACTTGCTCTAGATAGGTATTCCACCATGTTAACGCAGAACCTGTGAAGGTATGCGTAGCGTACTTCACTTTGTCCTCTTCAGTACACCTACTTATGGCAAACACCGATTCGACCTTCTCGGTCCACCGTTTCAATCCGATCGGTCCTTCGGTTCCATCAAATTCCAAAGGTTTGCAGGCAGTGAATTCTTTGTAGGTGCATCCTACACGATTTCTTGTACTGCTAGATCCAAGGTTATTGTTGGTATGTAGCGCAGCCTGTACTGCGGCTATGTTTGAAGCTAGAAAAGTACGGAATTCCTCTTCATTCATATTCACGGTGTGTCGAGTAGTCGGTGCCATTTCCTTCAAAATAGTCATATGGAACAAGTTAATCATACAGAATATTAAGAGTAGTTAATAGTATTTCGTAGCATAATATGAACTCATTTATAAAAGCTTTTTCTTCATATTAGCATTTTATAAGTTTAAATTCGGGTAGTACCTACCCGTTAAGTTCATACTTAGTAGCTAATATACAATTCAACTACTACAATTCTATATGAAAAACTGATTGTAATAATATTTCGCGTTCAAACTTTTATACAATATTTTACAAACTTACAATACCGCTTATTTTACATAAAGCATGAAATATAGCACACAATAACTTTGATACAAGATAGTTGTGAAGATAATTCTAGCTAGTACACAAGTCGTTCAGCAAACGCAATAAAGACACGTAATTCATACGTCCAGAAACAAGTCATGCATTCTGGTTTTACTAGGACTACTTCCCATCCTTGGTCTTGTGGAACATAACCGTTATGGCCGTTGATAAGACAGCGTGTTTAACGTCGTCAAAGGGACGAGGGTTACGTAATGACCAACAGTCTCGTAATAACCTAAAACCTCATTTCTTACCCCAATTACCGACTCCGTCACTTGTGGGAACGTTTTGTTTAATAGTTGTAGACCGATGTTCTTTTTCTCACTTTGGAGAGAAGCGAACATTACTAACCCGTAAGCATAGCATGCTTCTTTATGTTGCATGTTAGCCACTTTTTCTAAATCATGAAGTCCTATATTCGGATACATTGAGTCAAAATAATTTCTTAACCCGTTGCGTAAAATAGCATTTGGGTTCCCCGCAATATATGCATCAAAGTAAACACATCGTAACTTATGGATTTCCCAATGTGATATCCCCCATCTTTCGAACGAAAGCCTTTTATAAACCAAGGCATTCTTGGAACGTTCTTCGAATGTCTTACAAACTGATCTCGCCTTAAATAGTTGTGCCGAAGAATTCTGACCGACTCTAGACAAGATTTCATCAATCATGTCTCCGGGTAGGTCTCTTAAAATATTGGGTTGTCTATCCATTTTGTGTTTTTATACTGTAAAATAGACAAGAGTTAGATTCATAAAAAAAATACTTATTAATACAAGCAATTTTTACATATATCATAAAGCATACACACACTATATTACATATATTACACCACACGAATACAACTATCTTATTTTGACTCGCTTGTTTCTTCTTCTTCGGTTTTGGTTCGTTTTGCCAAGTTTCTAGGGATATATGATGTTCCCCTAATACGAGCCGTCGTTTTCCACATTGGTTTAGAAAATCCTGGTGGTTTAGAGGTTCCCGGGTCATTGTTACAACTTAAGGACTTCGGGGGTTGACGATACATATAAAGTTCATCGGGGTTGGAATTAGATTTCTCTATTTTTATGCCCTTTCCCTTATTATTTTCTTTTGCCTTTTTAAATTCATTTGGGGTAATTTCTATAACATCATCGGAATTCTCGTCGGAATCCGATTCATCAGAGAATTGGTAATCCTCCCAATATTTTGCTTCCTTGGCGGAAACACCATTGACCATAATTAACCTTGGTCGGTTGGTTGAGGATTTTCTTTTACTTAACCGTTTTATTATTTCCCCCACCGGTTCTATTTCTTCATCCGGTTCCGATTCTTCTTCCGGTTCCGATTCTTCTTCCGGTTCCGACTCTTCTTCCGGTTCCTCTTCGGGAACTTGTGAATCAGTCCACGAATCATTCCAATTTACATTTGACTCTTCATTATTATTAGGTGAGTCAATGGGACTTGTTCTAGAGGTAGACACCTATCACATAATATAAAACGCGTTAAGAGATTAATATATCACATAATATTCACATGTTAAAAATATATAGTTTCCAACAAAATTTGTTAAGCAATCATTTTTCAAGTAAATACGGTCGAAGTCCAGACTCACTAATGCATCCTAACAAACTCGATAAGACACACTAATGCAAAATTCTGGTTCTCTAAGACCAACGCTCGGATACCAACTGAAATGTCCCGTTCTTATTGATTAAAAACGTTCCATATTAATTGATTTCGTTGCGAGGTTTTGACCTCTATATGAGATGTTTTTCAAAGACTGCATTCATTTTTAAAACAAACCATAACCTTTATTTCATAAATAAAGGTTTAAAAAGCTTTACGTAGATTATCAAATAATGATAATCTAAAATATCCTGTTTACACACGACCATTACATAATGGTTTACAATACAAATATGTTACATCGAAATCAGTTTCTTGAATGCAGTTTTTACACAATATCATACAAACATGGACTCCAAATCTTGTCCAACAGCGGAAGCTCTTCGTATTCACCTGAGAATAAACATGCTTTAAACGTCAACAAAAATGTTGGTGAGTTATAGGTTTAACCTATATATATCAAATCGTAACAATAGACCACAAGATTTCATATTTTAATACACATCCCATACATAGAGATAAAAATCATTCATATGGTGAACACCTGGTAACCGACATTAACAAGATGCATATATAAGAATATCCCCATCATTCCAGGACACCCTTCGGATATGATATAAATTTCGAAGTACTAAAGCATCCGGTACTTTGGATGGGGTTTGTTAGGCCCAATAGATCTATCTTTAGGATTCGCGTCAATTAGGGTGTCTGTTCCCTAATTCTTAGATTACCAGACTTAATAAAAAGGGGCATATTCGATTTCGATAATTCAACCATAGAATGTAGTTTCACGTACTTGTGTCTATTTTGTAAATCATTTATAAAACCTGCATGTATTCTCATCCCAAAAATATTAGATTTTTAAAAGTGGGACTATAACTCACTTTTACAGATTTTTACTTCGTCGAGAAGTAAGACTTGGCCACTGGTTGATTCACGAACCTATAACAATATATACATATATATCAAAGTATGTTCAAAATATATTTACAACACTTTTAATATATTTTGAGGTTTTAAGTTTATTAAGTCAGCTGTCCTCGTTAGTAACCTACAACTAGTTGTCCACAGTTAGATGTACAGAAATAAATCGATAAATATTATCTTGAATCAATCCACGACCCAATGTATACGTATCTCAGTATTGATCACAACTCAAACTATATATATTTTGGAATCAACCTCAACCCTGTATAGCTAACTCCAACATTCACATATAGAGTGTCTATGGTTGTCCGAAATATATATAGATGTGTCGACATGATAGGTCGAAACATTGTATACGTGTCTATGGTATCTCAAGATTACATAATATACAAT
Source organism: Rutidosis leptorrhynchoides (assembly GCF_046630445.1). NCBI lineage: Eukaryota > Viridiplantae > Streptophyta > Magnoliopsida > Asterales > Asteraceae > Rutidosis > Rutidosis leptorrhynchoides. Next base: position 219,186,091 of record NC_092343.1, on the reverse strand, counting down.
ACAAGTTGATTAAGTTATGGTTGGAATAGATTTGTTACCAATTTTCACGTAGCTAAAATGAGAAAAATTATCCAATCTTGTTTTACCCATAACTTCTTCATTTTAAATCCGTTTTGAGTGAATCAAATTGCTATGGTTTCATATTGAACTCTATTTTATGAATCTAAACAGAAAAAGTATAGGTTTATAGTGAGAAAAATAAGTTACAAGTCTTTTTTTTTAAAGGTAGTCATTTCAGTCGAAAGAACGACGTCTAGATGACCATTTTAGAAAACATACTTCCACTTTGAGTTTAACCATAATTTTTGGATATATTTTTATGTTCATAATAAAAATAATTTTCTCAGAATAACAACTTTTAAATCAAAGTTTATCATAGTTTTTAATTAACTAACCCAAAACAGCCCGCGGTGTTACTACGACGGCGTAAATCCGGTTTTACGGTGTTTTTCGTGTTTCCAGGTTTTAAATCATTAAGTTAGCATATCATATAGATATAGAACATGTGTTTAGTTGATTTTAAAAGTCAAGTTAGAAGGATTAACTTTTGTTTGCGAACAAGTTTAGAATTAACTAAACTATGTTCTAGTGATTACAAGTTTAAACCTTCGAATAAGATAGCTTTATATGTATGAATTGAATGATGTTATGAACATCATTACTACCTTAAGTTCCTTGGATAAACCTACTGGAAAAGAGAAAAATGGATCTAGCTTCAATGGATCCTTGGATGGCTCGAAGTTCTTGAAGCAGAATCATGACACGAAAACAAGTTCAAGTAAGATCATCACTTGAAATAAGATTGTTATAGTTATAGAAATTGAACCAAAGTTTGAATATGATTATTACCTTGTATTAGAATGATAACCTACTGTAAGAAACAAAGATTTCTTGAGGTTGGATGATCACCGTACAAGATTGGAAGTGAGCTAGCAAACCTGAAAGTATTCTTGATTTTATGTAACTAGAACTTGTAGAATTTATGAAGAACACTTAGAACTTGAAGATAGAACTTGAGAGAGATCAATTAGATGAAGAAAATTGAAGAATGAGAGTGTTTGTAGGTGTTTTTGGTTGTTGGTGTATGGATTAGATATAAAGGATATGTAATTTTGTTTTCATGTAAATAAGTCATGAATGATTACTCATATTTTTGTAATTTTATGAGATATTTCATGCTAGTTACCAAATGATGGTTCCCACATGTGTTAGGTGACTCACATGGGCTTCTAAGATCTGATCATTGGAGTGTATATACCAATAGTACATACATCTAAAAGCTGTGTATTGTACGAGTACGAATACGGGTGCATACGAGTAGAATTGTTGATGAAACTGAACGAGGATGTAATTGTAAGCATTTTTGTTAAGTAGAAGTATTATGATAAGTGTTTTGAAGTCTTTCAAAAGTGTATGAATACATATTAAAACACTACATGTATATACATTTTAACTGAGTCGTTAAGTCATCATTAGTCGTTACATGTAAATGTTGTTTTGAAACCTTTAGGTTAACGATCTTGTTGAATGTTGTTAACCCATTGTTTATTATAACAAATGAGATGTTAAATTGTTATATTATCATGATATTATGATATATAATATATCTTATTATGATATATATACAGTTAAATATCGTTACAACGATAATCGTTACATATATGTCTCGTTTCAAAATCATTAAGTTAGTAGTCTTATTTTTACATATGTATTTCATTGTTAATACACTTAATAATATATTTACTTATCATTTAACATAATTAACCAAGTGTATCAATATCTTAATATGATTCATATGTACCTAGTAAGACGTTGTTATAACGATAATCGTTATATATATCGTTTTCGAGTTTCTTAAATTAATAGTCTCATTTTTATGTATATACCTCATTGTTAAAATACCTAATGAGATACATACTTATAATAAAATCATGTTAACTATATATATAACCATATATATGTCATCGTATAGTTTTTACAAGTTTTAACGTTCGTGAATCACCGGTCAACTTGGGTGGTCAATTGTCTATATGAAACCTATTTCAATTAATCAAGTCTTAAAAAGTTTGATTGCTTAACATGTTGGAAACAATTAATCATGTAAATAAAAATTTCATTTAATAAATATATAAACATGGAAAAGTTCGGGTCACTACATTGCAGTCCCTGCCAATGTGTGTAGTGGCCCGAACTTTTCCATGTTTATATATATTAATTGAGATTGATATTTACATGATTAAATGTTTCCAACATGTTAAGCAATCAAACTTGTTAAGACTTGATTAATTGAAATATGTTTCATATAGACAATTGACCACCCAAGTTGACCGGTGATTCACGAACGTTAAAACTTGTAAAAACTATATGATGACATATATATGGATATATATATATATATATAGTTAACATGATACTATGATAAGTAAACATATCATTAAGTATATTAACAATGAACTACATATGTAAAAACAAGACTACTAACTTAATGATTTTTAAACGAGACATATATGTAACGATTATCGTTGTAAAGACATTTAATGTATATATATCATATTAAGAGATATTCATACATGATAATATCATGATAATATAATAATTTAAAATCTCATTTGATATTATAAACATTGGGTTAACAACATTTAACAAGATCGTTAACCTAAAGGTTTCAAAACAACACTTACATGTAACGACTAACGATGACTTAACGACTCAGTTAAAATATATATACATGTAGTGTTTTAATATGTATTCATACACTTTTGAAAGACTTCAATACACTTATAAAAATACTTCTACTTAACAAAAATGCTTACAATTACATCCTCGTTCAGTTTCATCAACAATTCTACTCGTATGCACCCGTATTCGTACTCGTATAATACACAGCTTTTAGATGTATGTACTATTGGTATATACACTCCAATGATCAGCTCTTAGCAGCCCATGTGAGTCACCTAACACATGTGGGAACCATCATTTGGAAACTAGCATGAAATATCTCATAAAATTACAAAAATATGAGTAATCATTCATGACTTATTTACATGAAAACAAAATTACATATCCTTTATATCTAATCCATACACCAATGACCAAAAACACCTACAAACACTTTCATTCTTCAATTTTCTTCATCTAATTGATCTCTCTCAAGTTCTATCTTCAAGTTCTAAGTGTTCTTCATAAATTTCAAAAGTTCTAGTTTCATAAAATCAAGAATACTTTCAAGTTTGCTAGCTCACTTCCAATCTTGTAAGGTGATCATCCAACCTCAAGAAATCTTTGTTTCTTACAGTAGGTTATCATTCTAATACAAGGTAATAATCATATTCAAACTTTGGTTCAATTTCTATAACTATAACAATCTTATTTCAAGTGATGATCTTACTTGAACTTGTTTTCGTGTCATGATTCTGCTTCAAGAACTTCGAGCCATTCAAGGATCCATTGAAGCTAGATCCATTTTTCTCTTTTCTAGTAGGTTTATCCAAGGAACTTGAGGTAGTAATGATGTTCATAACATCATTCGATTCATACATATAAAGCTATCTTATTCGAAGGTTTAAACTTGTAATCACTAGAACATAGTTTAGTTAATTCTAAACTTGTTCGCAAACAAAAGTTAATCCTTCTAACTTGACTTTTAAAATCAACTAAACACATGTTCTATATCTGTATGATATGCTAACTTAATGATTTAAAACCTGGAAACACGAAAAACACCGTAAAACCGGATTTACGCCGTCGTAGTAACACCGCGGGCTGTTTTGGGTTAGTTAATTAAAAACTATGATAAACTTTGATTTAAAAGTTGTTATTCTGGGAAAATGATTTTTATTATGAACATGAAACTATATCCAAAAATTATGGTTAAACTCAAAGTGGAAGTATGTTTTCTAAAATGGTCATCTAGACGTCGTTCTTTCGACTGAAATGACTACCTTTACAAAAACGATTTGTAACTTATTTTTCCGACTATAAACCTATACTTTTTCTATTTAGATTCATAAAATAGAGTTCAATATGAAACCATAGCAATTTGATTCACTCAAAACGGATTTAAAATGAAGAAGTTATGGGTAAAACAAGATTGGATAATTTTTCTCATTTTAGCTACGTGAAAATTGGTAACAAATCTATTCCAACCATAACTTAATCAACTTGTATTGTATATTATGTAATCTTGAGATACCATAGACACGTATACAATGTTTCGACCTATCATGTCGACACATCTATATATATTTCGGAACAACCATAGACACTCTATATGTGAATGTTGGAGTTAGCTATACAGGGTTGAGGTTGATTCCAAAATATATATAGTTTGAGTTGTGATCAATACTGAGATACATATACACTGGGTCGTGGATTGATTCAAGATAATATTTATCGATTTATTTCTGTACATCTAACCGTGGACAACTAGTTGTAGGTTACTAACGAGGACAGCTGACTTAATAAACTTAAAACATCAAAATATATTAAAAGTGTTGTAAATATATTTTGAACATACTTTGATATATATGTATATAATGTTATAGGTTCGTGAATCAACCAGTGGCCAAGTCTTACTTCCCGATGAAGTAAAAATCTGTGAAAGTGAGTTATAGTCCCACTTTTAAAATCTAATATTTTTGGGATGAGAATACATGCAGGTTTTATAAATGATTTACAAAATAGACACAAATACGTGAAACTACATTCTATGGTTGAATTATCGAAATCGAATATGCCCCTTTTTATTAAGTCTGGTAATCTAAGAATTAGGGAACAGACACCCTAATTGACGCGAATCCTAAAGATAGATCTATCGGGCCCAACAAGCCCCATCCAAAGTACCGGATGCTTTAGTACTTCAAAATTTATATCATATCCGAAGGGTGTCCCGGAATGATGGGGATATTCTTATATATGCATCTTGTTAATGTCGGTTACCAGGTGTTCACCATCTGAATGATTTTTATCTCTATGTATGGGATGTGTATTGAAATATGAAATCTTGTGGTCTATTATTATGATTTGATATATATAGGTTAAACCTATAACTCACCAACATTTTTGTTGACGTTTTAAGCATGTTTATTCTCAGGTGATTATTAAGAGCTTCCGCTGTCGCATACTTAAATAAGGACGAGATTTGGAGTCCATGCTTGTATGATATTGTGTAAAAACTGCATTCAAGAAACTTATTTTGTTGTAACATATTTGTATTGTAAACCATTATGTAATGGTCGTGTGTAAACAGGATATTTTAGATTATCATTATTTGATAATCTACGTAAAGCTTTTTAAACCTTTATTGATGAAATAAAGGTTATGGTTTGTTTTAAAATGAATGCAGTCTTTGAAAAACGTCTCATATAGAGGTCAAAACCTCACAACGAAATCAATTAATATGGAATGTTTTTAATCAATAAGAACGGGACATTTCAGTTGGTATCCGAGCGTTGGTCTTAGAGAACCAGAATTTTGCATTAGTGTGTCTTATCGAGTTTGTTAGGATGCATTAGTGAGTCTGGACTTCGACCGTGTTTACTTGAAAAATGATTGCTTAACAAATTTTGTTGGAAACTATATATTTTTAACATGTGAATATTATGTGATATATTAATCTCTTAACGCGTTTGATATTATGTGATAGATGTCTACCTCTAGAACAAGTCCCATTGACTCACCTAATAATAATGAAGAGTCAAATGTAAATTGGAATGATTCGTGGACTGATTCACAAGTTCCCGAAGAGGAACCGGAAGAAGAGTCGGAACCAGAAGAAGAATCGGAACCGGAAGAAGAATCGGAACCGGATGAAGAAATAGAACTGGTGGGGGAAATAATAAAACGGTTAAGTAAAAGAAAATCCTCAACCAACCGACCAAGGTTAATTATGGTCAATGGTGTTTCCGCCAAGGAAGCAAAATATTGGGAGGATTACCAATTCTCCGATGAATCGGATTCCGACGAGAATTCCGATGATGTTATAGAAATTACCCCAACTGAATTTAAAAAGGCAAAAGAAAATAATAAGGGAAAGGGCATAAAAATAGAGAAATCTAATTCCAACCCCGATGAACTTTATATGTATCGTCAACCCTCGAAGTCCTTAAGTTGTAACAATGACCCGGGAACCTCTAAACCACCAGGTTTTTCTAAACCAATGTGGATAACGACGGCTCGTATTAGGGGAACATCATATATCCCTAGAAACTTGGCAAAACGAACCAAAACCGAAGAAGAAGAAACAAGCGAGTCGGAATAAGATAGCTGTATTCGTGTGGTGTAATATATGTAATATAGTGTGCTTATGCTTTATGATATATGTAAAAATTGCTTGTATTAATAAGTATTTTTTTTATGAATCTAACTCTTGTCTATTTTACAGTATAAAAACACAAAATGGATAGACAACCCAATATTTTAAGAGACTTACCCGGAGACATGATTGATGAAATCTTGTCTAGAGTCGGTCAGAATTCTTCGGCACAACTATTTAAGGCGAGATCAGTTTGTAAGACATTCGAAGAACGTTCCAAGAATGCCTTGGTTTATAAAAGGCTTTCGTTCGAAAGATGGGGGATATCACATTGGGAAATCCATAAGTTACGATGTGTTTACTTTGACGCATATATTGCGGGGAACCCAAATGCTATTTTACGCAATGGGTTAAGAAATTATTTTGACTCAATATATCCGAATATTGGACTTCGTGATTTAGAAAAAGCGGCTAAAATGCAACATAAAGAAGCATGTTATGCTTACGGATTAGTAATGTTCGCTTCTCACCAAATTGAGAACAAGAACATCGGCCTACAACTATTAAACAAAACGTTTCCACAAGTGACGGAGTCGGTAATTGGGGTAAGAAATGAGGTTTTTAGATTGTTACGGGACTGTTGGACATTACGTAACCCTTGTCCCTTTGACGACGTTACAACACGCTGTCTTATCAACGGCCATAACGGTTATGTTCCACAAGACCAAGGATGGGAAGTAATCCTAGTAAAACCCGAATGCATGATTTGTTTCTGGACGTATGAATTACGTGTCTTTATTGCCTTTGCTGAACGACTTGTGTACTAGCTAGAATTATCTTCACAACCATCTTGTATCAAATTTATTGTGTGCTATATTTCATGCTATATGTAAAATAAGCGGTATTGTAAGTTTGTAAAATATTGTGTAAAAGTTTGAACATGAAATATTATTATAATCAGTTTTTCATATAGAATTGTAGTAGTTGAATTGTATATTAGCTACTAAGTATGAACTTAACGGGTAGGTACTACCCGAATTTAAACTTATAAAACGCTAATATGAAGAAAAAGCTTTTATAAATGAGTTCATATTATGCTACGAAATACTATTAACTACTCTTAATATTTTGTATGATTAACTTGTTCCATTTGACTATTTTGAAGGAAATGGCACCGACTACTCGACACACCGTGAATATGAATGAAGAGGAATTCCGTACTTTTCTAGCTTCAAACATAGCCGCAGTACAGGCTGCGCTACATACCAACAATAACCTTGGATCTAGCAGTACAGGAAATCGTGTAGGATGCACCTACAAAGAATTCACTGCCTGCAAACCTTTGGAATTTGATGGAACCGAAGGACCGATCGGATTGAAACGGTGGACCGAGAAGGTCGAATCGGTGTTTGCTATAAGTAAGTGTACTAAAGAGGACAAAGTAAAGTACGCTACGCATACCTTCACAGGTTCTGTGTTAACATGGTGGAATACCTATCTAGAGCAAGTGGGACAAGACGATGCGTACGCACTACCGTGGTCAGCATTCAAGCACTTGATGAACGAGAAGTACCGTCCCAGAACCGAGGTCAATAAGCTCAAGACAGAACTTAGAGGGTTACGAACCCAAGGATTTGATATTACCACGTACGAAAGACGATTCACAGAATTATGCCTATTGTGTCCGGGAGCGTTCGAAGATGAGGAAGAGAAGATCGACGCGTTTGTGAAAGGATTACCGGAAAGAATCCAAGAAGATATAAGTTCACACGAGCCCGCCTCCATACAACAGGCATGTAGAATGGCTCACAAACTCGTGAACCAGATTGAAGAAAGAATTAAAGAACAGACTGCTGAAGAGGCCAATGTGAAGCAAGTCAAAAGAAAGTGGGAGGAAAACGGTGATAAGAATCACCAATACAACAACAACAGCAATTACAACAATAATCGCAACAATTATCCCAACAATCGCAACATCAATCGCAACTACAACAAACGGCCCAACAACAACAACAACAACAACAACAACAGCAACTACAACAATCATCCCAACAACAATAATAACCACAACAACAACAACAATCAGAAGCAGCTATGCCAAAGGTGTGAAAAGAATCACTCGGGGTTCTGCACCAAATTTTGCAACAAGTGTAAAAGAAATGGTCATAGCGCGGCGAAGTGTGAGGTCTACGGACCAGGAGTTAATACAACGAAAGGAAAAAATGGTGTCGGAACGAGTAATGGCGGAGCAAGTAGTGTCGGAGCAAGTTATGCCAATGTAGTTTGTTATAAATGTGAAAAACTGGGCCACATTATTAGAAATTGCCCGAACCAGGAGAACACGAATGGACAAGGCCGCGGAAGAGTTTTCAATATTAATGCGGCAGAGGCACAGGAAGACCCGGAGCTTGTTACGGGTACGTTTCTTATTGACAATAAATCTGCTTACGTTTTATTTGATTCGGGTGCGGATAGAAGCTATATGAGTAGAGATTTTTGTGTTAAATTAAGTTGTCCATTGACGCCTTTGGATAGTAAATTTTTACTCGAATTAGCAAATGGTAAATTAATTTCAGCAGATAATATATGTCGGAATCGAGAAATTAAATTGGTTAGCGAAATATTTAAGATTGATTTGATACCAGTAGAGTTAGGGAGTTTTGATGTGATAATCGGTATGAACTGGTTGAAAGAAGTGAAAGCAGAGATCATTTGTTACAAAAATGCAATTCGCATTATACGAGAAAAAGGAAAACCCTTAATGGTGTACGGAGAAAAGGGCAACACGAAGCTACATCTTATTAGTAATTTGAAGGCACAAAAACTAATAAGAAAAGGTTGCTATGATGTTCTAGCACACGTCGAGAAAGTACAAACTGAAGAAAAGAGCATCAATGATGTTCCCGTCGCAAAAGAATTTCCCGATGTATTTCCGAAAGAATTACCGGGATTACCCCCACATCGATCCGTTGAATTTCAAATAGATCTTGTACCAGGAGCTACACCAATAGCTCGTGCTCCTTACAGACTCGCACCCAGCGAGATGAAAGAACTGCAAAGCCAATTACAAGAACTTTTAGAGCGTGGTTTCATTCGACCAAGCACATCACCGTGGGGAGCTCCTGTTTTGTTTGTCAAGAAGAAAGATGGTACATTCAGGTTGTGTATCGACTACCGAGAGTTGAACAAACTTACCATCAAGAACCGCTACCCGCTACCGAGAATCGACGACTTATTTGATCAACTACAAGGCTCGTCTGTTTATTCAAAGATTGACTTACGTTCCGGGTATCATCAAATGCGGGTGAAAGAAGATGATATTCCAAAGACTGCTTTCAGAACACGTTACGGTCATTACGAGTTTATGGTCATGCCGTTTGGTTTAACTAATGCACCAGCTGTGTTCATGGACCTTATGAACCGAGTGTGTGGACCATACCTTGACAAGTTTGTCATTGTTTTCATTGATGACATACTTATTTACTCAAAGAATGACCAAGAACACGGTGAACATTTGAGAAAGGTGTTAGAAGTATTGAGGAAGGAAGAATTGTACGCTAAGTTTTCAAAGTGTGCATTTTGGTTGGAAGAAGTTCAATTCCTCGGTCACATAGTGAACAAAGAAGGTATTAAGGTGGATCCGGCAAAGATAGAAACTGTTGAAAAGTGGGAAACCCCGAAAACTCCTAAACACATACGCCAGTTTTTAGGACTAGCTGGTTACTACAGAAGGTTCATCCAAGACTTTTCCAGAATAGCAAAACCCTTGACTGCATTAACGCATAAAGGGAAGAAATTTGAATGGAATGATGAACAAGAGAAAGCGTTTCAGTTATTGAAGAAAAAGCTAACTACGGCACCTATATTGTCATTGCCTGAAGGGAATGATGATTTTGTGATTTATTGTGACGCATGAAAGCAAGGTCTCGGTTGTGTATTAATGCAACGAACGAAGGTGATTGCTTATGCGTCTAGACAATTGAAGATTCACGAACAAAATTATACGACGCATGATTTGGAATTAGGCGCGGTTGTTTTTGCATTAAAGACTTGGAGGCACTACTTATATGGGGTCAAAAGAATTATATATACCGACCACAAAAGTCTTCAACACATATTTAATCAGAAACAACTGAATATGAGGCAGCGTAGGTGGATTGAATTATTGAATGATTACGACTTTGAGATTCGTTACCACCCGGGGAAGGCAAATGTGGTAGCCGATGCCTTGAGCAGGAAGGACAGAGAACCCATTCGAGTAAAATCTATGAATATAATGATTCATAATAACCTTACTACTCAAATAAAGGAGGCGCAACAAGGAGTTTTAAAAGAGGGAAATTTAAAGGATGAAATACCCAAAGGATCGGAGAAGCATCTTAATATTCAGGAAGACGGAACCCGGTATAGGGCTGAAAGGATTTGGGTACCAAAATTTGGAGATATGAGAGAAATGGTACTTAGAGAAGCTCATAAAACCAGATACTCAATACATCCTGGAACGGGGAAGATGTACAAGGATCTCAAGAAACATTTTTGGTGGCCGGGTATGAAAGCCGATGTTGCTAAATACGTAGGAGAATGTTTGACGTGTTCTAAGGTCAAAGCTGAGCATCAAAAACCATCAGGTCTACTTTAACAACCCGAAATCCCGGAGTGGAAATGGGAAAACATTACCATGGATTTCATCACTAAATTGCCAAAGACTGCAAGTGGTTTTGATACTATTTGGGTAATAGTTGATCGTCTCACCAAATCAGCACACTTCCTGCCAATAAGAGAAGATGACAAGATGGAGAAGTTAGCAAGACTGTATTTGAAGGAAGTCGTCTCCAGACATGGAATACCAATCTCCATTATCTCTGATAGGGATGGCAGATTTATTTCAAGATTCTGGCAGACATTACAGCAAGCATTAGGAACTCGTCTAGACATGAGTACTGCCTATCATCCACAAACTGATGGGCAGAGCGAAAGGACGATACAAATGCTTGAAGACATGCTACGAGCATGTGTTATTGATTTCGGAAACAGTTGGGATCGACATCTACCGTTAGCAGAATTTTCCTACAACAACAGCTACCATTCAAGCATTGAGATGGCGCCGTTTGAAGCACTTTATGGTAGAAAGTGCAGGTCTCCGATTTGTTGGAGTGAAGTGGGGGATAGACAGATTACGGGTCCGGAGATAATACAAGAAACTACCGAGAAGATCATCCAAATTCAACAACGGTTGAAAACCGCCCAAAGTCGACAAAAGAGCTACGGTGACATTAAAAGAAAAGATATAGAATTTGAAATTGGAGAGATGGTCATGCTTAAAGTTGCACCTTGGAAAGGCGTTGTTCGATTTGGTAAACGAGGGAAATTAAATCCAAGGTATATTGGGCCATTCAAGATTATTGATCGTGTCGGACCAGTAGCTTACCGACTTGAGTTACCTCAACAACTCGCGGCTGTACATAACACTTTCCACGTCTCGAATTTGAAGAAATGTTTTGCTAAAGAAGATCTCACTATTCCGTTAGATGAAATCCAAATCAACGAAAAACTTCAATTCATCGAAGAACCCGTCGAAATAATGGATCGTGAGGTTAAAAGACTTAAGCAAAACAAGATACCAATTGTTAAGGTTTGATGGAATGCTCGTAGAGGACCCGAGTTCACCTGGGAGCGTGAAGATCAGATGAAGAAGAAATACCCGCATCTATTTCCAGAAGATTCGTCAACACCTTCAACAGCTTAAAATTTCGGGACGAAATTTATTTAACGGGTAGGTACTGTAGTGACCCGAACTTTTCCATGTTTATATATATTAATTGAGATTGATATTTACATGATTAAATGTTTCCAACATGTTAAGCAATCAAACTTGTTAAGACTTGATTAATTGAAATATGTTTCATATAGACAATTGACCACCCAAGTTGACCGGTGATTCACGAACGTTAAAACTTGTAAAAACTATATGATGACATATATATGGATATATATATATATATAGTTAACATGATACTATGATAAGTAAACATATCATTAAGTATATTAACAATGAACTACATATGTAAAAACAAGACTACTAACTTAATGATTTTTAAACGAGACATATATGTAACGATTATCGTTGTAAAGACATTTAATGTATATATATCATATTAAGAGATATTCATACATGATAATATCATGATAATATAATAATTTAAAATCTCATTTGATATTATAAACATTGGGTTAACAACATTTAACAAGATCGTTAACCTAAAGGTTTCAAAACAACACTTACATGTAACGACTAACGATGACTTAACGACTCAGTTAAAATGTATATACATGTAGTGTTTTAATATGTATTCATACACTTTTGAAAGACATCAATACACTTATCAAAATACTTCTACTTAACAAAAATGCTTACAATTACATCCTCGTTCAGTTTCATCAACAATTCTACTCGTATGCACCCGTATTCGTACTCGTATAATACACAGCTTTTAGATGTATGTACTATTGGTATATACACTCTAATGATCAGCTCTTAGCAGCCCATGTAAGTCACCTAACACATGTGGGAACCATCATTTGTCAACTAGCATGAAATATCTCATAAAATTACAAAAATATGAGTAATCATTCATGACTTATTTACATGAAAACAAAATTACATATCCTTTATATCTAATCCATATACCAACGACCAAAAACACCTACAAACACTTTCATTCTTCAATTTTATTCATCTAATTGATCTCTCTCAAGTTCTATCTTCAAGTTCTAAGTGTTCTTCATAAATTTCAAAAGTTCTAGTTTCATAAAATCAAGAATACTTTCAAGTTTGCTAGCTCACTTCCAATCTTGTAAGGTGATCATCCAACCTCAAGAAATCTTTGTTTCTTACAGTAGGTTATCATTCTAATACAAGGTAATAATCATATTCAAACTTTGGTTCAATTTCTATAACTATAACAATCTTATTTCAAGTGATGATCTTACTTGAACTTGTTTTCGTGTCATGATTCTGCTTCAAGAACTTCGAGCCATCCAAGGATCCATTGAAGCTAGATCCATTTTTCTCTTTTCCAGTAGGTTTATCCAAGGAACTTGAGGTAGTAATAATGTTCATAACATCATTCGATTCATACATATAAAGCTATCTTATTCGAAGGTTTAAACTTGTAATCACTAGAACATAGTTTAGTTAATTCTAAACTTGTTCACAAACAAAAGTTAATCCTTCTAACTTGACTTTTAAAATCAACTAAACACATGTTCTATATCTGTATGATATGCTAACTTAATGATTTAAAACCTGGAAACACGAAAAACACCGTAAAACCGGATTTACGCCGTCGTAGTAACACCGCGGGCTGTTTTGGGTTAGTTAATTAAAAACTATGATAAACTTTGATTTAAAAGTTGTTATTCTGGGAAAATGATTTTTATTATGAACATGAAACTATATCCAAAAATTATGGTTAAACTCAAAGTGGAAGTATGTTTTCTAAAATGGTCATCTAGACGTCGTTCTTTCGACTGAAATGACTACCTTTACAAAAACGACTTGTAACTTATTTTTCCGACTATAAACCTATACTTTTTCTGTTTAGATTCATAAAATAGAGTTCAATATGAAACCATAGCAATTTGATTCACTCAAAACGGATTTAAAATGAAGAAGTTATGGGTAAAACAAGATTGGATAATTTTTCTCATTTTAGCTACGTGAAAATTGGTAACAAATCTATTCCAACCATAACTTAATCAACTTGTATTGTATATTATGTAATCTTGAGATACCATAGACACATATACAATGTTTCGACCTATCATGTCGACACATCTATATATATTTCGGAACAACCATAGACACTCTATATGTGAATGTTGGAGTTAGCTATACAGGGTTGAGGTTGATTCCAAAATATATATAGTTTGAGTTGTGATCAATACTGAGATACGTATACACTGGGTCGTGGATTGATTCAAGATAATATTTATCGATTTATTTCTGTACATCTAACTGTGGACAACTAGTTGTAGGTTACTAACGAGGACAGCTGACTTAATAAACTTAAAACATCAAAATATATTAAAAGTGTTGTAAATATATTTTGAACATACTTTGATATATATGTATATATTGTTATAGGTTCGTGAATCAACCAGTGGCCAAGTCTTACTTCCCGACGAATATGCCCCTTTTTATTAAGTCTGGTAATCTAAGAATTAGGGAACAGACACCCTAATTGACGCGAATCCTAAAGATAGATCTATTGGGCCTAACGAGCCCCATCCAAAGTACCGGATGCTTTAGTACTTCAAAATTTATATCATATCCGAAGGGTGTCCCGGAATGATGGGGATATTCTTATATATGCATCTTGTTAATGTCGGTTATCAGGTGTTCACCATATGAATGATTTTTATCTCTATGTATGGGATGTGTATTGAAATATGAAATCTTGTGGTCTATTATTATGATTTGATATATATAGGTTAAACCTATAACTCACCAACATTTTTGTTGACGTTTTAAGCATGTTTATTCTCAGGTGATTATTAAGAGCTTCCGCTGTCGCATACTTAAATAAGGACGAGATTTGGAGTCCATGCTTGTATGATATTGTGTAAAAACTGCATTCAAGAAACTTATTTTGTTGTAACATATTTGTATTGTAAACCATTATGTAATGGTCGTATGTAAACAGGATATTTTAGATTATCATTATTTGATAATCTACGTAAAGCTTTTTAAACCTTTATTGATGAAATAAAGGTTATGGTTTGTTTTAAAATGAATGCAGTCTTTGAAAAACTTCTCATATAGAGGTCAAAACCTCGCAACGAAATCAATTAATATGGAACGTTTTTAATCAATAAGAACAGGACATTTCAATGTGCCCAGTCCTCTTACACTTTTCACAGACCACGTTGCAGTACCATGTATGATGCTTGCAGCATCTCTTGCACTGCAGAAGACTACCCTTGCAGTTAGGGTTCGGGTTGGGGTTCCTCCAGTCATTGTTTCCCTTGAAACCCTCATGTCTCTTAGCTGGGTTCGGATCAAAGATCTTCCCTTTGTTGCTTTCTCATTTACGCTTCTCATAACTAGCTCCTAATTCTGATTTGCTTTCTGTGGTTCCTTGCGGATGATCTGGTTCATCAGGGTGTGCTCCATGCGCATAGCTTCGGGACATCTGCTGGTTTCGAAGAGGTAACATTTCCCTTAATGGTCTTGGGAAGTCCCTGCAAGTATCGTTCCATTCACTTAAATTCTGGGGTAACCATCGTGGGGCACATCAAAGCTAACTCTAAATACCTTCGGTTATAGCCATCAAGGTAGTTCCCACAACCTTCAGCTCCTAAAACTCAGCTTTCATCTTCTGAATTTCGGTTCGGGGGCAATACTCCTCGATCATAGCACTCTTAAACTTCTCCCATGGTGTAGCATAAGCCTCGTCAATTCCTTTAGCCTGAGCAAGCGTGTTCCACCGGGTTAAAGCGCCATCCGACAGAGTACAGGAGGCGTACTTAGTTTTGTTCCCTTCAGAGCAGTTGCTCACTCGAAACACAGCTTCCAACTTCTCAAACCATCTCGTCAGTCCAACTGGCCCTTCAGTACCACTGAAATTGTGGGGCTTGCAGCTCTGGAGTTCCTTATAGGCTCAACCGTTCTGAACAGCTGGGTTAACCGGTGGAGCTGGAGCAGGGTTGGCATTCGCCATAGCTGCGGCTACTCGAGCAGCAATCATTTCCTCAATCTGTGCCGTTGTGGGCGTTTCCTTTGGGACTCTTCCGTTTGCCATGGTTCCTCTAAACAAAAGTTTTGACTCAAGTCAAAATCCAGCATTCCATAATATTATAGCTTAAGGCACCCAGTATGATATCAACACGACACACAATTAATTAAGTAAAGCAACCAGATACAGATCATACAGTAGCGTAAATAGAACAACGTACAAAATTTAAACAACATTAAGTTCTATTCATTAATAAGAAAGTTGCATACATTCGCATAAGGTTCGTACAATACGTGAGTAAAACATGAAACTACTAACAGAGTTACATAAGGAAATCTAATACAATAATCCTACGGTGATGGTGGGTAAATGATGTCCATCATGTAGGACACCTGTTCCTCGAGCTCAGTTACCCGAGCAAGGAGGATATGCACTTCCCTCGTCATTTCCTCGATGATGGGGGATGCTGGTGGGGTAGGCGGTGCATATGGTGTGGATGGTGCAGGTGGTGCAGATGTAGACGGCACAGTGCGGGTGGTCTTACCCACGAATGGGTCAGCGGGATATGGTACGACCTTCTTACGGGCTGTGACCCTAACCAACTGCCCATGTGCATTCATAAACAGTCTTCCTCCGTTAATCCCTGGGATAACGGTAGCATCGAAATGATACCGCTTCTTCGGCGGGGTAGAAAGCGGCTGCACGGGCTCCTCCTCAGGGTCCCCCTCAGAATCATCCTCGGGATCCATCTCGCTGGAGTCGTCGGATGACAAATAGTCTGAATCATCTGAAGGTGGATCTGCCCGGCCGGTGGTCATAAGTCGATATCTGCTAGGCGGGATCGGCACGACACGTCCATCAGCAAGGCATCTGACCCAATGTCCTCGCACATTACGGAAAATACCTTCCCCATTTCCCCCGGAATCACAGTACCACTGGGATGGTGCGGTGGCCCCGGGAGTCTAGGGCTAGGTGGAGCTGGAATCTCCTCTGGATCCTCGTCTCCGTCTGAGACATCCATAAGGTCAAGCACGAGTCCACTGGAAGGTGAATCGCCAGAGTCGTCGAAGGGTAGCGGTGAAGGGATCTGTGAGTCAGCAACAATCGTAGGCGAGGCAAACAATAAAATAACACTACACATTTTTCACCCCCAATTCACTAAATCTCGATTTTGGACTCATTTTTAACCCTGAAAACGGTTACATCTTTTGCACAAAACCTTTTGGGGCTTAAACCCACAAATCTTACACTCAAACAACATCAAAATAAACCAATTTGGCACAAAAAACCAACTTTGACAAAACCTAACTTTAAAACCCATTTTGACATAGAGTTGATCATGAAATCGAACAAGATTTACCTTGTTAGAATCACAACAACATAAGGAACGATTTGACACTAAAATCAAGCTTAAATTTGAGATCAATTGATTTAGGGTTTAAGATGATGAGGAAGAAGAGAGTGTGGGGTGTTTGGTGAAGATTCTAGAGAGATGGAGAAATGAGAAAAAGAAGGCAGCGTAAAACACTTAATTGGGGTTAAAATCCCATATCCCATCACGCACGGGTATTTACCAGTTGTCTGATAACTTTCGTACTTAATTTGACTACCTTATCGGAGTCCAAATTAAATAAATGAACCTGTTCTGCGACCCTTGTCACAAACTGTTCTTAACCAAACGATAAAATAACACTACACATGTGACGCCCTGTACAAAACCATCGTGTACGATTCGTCAACAATAGGATCTTTAGACGGTCAAGTACTACATGCTGTTTGAAAACCAGTTTGCATTCATAAAAAGATAGCGTTTACAAAAGATAACATGACACAAAGGTCTTTACAAAGTCATTATTTGAAAATAACATAAGTTACGAATGCAAAGAAAATTTCCATGATTGAGGCATCTCTAAGTAATGCAGCAGAAATCTAACACAGCAGGTCCATAACAGCAAGTCTATAACACCAAGATAGCAAGTCTAATAGCGGAAGCAACATCGTCTAAGCACCTGAGAAATACACGCTTAAAAGTCAACACGAATGTTGGTGAGCTATAGTTTGTAAACAGTAAAGTAATGTAGACTAAAATGCCCCGTTCATATACATTATAAACGATTCACAATAGTTGATTACATCGCGAGGTATTTGACCTCTATATGATACATTTTACAAACATTGCATTCATTTTTAAAAGACAAACTTTCTTTACATCGAAAGTTGACAGCATGCATACCATTTCATAATACATCCAACTATAATTGACTTAATAATAATCTTGATGAACTCAACGACTCGAATGCAACGTCTTTCGAAATATGCCATGGATGACTCCAAGTAATATCCTTAAAATGAGCTAATGCACAGCGGAAGATTTCTTTAATACCTGAGAATAAACATGCTTTAAAGTGTCAACTAAAAGGTTGGTGAGTTCATTAGTTTATCGTAATCAATCATTTCCATAATTTTAATAGACCACAAGATTTCATTTATTCAATAATCATACACTCGCAAGTGTTTAAAATTCATTCATATGGATTGAACACCTGGTAACCGACATTAAAAAAATGCATCTAGAATATCCCCAAACATATAAACATCGAAGTACTAAAGCAGTTCAAATTCTCTAACTGGGGAGTGTCAAAGCTCATAGATCTATCTTTAGGATTCGCGTCAATTGGTGGCAATTAAAATAAACACCAATTCTTAGGCTACCAAGTTCAACAAGGGCGATATCCGGTATAACAATTCAACCATAGAATGTAGTTTCGATTACTTGTGTCTATTTCGTCAAACATTTATAAAAGTGCATGTATTCTCAGTCCCAAAAATGTATATTGCAAAAGCATTTAAAAAGAGAACAAATGAAACTCATTATACTGTATTTCGTAGTAAAAATACATATGACATCATTGAACAAGTGCAAGGTTGACCTCGGATTCACGAACCTATATGTCTTACAAATTCAGGTCAAGTCATATTGTATCACAATCCTAATGCTCGAGATTAACATGCAAAAGTCAACAAAAATCAATTTGATCCAAAATGACTTCCAAAAATTCATACGTGTTTATTATATAGCTTAAATATAGTTGTTATATATATTTAAATATATTTATCAAATTTTATTAGAGTAAATAATAATACAAGTCATTTATTAATAAATAAAAATTTATATTAAAATTTATATTTAAAAATATAGTTTTATATATTTTAAGTAATAAAATTTATACAGATCACTCAATATTATAAAAACATGGTGGTATGTATTATTAATGTAATTATATTACGTGCGGTAAAAATATCTTTGTATCACATATTTTTTTGATAAAATAATGTTGATAATAATAATAATAAGTAACAGTTGTATTATTTTATAATAATAATAATTATTGTTATTATTCTACTAATAATAATAACAATATTTATATTTACAAATGATGATATTAATTATGATAAAATGATAATTCTAATCATGATAATTATAACGATACTTTTTAATATTAGCTGTAATAATAATAATATCTTATATAATAGTAATAATTCTATTCAAAATGAAAATTTTTAATATACTAAAATGATAATAAAAATGATATTTTATAATAACAACGACATTGCTATTAAAAATGATAATTTTAATAAAAATGATAGTTTTAATATAAATGATACTTTTAATAATAATAATAATGATAAAAATAATGAAAAAGGATATTTTTCTCTTAAATCAATATCATACAATATTTTAATTTCATCATGATACTTATACTCGTTATTTCCTAGTCGATTTATTTAATAGCTTTTAGTCCTCTTTTAAATCGCATTCATAATATTGATAATAATATTAGTCATAATAATTAGATGATACTAATATTAGTTTTAATTGATAATGATACTAGTAATAATAAATATTAATGATAATACTAGTAATAATATTAATATTATCAATAATATTAACGATAACTTTTAATGATAATAATGATAGTAATAACAATAACAATTTTTAATGATAATATTTATACTAATAATGATAATGATAATAATAATAATAATAATAGTAATAATAATAATAATAATAATAATAATAATAATAATAATTATTATTATTTAGATAATAATAATAATAACGACGATAATAACGACGATAGTAATAATAATAATTATTTTAACAATAATACTTCAAATTATGGATAATTAAACTGACTACATCTTTTAATCCTTTCATCGAAACTATTCGATATCTAAATGAAAAGTTATTGATTTTTTGCCAGGCTTTCCAACAACATGCATATCATATACCTTATCTCAGTAGTATGTGTATTAAACTCATGATCTATCATAAACTATTTAACGATGAAATTAAACATACAAGCATGCATAATTATATATACTCGAGCACTAGTCAGGGATACATTACTAATATATAAAAGTTAAGTTATGAGTGCTCACGTATCAATATTGTGATTCAATATTGTAGGAAAGTATTTAGATGCAACGGAGATGATAAACACTAGTTTGACCTCATGAGCATACTCCCGAACATTGTCCATAACCTCCATAGCTATAACCCATAATTTCCTTAGCCCTATCCCGCTCGCAAAACCCATTTTGAAAACATGCGAGCAGAACCTCGTCGTAGTATTTTATGTATACTATTAATATCTTGAAATAATACAGAGTAAATATATATATATATATATATATATATATATATATATATATATATATATATATATATATATATATATATATATATATATATATATATGTGTGTGTGTGTGTGTGTGTGTGTGTGTGTGTGTGTGTGTGTGTGTGTATGTGTGTGTGTGTGTGTAAATCGATTGAGAGATTTTAGAGAAATATATTTTCAAGTTTCTATGAAATAATGAAACCTGTTGAATTCTATTTATAATAGATTTTTGAATTATTAAAGTAAATTATTAAAGTATGAATTATTAAAGTGAATTATTAAAGTATGAATTATTAAAGTGAATTATTAAAGTATTAATTATTAAAGTAAATTATTAAAGTATGAATTATTAAAGTATGAATTATTAAAGTATGAATTATTAAAGTGAATTATTAAAGTGAATTATTAAAGTATGAATTATTAAAGTGAATTATTAAAGTTAAAATAAAGTAAAAGTAAAGTAAAGGTAAAGTTAAAGTATAGTAAAAGTATAAAACTATGTACGTATAATACGCGTATAAATATATATAATATTAATTTAATTCGTTATATATATTTAATAAAATAAAATATAAATATCGTTATCTTTATCATAATGGTTAAGTAATGAGTTTTCAAAAGTGGTTCTAGATATGTATAAAAGTTATATACGTTTTAATAATAAGTAAGTTCTTTTTAAACTGAAAACGTTTTTGTACGTCTGAAACTAAATCAAATAAATATGATAATTTTGTTTTCCAAAACTAAATATATTTAAGAATCATTTTGTTAAAAGGTTAAAATAATAGAAATCGTTATATCATAAAACGTTTTAGAAAAGTAGAATTATATATATTCATAATAGGTTTCAAGTTTTTAAATTATAGTCTGTTGGTGAAGCATGGGATAAAGTCCAAAGGTTAATTAAACGTATGAAATCATCTTAATAAAAAATGTCGAGTTACTTATCTTGTCGATATCCAACATCTAAGTTATTTACACTCCACGTTCTTACTTTCATATTAAATAAAATGAAAGTTAACATAGTTATCTTATCAAAGTCACGAGGAAAATATTATAAAACATGAATTGGAAATTAAACAGGAATCTCTACTAACCCTTGTCTAGTTTTCGTTAATTGAAATATTTGTTCTTACTTATAAATCACTTTACCATTTTCCGAATGTTATCAAAAAAAATAGATTTCTTAAATCACAGTGGACCTCATAACATAGACCCGTAATCATATCACAATGTATCTGATAATTCAATAATTTGATATTATCTTTTAATTCCGTCAATAAATATATTAAACATATATTGAAACAAATACGTTCATGTAAAGTATTATACATCTAATACATTGTTAACATTTTCAATTAATATAACTATATATTATATATACATATCTATATACACATAAATGTTCGTGAATCGTCGAGCACAGTCAAAGGGTAATTGATTACATGAATATAGTTCCAAAACTTTTTGAGACTCAACATTACATAATTTGCTTATTGTGTCAAAATAATATAAAGATTAAGTTTAAATTTGGTCGGAAATTTTTGGGTTGTCACAGTACCTACCCGTTAAAGAAATTTCGTCCCAAAATTTGAGTGGAATGGTCATGGATGACAATAAGTATGTTTTCATGATGCATACGAGTTAGAAATTAGAGTTTTATCATCAGTGAGTAGTATGGAATAAACAATTCATTTATGTGAAGATTACGAGTGAAGCTATCGCAAAAAAAATGAAAATGAATAAATGTAGGTTTGACTTAACCGGTGGTGTAGTCACGGTTGATTTTCGAAATTCAAGGAATTTAGAAGAAAATCTTCCTAATAAGATTTGGTTCTTCGGTAATTAAGGAAATTAGGATCCACTTTGATTAAATGCGGTAATCTGTTTTGATTGCTCTGTCGGATATTTTACTATATATCCACCCCCTTCGTTTCCTTATTTCCACAACTCACACCTTCTATTATTTCTCTCTCAATTCATACTTTAAAGCATTCTTCAATATGCTTCATCCAATTCTGCTTCTTGATATATTTCTTACTTTCATATCTGTCATTCTTCTTTTTCATCTACCACCGGAAGAATCTATTTACTTCTACTATACTTTTGGTTTTATAGTGTTTTTAGTTCTCCCGTGTCTTTATATTGCTATATGCATCGATATATATAGTTTATAATTTCTTAGTTGTCGTTGGGCTTTATATCCTCCTTTATATTTTGAAGTCCCTGCTTCTGTCTTCTATAATCATTGTCATCCCCAGTTAATGCTCTCTTCCATTTACCGTGATTTATACTCCAATTTCTATTTTGGATCTTCATGCTCTGTTATCTCTTCTATTTATTAAACACAGCAAGTAATGGTCCAGAATTCGTAGTTATGGAGTTTCGAAGGAAATTGTAATGGCACGATCTTGATTTGTCAAATTACCAGAACACCTCGGAAAAGACCGAATCATCAAGAAAATATTTTCTTGATATTTTTAGAGGTTAAATAGAATACAAGAGTCATGTAATATAGCACATGATGACGTTATGATCTGTGAATCATCACGTTCCATTTAGAAACTCAGCATGACTTACTGTAATATAATCACATTGATCAAGTGTCATTATATTATACTAATTCATGCTTCAGTTCCCAACACTTCTTCAAAAACATTCCTATTTTGAACTCGAAGGTTTCAGAATTTAGAAACTAAAATAGTTTCTTTTATGATGTAATACAGATAGCGCGAACAGGTAAATGATTTCAGATAGAATAATTATAGAAATATCTTCAAAAATATGGAGGATATTTATAATGAAAGATACGATGATATCTTGGAATTTCTAATATCAGATGATGATGAAGAATATTGTTCACAGGGGATTAGAGTCAGAAGCAAGGTATTCGTTAATGACTTCAGCACATACTAAATCATTTGGATTCTTTGAAGGCAGGTTCAGCATTTGTGATTTGTCCACATCCTCCTTCATACTTTGCTCTATCCGTTTTTCAGTTCCAAAACTTCTCTTTTTCTGAGCTTTGCCAATATAAATTTCTTTATCATCAACTTTTTACTGTTAAGGTCGTTTATAGTTTTTGCTGCTTCATCAGCATTTTTCAAAATTTCGAGAACTAGTTCGCAGTTTAGGGTGTTTTTCAGAAACTTCACATTCGCAGTAAGTAAGTCCAGGAGATAGACGTTATATGTATAACTGTTGGCGTTGACATGCTGTGAGATTTTAAAATACTGATTGCTAATTCTCAATGATTCGTATGGCAATTCTCGTTACAAGATGCAGATTAGTAAATGATTTTTCGGAAAATTAAAGATTAGTGAAGTTGTTAATAAGTTTATTGCTAATGTGGTGGAACATAAACGGCTCCCTGGTAACAATGGCGAAAGGGCAACCTATATATCGAGGTTATAATAAAACTGTTTCAACTGAAAAGTCGAAGTTGACTTGCTGGAGCTGTGACAAAGCTGACTAATTTGGAGAGGAATTGAAAAGTTATTTTAGCTAGTAAATGCCAAAGGGTCTGACACGGATACGTGTTAAACTATGACTTTGGTTTCGAGGATTTTTCAGATACATAACTATGGGCAACATGTGTTTGGATTCATCTCGATTGTTCATTATTTGAAGTGTCTTCAGGAATTTCGGAGGGTTTGAACACATATTGAAGCCGTTAATATACATATGATGTTCTAGCACAGTCTTGAAGTCAAAGTATAGCTTTTAAAGATATAGGAATCTAAGAGTGATGATACCGGTTATATCTTGAATTGAATTCTGTGATTTCAAAATCAAAATATGTAATTGAACTTGAATGAGTATGGTCGTTTAGATTTTTATGAAATAATGTATATTATTGTAAAAGTAGGGAGTATAATGGATGATTTGCTGAATCAGATTCGAAGAATGTAACATATTATTTGTGAACTTATATATTTCTCGGGTATTACCTACCCGTTAAAAAAAATTCACAAGTAATGTTTTGTACAGAGAATTTTATTACAGCCCTTATGAAAATATGTGAATTTTTCTTCAGATGTATTACAGATTTAATGAGTTAATATCATATTAAGCTCATTTGATTTTCAGCTAGAACTAGAAATGAATAATCCCAAAAACTTTAGAAATTTCGTAATCTTCGTAGATTATCACTTCAACGTAAATGAAATTATGAATCAATACTTCATTATTCATTTTCATTGATATTTACTCAATGAATGATGTTGGTGTTCGTGGAATTCTTGTGAACTTCGCAAGGTATGAATGATGTTATTTGAAAAGTTTCGAGTACATCGCTGATGAAAGTGTAAAATCAAACATATATTTGAATAATAGACTTGATTTATTATGAATTGGAATTTATTGAATTTAGACAGAGATTGTAGTTAACGATGGTTAAGTTGCGAACGAAGGACGTACATCATTACATATTAATAATATGAATCAACCGAGTAGTTAAGATTCACACATAATAGCTTAGTACGAAAAGATTTATTATGATTTCAAAATTTGTATATATAAGATATGCATATAAATCCTTCAGAGGAATGGGTTAGTACTTCATAACTCGTTGATACTGTAGTGACCTGAACTTTTCCATGTTTATATATATTAATTGAGATTGATATTTACATGACTAAATGTTTCCAACGTGTTAAGAAATCAAACTTGTTAAGACTTGATTAAATGAAATAAGTTTCATATAGACAATTGATCACCCAAGTTGACCGGTGATTCACGAACGTTACAAAATTGTAAAAACTATATGTTGTGGTATATATATATGGTTGACATAAGATTATGATGAGTAAGTGAAATGTCCCGTTCTTATTGATTATAAATATTCCATATTAATTGAATTCGTTGAGAGGTTTTGACCTCTATATGAGACGTTTTTCAAAGACTGCATTCATTTTTAAAACAACCATAACCTTTATTTTATCAATAAAGGTTTTAAAAACATTACGTAGATTATCTAATAATGATAATCTAAAATATAATGTTTACACAAAACCATTACATAATGGTTTACAATAGAAATATATTACATTGACATATGTTTCTTGAATGCAGTTTTTACACAATATCATACAAACATGGACTCCAAATCTTATCCTTATTTTAGTATGCAACAGCGGAAGCTCTTAATATTCACCTGAGAATAAACATGCTTTAAACATCAACAAAAATGTTGGTGAGTTATAGGTTTAACCTATATATATCAAATCGTAAGAAAAGACTACAAGATTTCATATTTCAATACACATCCCATTCATAGAGATAAAAATCATTCATATGGTGAACACCTGGTAACTGACATTAACAAGATGCATATATAAGAATACCCCCATCATTCCGGGACAACCTTCGGATATGATATAACTTTCGAAGTACTAAAGCATCCGGTACTTTGGATGGGGTTTGTTAGGCCCAATAGATCTATCTTTAGGATTCGCGTCAATTAGGGTGTCTGTTCCCTAATTCTTAGATTACCAGACTTAATAAAAAGGGGCATATTCAATTTCGATAATTCAACCATAGAATGTAGTTTCACGTACTTGTGTCTATTTTGTAAATCATTTATAAAACCTGCATGTATTCTCATCCCAAAAATATTAGATTTTAAAAGTGGGACTATAACTCACTTTCACAGATATTTCCTTCCTCGAAAATAAGACTTGGCCACTGGTCGATTCACGAACCTATACAAATATGTACATATATATCAAAGTATGATCAAAATATAATTACAACCATTTTTATTATGTTTTAAAGATTTGAGTGTATTAAGTCAGCGGTCCTCGTTAGTAACCTACAACTAGTTGTCCACAGTTAGATGTACAGAAATAAATCGATATATATTATCTTGAATCAATCCACGACCCAGTGTATACACGTCTCAGGCTAGATCACAACTCAAAGTATATATATTTTTGGAATCAACTCAACCCTGTATAGCTAACTCCAACATTACTGCATATAGAGTGTCTATGGTTGTTCCAAATAATATATATACATGGGTCGATATGATATGTCAAAACATTTGCATACGTGTCTATGGTATCCCAAGATTACATAATATATTAGAATACATGTATAATACAATATAAGTTAGCTAGGATATGATTTGTATAGATTTGTTAAACATTTCTCGTAGCTAAAAAGATCAAAAATATCCAATCTTGTTTTACCCATAACTTCTTCGTTTTAAATCCGTTTTGAGTGAATCCAGATACTATAGTTTCATATTGAACTTAAGTTTATGAATCTATACAGAAAAAGTATAAGTTTATAGTCAGAATTACAGGTTACAAGTCATTTTTGTAAAGGTAGTCATTTCAGTCGAAAGAACGACGTCTATATGACCATTTGGAAAACATACTTCCACTTTGAGTTTAACCATGATTTTTGGATATAGTTTCATGTTCATAAGAAAGATCATTTTCCCAGAAGAACAACGTTTAAATCAAAATTTATCATAGTTGTTAATTAACTAACCCAAAACAGCCCGCGGTGTTACTACAACGGCGTATATCCGGTTTTACGGTGTGTTTCGTGTTTTCCGGTTTTAAATCACTAAGTTAGCATATCATATAGATATAGAACATGTGTTTAGTTGATTTTAAAATTCAAGTTAGAACGATTAACTTTTGTTTGCGAACAAGTTTAGAATTAACTAAACTATGTTCTAGTGATTTCAAGTCAAAACCTTCGAATAAGATAGCTTTATATGTATGAATTGAATGATGTTATGAACATTATTACTACCTCAAGTTTTCTGGAAAAAACTAATGGAAATGAGAAAAATGGATCTAGCTTCAAAGGATCCTTGGATGGCTTGAAAGTTCTTGAAGCAGAATCATGACACGAAAACAAGTTCAAGAAAGATTTCCACTCGAAATAAGATTGTTATAGTTATAGAAATTGAATCAAAGTTTGAATATGAGTATTACCTTGTATTAGAAAGATATCTTACTGTAAATAAGAAAGATTTCTTCAAGTTGGATAATCACTTTACAAGATTGGAAGTAAGCTAGCAAACTTGGAAGTATTCTTGATTTTATGAAACTAGAACTTATAGAATTTATGAAGAACACTTAGAACTTGAAGATAGAACTTGAGAGAGATCACTTAGATGAAGAAAATTGAAGAATGAAAGTGTTTGTAGGTGTTTTTGGTTGTTGGTATATGGATTAGATATAAAGGATGTGTAATTTTGTTTTCATGTAAATAAGTCATGAATGATTACTCATATTTTTGTAATTTTATGAGATATTTCATGCTAGTTGCCAAATGATGGTTC
The DNA here is from genome assembly GCF_046630445.1 of Rutidosis leptorrhynchoides. Taxonomy (NCBI): domain Eukaryota; kingdom Viridiplantae; phylum Streptophyta; class Magnoliopsida; order Asterales; family Asteraceae; genus Rutidosis; species Rutidosis leptorrhynchoides. The sequence goes on along the minus strand of NC_092343.1, from coordinate 219,158,114 downwards.
CTACATGTGTTAGGTGACTCACATGGGCTGCTAAGAGCTGATCATTGGAGTGTATATACCAATAGTACATACATCTAAAAGCTGTGTATTGTACGAGTACGAATACAGGTGCATACGAGTAGAATTGTTGATGAAACTGAACGAGGATGTAATTGTAAGCATTTTTGCTAAGTAGAAGTATTTTGATAAGTGTCTTGAAGTCTTTCAAAAGTGTATGAATACATATTAAAACACTACATGTATATACATTTTAACTGAGTCGTTAAGTCATTGTTAGTCGTTACATGTAAATGTTGATTTGAAACCTTTAAGTTAACGATCTTGTTAAATGTTGTTAACCCAATGTTTATTATATCTAATGAGATGTTAAATTATTATATTATCATAATATTATGATATATTAATATATCTTAATATGATATATATACATTTAAATGCCGTTACAACGATAATCGTTACATATATGTCTCGTTTCGAAATCATTAAGTTAGTAGTCTTGTTTTTGCATATGTAGTTCATTGTTAACACACTTAATGATATATTTAAATATCATTTTATCATGTTAAATAAAGTGTATCAATATCTTAATATGATACATATGTATTTAGTAGACGTTATCATAACGATAATAGTTATATATATCATTTCGAGTTTCTTAACTTAGTAATCTCATTTCTTATGTATATCACACATTGTTAATATACTTAGTGAGATACTTACTCATAATAATCTCATTTCAACCATATATATATGTCTATATATACCACAACATGTAGTTTTTACAAATTTGTAACGTTCGTGAATCGCCGGTCAACTTGGGTGATCAATTGTCTATATGAAACTTATTTTATTTAATCAAGTCTTAACAAGTTTGATTGCTTAACATATTGGAAACATTTAGTCATGTAAATATCAATCTTAATTAATCTATATAAACATGGAAAAGTTCGGGCCACTACAGTACCTACCCGTTAAATAAATTTCGTCCCGAAATTTTAAGCTTTTGAAGGTGTTGACGAATCTTCTGGAAATAGATGTGGGTATTTCTTCTTCATCTGATCTTCATGCTCTCAGGTGAACTCGCTTCCTCTACGAGCATTCCATCGAACCTTAACAATCGGTATCTTGTTTTGCTTAAGTCTCTTAACCTCACATCCATTATTTCGACGGGTTCTTCAATGAACTGAAGTTTTTCATTGATTTGGATTTCGTCCAACAGAATAGTGAGATCTTCGTTAGCAAAACATTTCTTCAAATTCGAGACGTGGAAAGTGTTATGTACAGCCGCGAATTATTGAGGTAGCTCTAGTTGGTAAGCTACTGGTCCGACAAGATCTATAATCTTGAATGGTCCAATGTACCTTGGATTTAGTTTCCCCCGTTTACCAAATCGAACAACGCCTTTCCAAGGTGAAACCTTAAGCATGACCATTTCTCCAATTTCAAACTCTATATCTTTTCTTTTACTGTCCGCGTAGCTCTTTTGTCGACTCTGTGCGGTTTTCAATCGTTGTTGAATTTGGATGATTTTCTCGGTAGTTTCTTGTATTAACTCCGGACCCGTAATCTGTATATCCTCCACTTCATTCCAACAAATCGGAGACCTGCACTTTCTACCATAAAGTGCCTCAAACGGCGCCATCTCAATACTAGAATGATAACTGTTGTTGTAGGAAAATTCTGCTAACGGTAGGTGTCGATCCCAACTGTTTCCAAAATCAGTAACACATGCTCGTAGCATGTCTTTAAGCGTTTGTATCGTCCTTTCACTCTGCCCATCAGTTTGTGGATGATAGGCAGTACTCATGTCTAGACGAGTCCCCAATGCTTGTTGCAATGTCTGCCATAACCTTGAAACAAATCTACCATCCCTATCAGAGATAATAAAGACGGGTATTCCATGTCTGGAGACAACCTCCTTCAAATACAATCACGCCAACTTCTCCATTTTGTCATCTTCTCTCATTGGCAGGAAGTGTGCTGACTTGGTGAGACGATCAACTATTAGTCATATAGTATCATAACCACTTGCAGCCCTTGGAAATTTAGTAATGAAATCCATGGTAATGTTTTCCCATTTCTATTCCGGGATTTCAGGTTGTTGTAGTAGACCTGATGGTTTCTGATGTTCAGCTTTGACCATAGAACACGTCAAACATTCTCCTACATATTTAACAATATCAGCTTTCATACCCGGCCACCAAAAGTGTTTCTTGAGATCTTTATACATCTTCCCCACTCCGGGATGTATTGAATATCTGGTTTTATGTGCTTCTTTAAGTACCATTTCTCTCACATCTCCAAACCTTGATACCCAAATTCTATCAGCCCTATATCGGGTTCCGTATTCTCGAATATTAATATGTTTCTCTGATCCTTTGGGTATCTCATTCTTCAACTTTCCTTCTTTTACAACCCCCTGTTGCGCCTCCTTTATTTGAGTAGTAAGGTTAGTACGAATAATTATATTCATAGCTTTTACCCGTATAGGTTCTCTGTCCTTTCTACTCAAAGTGTCGGCTACCACATTCGCCTTCCCCGAGTGGTATCGAATCTCAAAATCATAATCATTCAACAGTTCAATCCACTTGCGTTGTCTCATATTTAGTTGCTTCTGATTAAATATATGTTGGAGACTTTTGTGGTCGGTATATATAATACTTTTGACCCCATATAAATAATGCCTCCAAGTCTTTATTGCAAAAATAACAGCACCCAATTCCAAATCGTGAGTTGTATAATTTTGCTCGTGAATCTTTAATTGTCTAGACGCATAAGTAATCACCTTCGTTCATTGCATTAATACACAACCGAGATCTTGCTTTGATGCGTCACAATAAATCACAAAATCATCATTCCCTTCAGGCAATGACAATATAGGTGCCGTAGTTAGCTTTTTCTTCAATAACTGAAACGCCTTCTCTTGTTCATCCTTCCATTCAAATTTCTTCCATTTATGCGTTAATGCAGTCAAGGGTTTTGCTATTTTGGAGAAATCTTGGATGAATCTTCTGTAGTAACTAGCCAATCCTAAAAATTGACGTATATGCTTCGGAGTTTTTGGGGTTTCCCACTTTTCAACGGTTTCGATCTTTGCCAGGTCCACCTGGATACCTTCTTTGTTTACTATATGACCGAGGAATTGAACTTCTTCCAACCAAAATGCACACTTTGAAAACTTAGCGTACAGTTTTTCTTTCCTCAATACTTTAGCACTTTTCTCAAATGTTCTTCGTGCTCTTGATCATTCTTTGAGTAAATAAGTATGTCATCGATGAAAACAATAACAAACTTGTCAAGATATGGCCCACATACTCGATTCATAAGGTCCATGAACACAGCTGGTGCATTAGTCAATCCAAACGGCATAACCATAAACTCGTAATGACCATAACGCGTCCTAAAAGCAGTTTTTGGAATATCATCCTCCTTTACTCACATTTGATGATATCCAGAATGTAAATCGATTTTTGAATAAACCGACGAGCCTTGTAGTTGATCAAATAAGTCATCAATTCTCGGCAGTGGATAACGGTTTTTGATGGTAAGTTTATTCAACTCTCTGTAGTCAATACACAACCTAACTGTACCATCCTTCTTCTTGACAAACAAAACAGGAGCTCCCCATGGTGATGTGATTGGTCGAATGAAACCACGTTCTAATAGTTCTTGCAGTTGGCTTTGCAGTTCTTTCATCTCGCTGGGTGCAAGTCTGTAAGGAGCACGAGCTATTGGTGCAGCTCCTAGTACAAGATCTATTTAAAATTCAACAGATCGATGTGGAGGTAGTTCCGGTAATTCTTTCGGAAATACATAGGGAAATTCTTTTATGACGGGAACATCATTGATGCTCTTTTCTTCAGTTTGTACTTTCTCGACGTGTGCTAGAATAGCATAGCAACCTTTTCTTATTAGTTTTTGTGCCTTCAAAGTACTAATATGATGTAGCTTCGTGTTGCCCTTTTCTCCGTACACCATTAAGGGTTCTCCTTCTTCTCGTACAATGCGAATTGCATTTTTGTAACATAAGATCTCTGCTTTCATCTCCTTCAGCCTGTCCATGCCAACTATTACATCAAAACTCCCTAACTTTACTGGTATCAAATCAATCTTAAATATTTTGCTACCCAGTTTAATTTCAAGATTCCGGCATATATAATCTGCTGAAATTAATTTACCGTTTGCTAATTTGAGTAAAAATTTACTATCTAATGGCGTCAATGGATAACTTAATTTAGCACAAAAATCTCTACTCATATAGCTTCTATCCGCACCCGAAACAAATAAAACGTAAGAAGATTTATTGTCAATAAGAAACGTACCCGTAACAAGCTTCGGGTCTTCTTATGCCTCTGTCGTATTAATATTGAAAACTCTTCTGCGGCCTTGTCCATTCGTATTCTCCTGGTTTGGGCAATTTCTAATAATGTGGCCCGGTTTTCTACATTTATAACAAACTACATTGGCATAACTTGCTCCGACACTACTTGCTCCGCCATTACTCATTCCGACACCATTTGTTCCTTTCGTTCTGTTAACCCCTGGTCCGTAGACCTCACACTTCGCCGTGCTATGACCATTTCTTTTACACTTGTTGCAAAATTTGGTGCAGCACCCCGAGTGATACTTTTCACACCTTTGGTATAGCTGCTTCTGATTGTTGTTGTTGTTGCGGTTGTTATTGTTGTTGGGATGATTGTTGTAGTTGTTGTTGTTGTTGTTGTTGTGCCATTTGTTTTAGTTGGGATTGATGTTGCAATTGTTGGGATAGTTGTTGCTGTTTTGGTGACTCTTATCACCGTTTTCCTCCTACTTTCTTTTGACTAACTTCACGTTGGCCTCTTCGGCCTCCTGTTCTTTAATTCTTCCCTCAATCTGGTTCACTAGTTTGTGAGCCATTCTACATGCCTTTTGTATGGAGGCAGGCTCGTGTGAACTTATATCTTCTTGGATTCTCTCCGGTAACCCTTTCACAAACGCGTCGATCTTCTCTTCCTCATCTTCGAATGCTCTCGGACACAATAGGCACAATTTTGTGAATCGTCTTTCATACGAAGTAATATCGAATCCCTGTGTTCGTAACCCTCTAAGTTCTGACTTGAGCTTATTGACCTCGGTTCTGAGACGGTACTTCTCATTCATCAAGTGCTTGAATGCTGACCACGGTAGCGCGTAAGCATCATCTTGTCCCACTTGCTCTAGATAGGTATTCCACCATGTTAACGCAATACCTGTGAAGGTATGTGTAGCGTACTTCACTTTGTCTAATTCAGCACACTTACTTATGGTAAACACCGATTCAACTTTCTCGGTCCACCGTTTCAATCCGATTGGTCCTTCGGTCGCATCAAATTCTGAAGGTTTGCAGGCAGTGAATTCCTTGTAGGAGCATCCTATACGATTTCTTGCGCCGTTAGCTGTATTGCTAGATTCAGAGTTATTTTTGGTATGTAGCGCGGCCTGTACTTCGGCTATGTTTGAAGCAAGAAAGGCACGAAATTCCTCTTCGCTCATATTCAAGGTGTGTCGAGTAGTCGGTGTCATTTCCTTCAAAATAGTCAAATGAAACAATTTAATCATACAGAATATTAAGAGTAGTCAATAGTATCTCGTAGCATAATATGAACTCATTTATAAAAACTTTTTCTTCATATTAGCATTTTATAAGTTTAAATTCGGGTACTACCTACCCGTTAAGTTCATACTTAGTAGCTAATATACAATTCAACTACTACAATTCCACATGAAAAACTGATTATAATAATATAACAAATATAAATATTCTTCAAACTTACAACTTCGCTATATTATATATAACATGAAATATAGTACAATATGATACAGGACAGTTTTGAAGATAAATCTAGTTAATACGCAAGTTGTTCAGCAAAGGAAATAAAGACACGTAATTCATAAGTCCAGAAACAAGTCATGCATTATGGTTTTACTAACATGACTTCCCATCCTTGGTCTTGTGGAAAATAACTGTTATGACCATTAGTTAGGTAGCATGTTGTAATGTCGTCAAAAGGACGAGGGTTTCGTAATGTCCAACAGCCCCGTAATAATCTAAAAACCTTGTTTCTCACCCCAACTACTGAATCTGTCACTTGTGAGAAAGTTTTATTTAAAAGCTGCAATCCGATGTTCTTTTTCTCACTTTGGTAAGAAGCGAACATCACTAACCCGTAAGCATAACATGCTTCTTTATGTTGCATGTTAGAAGCTCTTTCTAATTCACGAAATCCTATGTTGGGATATGTTGAGTCAAAATAGGTTCTTAGCCCGTAGCTTAAAATTGCATTTGGGTTCCCCGCATTTAACGCTTTAAAGAAAACACGGCGTAACTTAAAGTCTCCCCAATGTGATATACCCCACCTATCAAAGGAAAGCCTTTTATAAACTAAGGCATTTCTGGAAAGTCTTTCAAATGTTTGACAAGTTAATTTCGCCATAACTAAATGTGCTGATGAATTCTGACCGACTCTAGACAAGATTTCCTCAATCATATCCTCTGGTAGGTCTTCTAAAATATTCGGTTGTCTACCCTTAACGTCCATTTTGTTTTTATACTGTAAAATAGACAAGGATTAGATTCGTAAAAACAAATAATACAAGCAATTTTTACATAGAACATAAAAGTACAAGCACAATACAATACATTTATTACACAACATGCTCACACCCCTATAATCTGAATCATTGGTTTCTTCTTCTTTGGACATGGTTCTTTTTCCTAATCTTCTAGGGATATATGATGTTCCTCTAATACGAGTCGTCATTTTCTACATTGGTTTAGAAAAACCTGGTGGTTTAGAGGTTCCCGGGTTATTGTCACGATATTGAAAATACGGGTGTTGACGGTACATATAAAGTTCATCGGGGTCGGAATCAGATTTCTCTATTTTGATATTTTTTTTCCCTTATTATTTTCTTTTGCCTCATTAAATTGGGTCGGGGTAATTTCTATAACATCATCAGAATCCTCATCAGGATCCGATTCATCGGAAAATTGGTAATTTTCCCAATATTTTTGCTTCCTTAGCGGAAACACCATTGACCATTATTAACTTTCGTCCATTGGTTGAGGATTTTCTTTTATTTGACCGGTTTTCTGTGGTTCCTACTATTCCCCCCTCCGGAACCTCTTCTTCTTTCGGTTCCTCTTCTTCTGGTTCCTCTTCTTCCGGTTCCTCTTCTTCCGGTTCCGTTTCCTCTTCTTTCGGTTCTTCGGGAACTTGTGAATCTTGCCAATATATATTCGACTCTTCATTATTATTAGGTGAGTCAATGGGATTTGTGCTAGAGGTAGACATCTATCACACAATATTTACATGTTAATAATATATAGTTTCCAACAAAAATGTTAAGCAATCATTTTTAAAGAAAACACGGTCGAAGTCCAGACTCACTAATGCATCTTAACAAACTCGATAAGACACACTAATGCAAATTTTCTGGTTCTCTAAGACCAACGCTCTGATACCAACTGAAATGTCCAGTTCATATTGATTATAAACGTTCCATATTAATTGATTTCGTTGCGAGGTTTTGACCTCTATATGAGACGTTTTTCAAAGAATGCATTCATTTTTAAAACAACCATAACCTTTATTTTATCAATAAAGGTTTTAAAAACATTACGTAGATTATATAATAATGATAATCTAAAATATACTGTTTACACACGACCATTACATAATGGTTTACAATAAAAATATATTACATCGACATATGTTTCTGGAATGCAGTTTTTACACAATATCATACAAAAGTGGACTCCAAATCTTGTCCTTATTTTAGTATGCAACAGCGGAAGCTCTTAATATTCACCTGAGAATAAACATGCTTTAAACGTCAACAAAAATGTTGGTGAGTTATAGGTTTAACCTATATATATCAAATCGTAACAATAGACCACAAGATTTCATATTTCAATACACATCCCGTACATAGAGATAAAAATCATTCATATGGTGAACACCTGGTAACCGAAATTAACAAGATGCATATATAAGAATATCCCCATCATTCCGGGACACCCTTCGGATATGATATAAATTTTGAAGTACTAAAGCATCCGGTACTTTGGATGGGGTTTGTTAGGCCCAATAGATCTATCTTTAGGATTCGAATTAATTAGGGTGTCTGTTCCCTAATTCTTAGATTACCAGACTTAATAAAAAGGGGCATATTCGATTTCGATAATTCAACCATAGAATGTAGTTTCACATACTTGTGTCTATTTTGTAAATCATTTATAAAACCTGCATGTATTCTCATCCCAAAAATATTAGATTTTAAAAGTGGGACTATAACTCACTTTCACAGATATTTCCTTCCTCGAAAATAAGACTTGGCCACTGGTCGATTCACGAACCTGTACAAATATGTACATATATATCAAAGTATGATCAAAATATAATTACAACCATTTTTATTATGTTTTAAAGATTTGAGTGTATTAAGTCAGATGTCCTCGTTAGTAACCTACAACTAGTTGTCCACAGTTAGATGTACAGAAATAAATCGATATATATTATCTTGAATCAATCCACGACCCAATGTATACACGTCTCAGGCTAGATCACAACTCAAAGTATATATATTTTTGGAATCAATCTCAACCCTGTATAGCTAACTCCAACATTACTGCATATAGAGTGTCTATGGTTGTTCCAAATAATATATATACATGGGTCGATATGATATGTCAAAACATTTGCACACGTGTCTATGGTATCCCAAGATTATATAATATATTAGAATACATGTATAATACAATATAAGTTAGCTAGGATATGATTTGTATAGATTTGTTAAACATTTCCCGTAGCTAAAAAGATCAAAAATATTCAATCTTGTTTTACCCATAACTTCTTCGTTTTAAATCCGTTTTGAGTGAATCTAATTGCTATGGTTTCATATTGAACTTAAGTTTATGAATCTATACAGAAAAAGTATAAGTTTATAGTGAAAATTACAGGTTACAAGTCGTTTTTGTAAAGGTAGTCATTTCAGTCGAAAGAACGACGTCTAGATGACCATTTTGGAAAACATACTTCCACTTTGAGTTTAACCATGATTTTTGGATATAGTTTCATGTTCATAAGAAAAATCATTTTCCCAGAAGAACAATTTTTAAATCAAAATTTATCATAGTTTTTAATTAACTAACCCAAAACAGCCCGCGGTGTTACTACAACGGCGTATATCCGGTTTTACTGTATTTTTCGTGTTTTTCGGTTTTAAATCATTAAGTTAGCATATCATATAGATATAGAACATGTGATAGTTGATTTTAAAAATCAAGTTAGAAGGATTAACTTTTGTTTGCGAACAAGTTTAAAATTAACTAAACTATGTTCTAGTGATTTCAAGTTTAAACCTTCGAATAAGATAGCTTTATATGTATGAATCGAATGATGTTATGAACATCATTACTACCTCAAGTTTTCTGGATAAAACTACTGAAAATGAGAAAAATGGATCTAGCTTCAAATGATCCTTGGATGGCTTGAAAGTTCTTGAAGCAGAATCATGACACGAAAACAAGTTTAAGTAAGATTTTCACTCGAAATAAGATTGTTATAGTTATAGAAATTGAATCAAAGTTTGAATATGAGTATTACCTTGTATTAGAAAGATATCTTATTGTAAATAAGAAAGATTTCTTAAAGTTGGATGATCACTTTACAAGATTGGAAGTAAGCTAGCAAACTTAGAAGTATTCTTGATTTTATGAAACTAGAACTTATAGAATTTATGAAGAACACTTAGAACTTGAAGATAGAACTTGAGAGGGATCACTTAGATGAAGAAAATTGAAGAATGAAAGTGTATGTAGGTGTTTTTGGTCGTTGGTATATGGATTAGATATAAAGGATGTGTAATTTTGTTTTCATGTAAATAAGTCATGAATGATTACTCATATTTTTGTAATTTTATGAGATATTTCATGCTAGTTGCCAAATGATGGTTCCCACATGTGTTAGGTGACTCACATGGGCTGCTAAGAGCTGATCATTGGAGTGTATATAACAATAGTACATACATCTGAAAGCTGTGTATTGTACGAGTACGAATACAGGTGCATACGAGTAGAATTGTTGATGAAACTGAACGAGGATGTAATTGTAAGCATTTTTGTTAATTAGAAGTATTTTGATAAGTGTCTTGAAGTCTTTCAAAAGTGTATGAATACATATTAAAACACTACATGTATATACATTTTAATTGAGTCGTTAAGTCATCGTTAGTCGTTACATGTAAATGTTGATTTGAAACCTTTAAGTTAACGATCTTGTTAAATGTTGTTAACCCAATGTTTATTATATCTAATGAGATGTTAAATTATTATATTATCATGATATTATGATATATTAATATATCTTAATATGATATATATACATTTAAATGTCGTTACAACGATAATCGTTACATATATGTCTCGTTTCGAAATCATTAAGTTAGTAGTCTTGTTTTTACATATGTAGTTCATTGTTAACACACTTAATGATATATTTAAATATCATTTTATCATGATAAATTAAGTGTATCAATATCTTAATATGATACATATGTATTTAGTAGATGTTATCATAACGATAATCGTTATATATATCATTTCGAGTTTCTTAACTTAGTAATCTCATTTCTTATGTATATCACACGTTGTTAATATACTTAGTGAGATACTTACTCATCATAATCTCATGTCAACCATATATATGTCTATATATACCACAACATGTAGTTTTTACAAATTTGTAACGTTCGTGAATCGCCGGTCAACTTGGGTGATCAATTGTCTATATGAAACTTATTTCATTTAATCAAGTCTTAACAAGTTTGATTGCTTAACATGTTGGAAACATTTAGTCATGTAAATATCAATCTCAATTAATATATATAAACATGGAAAAGTTCGTGTCACTACAGTAAGTATCTCACTAAGTATATTAACAATGTGTGATATACATAAGAAATGAGATTACTAAGTTAAGAAACTCAAAATGATATATATAACGATTATCGTTATGATAACGTCTACTAAATACATATGTATCATATTAAGATATTGATACACTCTAACATGATAAAATGATATTTAAATATATCATTAAGTGTGTTAACAATGAACTACATATGTAAAAACAAGACTACTTACTCAAGAATTACGAAACGAGACTTATATGTAACGATTATCATTGTAACGATATTTTAATGTATATATCATATTAAGAGATATTCATACATCATAATATCATGATAATATAATAATTTAACATCTCATTTGATATAATAAACATTGGGTTAACAACATTAATTGAGATCGTTAACTTAAAGGTTTCAAAACAACACTTACATGTAACGACTAACGAAGACTTAACGACTCCATTAGAATGTATATACATGTTGTGTTTTGATATGTATTCTTACACTTTTTAAAGACTTCAAGACACATATCAAAGTACTTCTACTTAACAAAAATGCTTACAATTACATCCTCGTTCAGTTTAATCAACAATTCTACTCGTATGCACCTGTATTCGTACTCCTACAATACACAGCTTTTAGATGTATGTACTATTGGTATATACACTCCAATGATTAGCTCTTAGCAGCCCATGTGAGTCACCTAATACATGTAGGAACCATCATTTGGCAACTAGCATGAAATATCTCATAAATTTATAAAAATATTAGTAATCATTCATGACTTATTTACATGAAAACAAAATTACATATCCTTTATATCTAATCCATATACCAACGACCAAAAACACCTACAAATACTTTCATTCTTCAATTTTCTTCATCTAATTAATCTCTCTCAAGTTCCATCTTCAAGTTCTAAGTGTTCTTCATAAATTCCATAAGTATAGTTTCATAAAAATCAAGAATACTTCCAAGTTTGCAAGTCTACTTCCAAGCTTTCTAATCCATTCCAAGTAATCATCTAAGATCAAGGAACTTTTGTTATTTACAGTAGGTTATCTTTCTAATTCAAGGTAATATTCATATTCAAACTTTGATTCAATTTCTACAACTATAACAATCTTATTTCGAGTGAAAATCTAACTTGAACTATTTTCGTGTCATGATTCTGTCTCAAGAACTCTCAAGAAATCCAAGGATCCTTTGAAGCTAGATCAATTTTTCTCATTTCCATTAGTTTTATCCAGAAAACTTGAGGTAGTAATGATGTTCATAACATCATTCGTTTCATACATATAAAGCTATCTTATTCGAAGGTTTAAACTTGTAATCACTAGAACATTGTTTAGTTAATTCTAAACTTGTTCGCAAACAAAAGTTAATCCTTCTAACTTGACTTTTAAAATCAACTAAACACATGTTCTATATCTATATAATATGCTAACTTAATGATATAAAACCTGGAAACACGATGAACACCATAAAATCGGATATACGCCGTCGTAGTGAAACCGGGGGCTGTTTTGGTTTGGATAATTAAAAACTATGACAAACTTTGATTTAAAAGTTGTTCTTCTGGAAAAATAATTTTTCATATGAACATGAAACTATATCTAAAAATCTTGGTTAAACTCAAAGTGAAAGTTTGTTTTTCAAAATGGTCATCAAGATGTCGTTCTTTCGACGGAAATGACTACCTCTTTAGTAATTGACATGTAACTTAAATTTCCAACTATAAACCTATACTTTTTCTGTTTGGATTCTTAAATTAGAGTTCAATATGAAACCATAGCAATTTAATTCACTCAAAACAGATTTAAAATGAAGAAGTTATGGGTAAAACAAAATTGGATATTTTTGATCTTTTTAGCTACAGGAAATGTTTAACAAATCTATACAAATCATATCCTAGCTAACTTATATTGTATTATACATCTATTCTAATATATTATGTAATCTTGGGATACCATAGACACGTATGCAAATGTTTTGACATATCATATCGACCCATGTATATATATTATTTGGAACAACCACGGACACTCTATATGCAGTAATGTTGGAGTTAGCTATACAGGGTTGAGGTTGATTCCAAAAATATATATACATTGAGTTGTGATCTAGCCTGAGACGTGTATACACTGGGTCGTGGATTGATTCAAGATAATATATATATCGATTTATTTCTGTACATCTAACTGTGGACAACTAGTTGTAGGTTACTAACGAGGGCAGCTGACTTAATACACTCAAATATTTAAAACATAATAAAAATGGTTGTAATTATATTTTGATCATACTTTGATATATATGTACATATTTGTATAGGTTCGTGAATCTATCCATGGCCAAGTCTTATTTTCGAGGAAGGAAATATCTGTGAAAGTGAGTTATAGTCCCACTTTTAAAATCTAATATTTTTGGGATGAGAATACATGTAGGTTTTATAAATGATTTACAAAATAGACACAAGTACGTGAAACTACATTCTATGGTTGAATTATCGAAATCGAATATGCCTCTTTTTATTAAGTCTGGTAATCTAAGAATTAAGGAACAGACACCCTAATTGACGTGAATCCTAAAGATAGATCTATTAGGCCTAACAAACCCCATCCAAAGTACCAGATGCTTTAGTACTTTGAAATTTATATCATATCCGAAGGGTGTCCCGGAATGATGGGGATATTCTTATACATGCATCTTGTTAATGTCGATTACCAGGTGTTCACCATATGAATGATTTTTATCTCTATGTATGGGATGTGTATTGAAATATGAAATCTTGTGATCTATTGTTACGATTTGATATATATAGGTTAAACCTATAACTCACCAACATTTTTGTTGACGTTTAAAGCATGTTTATTCTCAGGTGAATACTAAGAGCTTCTGCTGTTGCATACTAAAATAAGGACAAGATTTGGAGTCCATGTTTGTATGATATTGTGTAAAAACTGCATTCAAGAAACATATGTCGACGTAATATATTTCTATTGTAAACCATTATGTAATGGTCGTGTGTAAACAGTATATTTTAGATTATCATTATTTGATAGTCTACGTAATGTTTTTTTTTAAACCTTTATTGATAAAATAAAGGTTATGGTTGTTTTAAAAATGAATGCAGTCTTTGAAAAACGTCTCATATAGAGGTCAAAACCTCGCAACGAAATCAATTAATATGGAACGTTTATAATCAATATGAACGGGAAATTTCAGTTGGTATCCGTGCATTGGTCTTAGAGAACTAGAAAATTTGCATTAGTATGTCTTATCGAGTTTGTTAGGATGCATTAGTGAGTCTGGTCTTCGACCGTGTTTTCTTTAAAAATGATTGCTTAACATTTTTGTTGGAAACTATATATTATTAACATGTAAATATTATGTGATATATTAATCTCTTAACATGTTTGATATTGTGTGATAGATGTCTACCTCTAGCACAAATTCCATTGACTCACCTAACAATAACGAAGAGTCGAATATATATTGGCAAGATTCACAAGTTCCCGAAGAATCGGAAGAAGAGGAAACGGAACCGGAAGAAGAGGAACCGAAAGAAGAGGAACCAGAAGAGGAGGAACCGGAAGAAGAAGAGGTTCCGGAGGGGGAATAGTAGGAACCACAGAAAACTGGTCAAATAAAAGAAAATCCTCAACCAATGGACCAAAGTTAATAATGGTCAATGGTGTTTCCGCTAAGGAAGCAAAATATTGAGAAAATTACCAATTTTCTGATGAATCGGATCCTGATGAGGATTCCGATGATGTTATAGAAATTACCTCGATCCAATTTAATGAGGCAAAAGAAAATAATAAGGGAAAAGGCATCAAAATAGAGAAATCTGATTCCGACCCCGATGAACTTTATATGTACCGTCAACACCCGTATTATCAATATTGTGACAATAACCCGGGAACCTCTAAACCACCAGGTTTTTCTAAACTAATGTGGAAAACGACGACTCGTATTAGAGGAACATCATATATCCCTAGAAGATTAGGAAAAAGAACCAACTCTGAAGAAGAAGAAACCAGTGATTCAGATTAGAGGGGTGTGAGCATGTTGTGTAATAAATGTATTTGTAACACCCCGTTTTTCCCCGTATATGATTTATAGGTGAATTGGGTATGTACGACTAGTTTACGGATGGTTCAAGGCGTACTCGCATGTTGAAGTTAGTACGCGAGAAAATTGAATCAGGGAAAGCAGAGTGTCACGGCGCGATAAATGGAGCCGCGGCGCGGCGTTTCAAAAGAATCCAGATCAGAAGTTAGTTATAAAATGATCCCACACTTAGTCAAATGTCGCGGCGCGACATTTAAGGCCGCGGCGCGGTATACTGCACGAACTGGCACCAGATTCTTGTAATTTTAAATGCAGTTCAAGGGCATTTTGGTCTTTTTACATTTGAGCCAGATTTGAGGCTTTAACCTCATCCACTCATTTCATTTTCCTAATTTCATTTTCCTTTTCTTTCCATTTTTCTCTCAAAACTCAAACACCCAATTGAATTCAAAGGGATTTTTGGAAAGGAAGAAGCGGGATTTGATCTTTGGCATAGTTGATAAGTTTGTTCTCCTCGTTCTTAGCTACACGGTGATACTAGTGGTAAGCTCTAACTCCGAATTTCATTTTCGTGTTCATCATTCAAA
The DNA here is from genome assembly GCF_046630445.1 of Rutidosis leptorrhynchoides. Lineage (NCBI taxonomy): Eukaryota > Viridiplantae > Streptophyta > Magnoliopsida > Asterales > Asteraceae > Rutidosis > Rutidosis leptorrhynchoides. The sequence goes on along the minus strand of NC_092343.1, from coordinate 219,142,515 downwards.
TTTGGGGCTTTTGATTGTATGGTTCTTAGATGGAACCCATTTAGTTATTAATTGGAGATTAACACCAAGATTCGGGTTTATAAGTGTTAAAGTCGGGTTTTGGGTTGGTTAATGATTTAACCATGTTTAAGACTTGTAAATGGTGTACAATCACAAGCATTAGTGATTATTGGTGTTTTGGAGACTTTTAGGGTTTTCGTGGTTGTCTAATTTTGACTAGAGTCAAAATTAGGGTTTGTTGAGGATTATGACCCGAATGTCGATTCGATGCGGTTTGTAAACTTAAAATGGATTAAGTTGAAGTATAAAACTGAGTTAAACATGTTTTGGTGTCAAAACTTGTAAATGGTGAGATTTTAACCTTATGGGTCAAAATTAGGGTTTATGGGCGATTTTGAGAACGATAAGTGTTTAACACTTGTCTTCGGGTTTAATTGGCATATTAGGACCATTATCACTTGTGTTAGTGATTATTGGTTAGTTTGGGCGCGGTTTGTACTTGGAGGTGCATTTGGGTCGAATTTGCACTAAGTGTCAAATTGGGTTGGTTTGTAAATCCAATCTAAGTGTGTTGTTGAATTTGTGATAATGGATTAGGTACTTTCCATTGACGAGTTGCGGATTACTTGGAAGCATTTCTTTAAGGCGACAAGTAAGTGTTAATATCCTATATGCATATGTATGTGTAGGATGGGTGCGGGTCGGGTGAAGGGGTTCTCGCTTGTAGAGCTCGCTTCTCGTATAGGTGGAATTGTTGGACTTGTGTATAGGTCCAATTGGCACAGTTGTACATTTTGGTTGACCACTTTGGCTAGGTGAACACTTTGTGTGTACGTTATCACATAGGCGTGCGATGTGGACTTATGTAACCCCAATGACGAAGGTTTAATATAGTGAGTGGAATGATTATACATGTGTGTATATAATGTATTTACTTGTACGAGGTTCGATGTGGGTTTAAGTTCGGGCGATCGATACCACATCGGGTCAATATATGATATGGGTTTAAAGTTCGAGCGTTCGATACCATGTCATATAGGTGTGTGTGTGGGTGTGTAGTGTGGGTTAAAGTTCGGGCGTTCGATACCACATTACACGTGACGGGTGGGTTTTAAGTTCGGGCGATCCATACCACCCAGGGGTTAGTGATATATTTCGTTGTACACTAACGGTTGTTGGGAACACCGATGGAAAATTTGAAGTACCATTCCCTTGTACTTGGTTAACCATGGTTATTGTGTTGTAAGCGTAAGCAAATTATGTTATTCGATATATATATATATATATATATATATATATATATATATATATATATATATATATATATATATATATATATATATATACATATAATGGTGTATTGTCGTGATGTAGTTAACCCTCCGGGTGTAGCTTATTGGCATTGTTCACATCGTTGTTGGTGAACTTATATTTTGTTGATGTATCTTTAGCTTGTTGCTTAGAGATAGTACGGTACGCTTAGAGTAGCTGCCTTATACATGGATGCTTCGGTATCTGGTATTTGATATTTGTGTGGCATGTTCATTTTATACATATATATGTATGTAGTATATTATCATTCACTAAGCGTTAGCTTACCCTCTAATTGTTGCTCTTTTTATAGGATTGCATGCTTGGCGGCTCGGGAAAACTTGGGGATTAGAGATCTTGGCTAGGTTGCTAAGAAGATATTGATTTTGTATTCGATTAGGATTTGGGTAGCGTAGTCCCAAATCACCATGCTCGGTTTTGGTTGGAAACTAACCTAGTCAGGTCGTGTATGTCCGTTTGGACAATTAATCAATGTATTAAATATTTTAAGGTTTATTAAACCTTCTATTGTATTAAAGATGTTTATGGAAACAAAATTGGGACCTAAAGTGTTATTTAAAGCGTATTAAAAGGAAAAAAATAAAATTTATGGGCCGGTTTTAATACGGGTTGGGTTGTTACAAGTGGTATCAGAGCATGGTCTAAGGGATTTAGGTGACTTGAGATAGGTGCCTAGACTTAGACTTTTGTGTGTGCTTAATTTGTTGCGGGACTTGTAGGATTACGGGTCGGAATGGGCTATAGTTAGTGCCTTGTTTGTAGGTGGACTAACGGCTATATTAGTAATGCGGATATTATTAACATATAATTGTGTTGTGATTATAATTTTCGCGTGTGTTTATATCGCGTAGAATTTTGTTTGTGTTTGTTTATATCATCGAGCGAGGCGGTCGTGGTACTAACGAGTTGATACGGCGTGTATGCGTAATAAGGACTTGCAAACCTTATTACGGGTGCAAATCGTGTCTAACAAGTGATGTACGACGAGTGTTGAGCAAGATGGGGCGGTGTTATGCGTGTTGTTTTATACGTTTGTGGACTAATCGTTCTGCATTCTTTAGAATGATGACGCGAAACGAGATCGAGATGAATGACGAGGAGTTTAACTCTAGAGTAGCGGTCGCCGTTGCGGAGCAAATGAGTGCGTTTCGAGAAGAAATGGATAGGAAGTATTCCGAATTTCGGGGTAGTATTGATACGGAGCGTTGTCTTAAGGGCTTCATGAGGACTAAACCCCCGATGTATGACAGGAAACCGGATCCTTTGGTAAGCACAACTTGGATCTCGGATGTCGAAGGGTGTTTTCGTACTACTGAATGCCCTCCAGGGAGGAAGATGAGACTCGCTACTAATTTGTTGCGGGGTAGGGCAAAGGATTGGTTGGGTGGTAAGATTGATCTTGTCGGTGGTGAACCGTTTATGGCATTATCATGGGAGGAGTTTAAGAAGGAATTTCTTTGAGGAATTCCGAACTTCAGCCGATTTGTCAGAAATGCGTAATGAGTTGCGAAATTTGCAACAAGGTTCTATGGATTTGAATACTCTCAAGACGACCTTTACGGCGAAGGCTCGTTTTTGCCCGGAGTATTTGGGGAATGATCATTTGTTGATGCAAGATTTCTATTGAACCTTGAATGATGACTTGAAGAGTAAGATTAGCAGAGTTCAGGCGAAATCGTTTGCAGAGTTATTCGCCGCGGCTAGAGGTTTTGAGTCGTATTCGCGATCGAAGGTTGGTAAACCTTCAAGTGAGAGAAGGGTTGTTTCTTAAGGTTCTCCAAGTAAGAGGACTAAGGGTCCGAGCGTGAGCACGGGTGGTACGCGGACGAGTATGTTAGATTCTAGTACGTCTAGATGTTACAATTGTAGCGTGAGTGGTCACAAGTCTTGGGAATGTTCGGTGCCAAAGGGTGATGGTATGGTGTGCTTCAATTGCCAAGAAGAAGGACATCATAAGTCGAATGTCCCAAGTTAGCGGGGACGAGTGCGGCAAGGAGACGTTAAGGTACGTTTCATTTAAATAATTATGTCCCTTGATTATTTATTAAGTGCCATTGAATTTGAGTTTATTAAATGCATTATGTTGTGCATGTTGTTGTTATGGGTGACGTTCCTAATGGAAGTACCCTATGGTGACGTTTGATTGTCGGGCAAAGGGCGTAAGACTTGGTGCAACCAAGCATTCCTTAGTATTTGGGAAATGTTTCTACCAAGCCATGGAAATGGGTTTTGGTGTTTGATTGTTAAGCGTGTGTTCGCTTGTGTGTTGGAGTTGATGAACCATGGGGTTCGACGGGTGGGATGAAACCCTGGAAATCGAGTGTTTTGGATCTCGATGTATGTTGGTAAAGGAGTCTACGTGACGCGACATTAGGTGCCTCTTTTATACCTACTAGCATGGTGTTCGACTCCGATTGTGTTGCGGTTACATTGTACTTAGGGTACCGAAGTGAAACCCTTAAGTACATGAGTGATCGGGTGAAGTTTGACAAGCTATAGCAATTGGATGATTGCGAGGGTAGAGTTATGTAATTTGCGGTACACTTTTCATTCGAAGTGTTAAGGATTGGTTGAAATCCTTCATGTGCTGAAGATTGGGGCGAGATGTAGTGATGGGTCGTGTGAACCCAATTGTTGGTAAAGTCTACCTTTGGTAGCAATGTACGGTTGTACAAAATGCGGTTATGGAACGTAGTTCCAAGTGGGGGAGTTACACTCCCGCACGAGGAAATTTTAGTGTGAGATTGCGGATGATGCTTTTGATAGATCCGGAAGTCGCGTCGGGACCTAGTTTTGGTCGATTTGTAGTATAGTACGATTTTGGTTAAATTGTACTTATGAATTTGGATTTGAAATATCACCGGGGGTGGTAATGTGGTGAATCTCGTTGGGAGATAATGGGCGTATTTGACGAGCAAGGTGAAATCCCTCGGTTAAGGGATGTGTGTGTCGGGTTCTCTTCTAAGAGAAATATTGTTTTGTGCCTATGGGCGTGATAGGTGGTTCTTGCTCGATCTTGTTAGCAATGTTTTATGCCTACGTATGGTTCGTGTGCGGGAGATTCCAAGTTGAGTGGAATGATTCTATGTATGCGTATATACTTAGTTTGCTTGTTGTATTGTGGCAAGTGCTATCCAATGACAAGGATTCACTTTTCGTTGACCACGGTTGGAATGTGATAAGTAGTAAGTGTTATCCGTTAGGATTCGCTTTTCGTTGGCTACTTGTTGGTATGTGGAATGCGTTTTCCGTTAGGAATCGCTTTGGTTTGGCCATGTGTGAGGCATGTGACGAGTGATTAATGTTTGACTTATCGCTCTTCGTCGGCCACAAGTGTGATTGAGGTAAGTGTTAACGTCTCGGTGGCACTTTTCGTCGACCAACATCGAGTCGAATGTTGACATTGCGTATTGTTGTTGATGTGTGATCTATTGGGTGTTTTATACGCCAATGGTGGGGTCATGAGGACCATGTTGTATGATTAGTGATGCGATAGCCGTGTTTCGCTCACCTGTTGCTACGGGTGTGACGATAGTCGATTTTGTACACCTTGGGTTAGCGTTGCCATGGTCGTTTTGGGCGCTAACGGTTTTAGCCGTTGCTTGTGATTTTGTACGGTAGTTGCGTATCGGTCGTATTGCGCATTACAAGGTATGTTTAGTGATTGGTGTTATCCGTAAGGATTCATTTGGTTCGGTCTTCATTGCTTCGGGTTTTTGACCTTAGGTTGAGACTTGGTTGTTTTTAGCGTCGTACTCGGTAAGGGTATGCTAAGGAATTGATATCTCGATACGAGATTGGTTGAGTTTTCCCGATGTAAGGGATTAAGTTAGTGCTAGTGCTCGGAATTATGGAATTTGATAAATCGCGGGTGACGATTTAGCTGTTAAGGGTAACTCTTTGAGAAGAATTGTCTAAGGATCGTTGTAAACTTCGGTTGTTGCGTGTATTGTACGTCTCGGGATGCAATCAAGTGTGTAATTTGTCATTGGATTAACCATCGGGTTAGTGAGTTTGTGGTAGAAGTCGGTTTGAAATGCATGTTCGACGACCATTGAGTGTGGGTCTGTTTGGGTAAGTGACTAGGATCACGAGGACGTAATCGAGTCTAAGTGGGGGAGAGTTGTAACACAAAGTTTTTCCCCGTATATGATTTATAGGTGAATTGGGTATGTACGACTAGTTTACGGATGGTTCAAGGCGTACTCGCATGTTGAAGTTAGTACGCAAGAAAAATGAATCAGGGAAATCAGAGTGTCGCGGTGCGATAAATGGAGCCACGGCGTGGCGTTTCGAAAGAATCCAGATCAGAAGTTAGTTATAAAATGATCCCAGACATAGTCAAATGTCGCGGCGCGACATTTAAGGCCGCGGCGCAGCATACTGCACGAACTGGCACCATATTCTTGTAATTTTAAATGAAGTTCAAGGGCATTTTGGTCTTTTCACGTTTGAGCCAGATTTGAGGCTTTAACCTCATCCACTCATTTCATTTTCCTAATTTCATTTTCCTTTTCTTTCCATTTTTCTCTCAAAACTCAAACACCCAATTGAATTCAAAGGGATTTTTGGAAAGGAAGAAGCGGGATTTGATCTTTGGCATAGTTGACAAGTTTGTTCTCCTCGTTCTTAGCTACACGGTGATACTAGTGGTAAGCTCTAACTTCGAATTTCATTTTCGTGTTCATCATTCAAATTTGGGGTTTTTGATTGTATGGTTCATAGATGGAACCCATTTAGTTATTAATTGGAGATTAACACCAAGATTCGGGTTTATAAGTGTTAAAGGCGGGTTTTGGGTTGGTTAATGATTTAACCATGTTTAAGACTTGTAAATGGTGTACAATCACAAGCATTAGTGATTATTGGTGTTTTGGAGACTTTTAGGGTTTTCATGGTTGACTAATTTTGACTAGAGTCAAAATTAGGGTTTGTTGAGGATTATGACCCGAATGTCGATTCGATGCGGTTTGTAAACTTAAAATGGATTAAGTTGAAGTATAAAACCGAGTTAAACATGTTTTGGTGTCAAAACTTGTAAATGGTGAGATTTTGACCTTATGGGTCAAAATTAGGGTTTATGGGCGATTTTGAGAACGATAAGTGTTTAACACTTGTCTTCGGGTTTAATTGGCATATTAGGACCATTATCACTTGTGTTAGTGATTATTGGTTAGTTTGGGCGCGGTTTGTACTTGGAGGTGCATTTGGGTCGAATTTGCACTAAGTGTCAAATTGGGTTGGTTTGTAAATCCAATCTAAGTGTGTTGTTGAATTTGTGATAATGGATTAGGTACTTTCCATTGACGAGTTGCGGATTACTTGGAAGCATTTCTTTAAGGCGACAAGTAAGTGTTAATATCCTATATGCATATGTATGTGTAGGATGGGTGCGGGTCGGGTGAAGGGGTTCTCGCTTGTAGAGCTCGCTTCTCGTATAGGTGGAATTGTTGGACTTGTGTATAGGTCCAATTGGCACAGTTGTACATTTTGGTTGACCACTTTGGCTAGGTGAACACTTTGTGTGTACGTTATCACATAGGCGTGCGATGTGGACTTATGTAACCCCAATGACGAAGGGTTAATATAGTGAGTGGAATGATTATACATGTGTGTATATAATGTATTTACTTGTACGAGGTTCGATGTGGGTTTAAGTTCGGGCGATCGATACCACATCGGGTCAATATATGATATGGGTTTAAAGTTCGAGCGTTCGATACCATGTCATATAGGTGTGTGTGTGGGTGTGTAGTGTGGGTTAAAGTTCGGGCGTTCGATACCACATTACACGTGACGGGTGGGTTTTAAGTTCGGACGATCGATACCACCCAGGGGTTAGTGATATATTTCGTTGTACACTAACGGTTGTTGGGAACACCGATGGAAAATTCGAAGTACCATTCCCTTGTACTTGGTTAACCATGGTTATTGTGTTATAAGCGTAAGCAAATTATGTTATTCGAGATATATATAAATATATATATATATATATATATATATATATATTGTATACATATAATGTTGTATTGTCGTGATGTAGTTAACCCTCCGGGTGTAGCTTATTGGCATTGTTCACATCGTTGTTGGTGAACTTATATTTTGTTGATGTATCTTTAGCTTGTTGCTTAGAGATAGTACGGTATGCTTAGAGTAGTTGCCTTATACATGGATGCTTCGGTATGCGGTATTTGATATTTGTGTGGCGTGTCCATTTTATACATATATATGTATGTAGTATATTATCATTCACTAAGCGTTAGCTTACCCTCTCGTTGTTGCTCTTTTTATAGGATCGCATGCTTGGCGGCTCGGGTAAACTTGGGGATTATAGATCTTGGCTAGGTTGCTAAGAAGATCTTTCTTTTGTATTCGATTAGGATTTGGGTAGCATAGTCCCAAATCACCATGCTCGGTTTTGGTTGGAAACTAAACTAGTCGGGTCGTGTATGTCCGTTTGGACAATTAATCAATGTATTAAATGTTTTAAGGTTTATTAAACCTTCTATTGTATTAAAGATGTTTATGGAAACACAATTGGGACCTAAAGTGTTATTTAAAGCGTATTAAAAGGAAAAAAATTAATTTTATGGGCCGGTTTTAATACGGGTTGGGTTGTTACAGTATTGTAGTGTGCTTGTATTTTTATGTTCTATGTAAAAATTGCTTGTATTGTTTGTTATTACGAATCTAATCCTTGTCTATTTTACAGTATAAAAACAAAATGGACGTTAAGGGTAGACAACTGAATATTTTAGAAGACCTACCAGAGGATATGATTGAGGAAATCATGTCTAGAGTCGGTCAGAATTCATCAGCACATTTATTTATGGCGAAATTAACTTGTCAAACATTTGAAAGACTTTCCAGAAATGCCTTAGTTTATAAAAGGCTTTCCTTTGATAGGTGGGGTATATCACATTGGGGAGACTTTAAGTTACGCCGTGTTTTCTTTAAAGCGTTAAATGCGGGGAACCCAAATGCAATTTTACGCTACGGGTTAAGAACCTATTTTGACTCAACATATTCAAACATAGGATTTCGTGAATTAGAAAGAGCTTCTAACATGCAACATAAAGAAGTATGTTATGCTTACGGGTTAATGATGTTCGCTTCTTACCAAAGTGAGAAAAAGAACATCGGATTGCAGCTTTTAAATAAAACTTTCCCACAAGTGACAGATTCAGTAGTTGGGGTGAGAAACAAGGTTTTTAGATTATTACGGGGCTGTTGGACATTAGGAAACCCTCGTCCTTTTGACGACATTACAACATGCTACCTAGCTAATGGTCATAACGGTTATTTTCCACAAGATCAAGGATGGGAAGTTGTCTTAGTAAAACCAGAATGCATGACTTGTTTCTGGACTTATGAATTACGTGTCTTTATTTCCTTTGCTGAACAACTTGCGTATTAACTAGATTTATCTTCAAAACTGTCATGTATCATAGTGTACTATATTTCATGTTATATGTAATATAGCAAAGTTGTAAGTTTAAAGAATATTTGTATGTCATATATTATTATAATCAGTTTTTCATATGGAATTGTAGTAGTTGAATTGTATATTAGCTACAAAGTATGAACTTAACGGGTAGGTAGTACCCGAATTTAAACTTATAAAATGCTAATATGAAGAAAAAGCTTTTATAAATGAGTTCATATTATGCTACGAGATACTATTGACTACTCTTAATATTCTGTATGATTAAATTGTTTCATTTGACTATTTTGAAGGAAATGGCACCGACTACTCGACAAACCTTGAATATGAGCGAAGAGGAATTCCGTGCCTTTCTTGCTTCAAATATAGCCGCAGTACAGGCCGTACTACATACCAACAATAACTCTGAATCTAGCAATACAGCTAACAGCGCAAGAAATCGTGTAGGATGCTCCTACAAGGAATTCACTGCCTGCAAACCTTCAGAATTTGATGGGACCGAAGGACCAATCGGATTGAAACGGTGGACGAGAAAGTTGAATCGGTGTTTGCCATAAGTAAGTGTGCTGAAGGAGACAAAGTGAAGTACGCTACGCATACCTTCACAGGTATTGCGTTAACATGGTGGAATACCTATCTAGAGCAAGTGGGACAAGATGCTGCTTATGCGCTACCGTGGTCAGCATTCAAGCACTTGATGAACGAAAAGTACTGTCCCAGAACCGAGGTTAATAAGCTCAAGTCAGAACTTAGAGGGTTACGAACACAGGGATTCGATATTACTTCGTACGAAAGATGATTCACAGAATTGTGCCTATTGTGTCCGAGAGCGTTCGAAGATGAGGAAGAGAAGATCGACGCATTTGTGAAAGGGTTACCGGAGAGAATCCAAGAAGATATAAGTTTACACGAGCCTGCCTCCATACAAAAGGCATGTAGAATGGCTCACAAACTAGTGAACCAGATTGAGGGAAGAATTAAAGAACAGGCGGCCGAAGAGGCCAACGTGAAGTTAGTCAAAAGAAAGTGGGAGTAAAACGGTGATAAGAGTCACCAAAACAACAACAACTATCCCAACAATCGCAACATCAATCGCAACTACAACAAACGGCACAACAATAACAACAACAACAACTACAACAATCATCCCAACAACAATAACAACCGCAACAACAAAAACAATCAGAAGCAGCTATGCTAAAGGATTGAAAAGTATCACTCGGGGTTCTGCACCAAATTTTGCAACAAGTGTAAAAGAAATGGTCATAGTGCGGCGAAGTGTGAGGTCTACGGACTAGGGGTTAATAGAACGAAAGGAACAAATGGTGTCGGAACGAGTAATGGCGGAGCAAGTAGTGTCAGAGCAAGTTATGCCAATGTAGTTTGTTATAAATGTGGAAAACCTGGCCACATTATTAGAAATTACCCGAACAATGAGAACACGAATGGACAAGGCCGCGGAAGAGTTATCAATATTAATGCGACAGAGGCATAGGAACACCCGTAGCTTGTTACGGGTACATTTCTTATTGACAATAAATCTGCTTACGTTTTATTTGATTCGGGTGCGGATAGAAGCTATATGAGTAGAGATTTTTGTGCTAAATTAATTTGTCCATTGACGCCGTTGGATAGTAAATTTTTACTCGAATTACAAACGGTAAATTAATTTCAGCGGATTATATATGCCGGAATCGAGAAATTAAACTGGGTAGTGAAATATTTAAGATTGATTTGATACCAGTAGAGTTAGGGAGTTTTGATGTAATAGTTGGCATGGACTGGCTGAAGGAGATGAAAGCAGAGATCGTATGTTACAAAAATGCAATTCGCATTGTACGAGAAGAAGGAGAACCCTTAATGGTGTACGGAGAAAATGGCAACACGAAGCTACATCTTATTAGTAATTTGAAGGCACAAAAACTAATAATAAAAGGTTGCTATGCTGTTCTAGCACACATCGAGAAAGTACAAACTGAAGAAAAGAGCATCAATGATGTTTCCGTCGCAAAAGAATTTCCCGATGTATTTCCGAAAGAATTACCGGGACTACCTCCACATCGATCTGTTGAATTTCAAATAGATCTTGTACCAGGAGCTGCACCAATAGCTCGTGCTCCTTATAGACTCGCACCCAGCGAGATGAAAGAACTGCAAAGCCAACTGCAAGAACTATTAGAACGTGGTTTCATTCGACCAAGCACATCACCATGGGGAGCTCCTGTTTTGTTTGTCAAGAAGAATGATGTTACATTTAGGTTGTGTATTGACTACAGAGAGTTGAATAAACTTACCATCAAAAACCGTTATCCACTGCCGAGAATTGACGACTTATTTGATCAACTACAAGGCTCGCCGGTTTATTCGAAAATCGATTTACGTTCTGGATATCATCAAATGCGAGTAAAGGAGGATGATATTCCAAAAACTGCTTTTAGGACGCGTTATGGTCATTACGAGTTTATGGTTATGCCGTTTGGATTGACTAACGCACCAGCTGTGTTCATGGACCTTATGAATCGAGTGTGTGGGCCATATCATGACAAGTTTGTCATTGTTTTCATCGATGACATACTTATTTACTCAAAGAATGATCAAGAGCACGAAGAACATTTGAGAAAAGTGCTAGAAGTATTGAGGAAAGAAAAACTGTACGCTAAGTTTTCAAAGTGTGCATTTTGGTAGGAAGAAGTTCAATTCCTCGGTCACATAATGAACAAAGAAGGTATCCAGGTGGACCCGGCAGAGATCAAAACCGTTGAAAAGTGAGAAACCCCAAAAACTCCGAAGCATATACGTCAATTTTTAGGATTGGCGGGTTACTACAGAAGATTCATCCAAGATTTCTCCAAAATAGCAAAACCCTTGACTGCATTAACGCATAAAGGGAAGAAATTTGAATGGAAGGATGAACAAGAGAAGGCGTTTCAGTTATTGAAGAAAAAGCTAACTACGGCACCTATATTGTCATTGCCTGAAGGGAATGATGATTTTGTGATTTTTTGTGACGCATCAAAGCAAGGTCTCGGTTGTGTATTAATGCAACGAACGAAGGTGATTGCTTATGCGTCTAGACAATTGAAGATTCACGAGCAAAATTATACAACTCACGATTTGGAATTGGGTGCTATTGTTTTTGCATTAAAGACTTTGAGGCATTATTTATATGGGGTCAAAAGTATTATATATACCGACCACAAAAGTCTCCAACATATATTTAATCAGAAGCAACTGAATATGAGACAACGCATGTGGATTGAACTGTTGAATGATTATGATTTTAAGATTCGATACCACCCGGGGAAGGCGGATGTGGTAGCCGACGCTTTGAGTAGAAAGGACAGAGAACCTATACGGGTAAAAGCTATGAATATAATTATTCGTACTAACCTTACTACTCAAATAAAGGAGGCGCAACAGGGGGTTGTAAAAGAAGAAAAGTTGAAGAATGAGATACCCAAAGGATCAGAGAAACATCTTAATATTCGGGAAGACGGAACCCGATATAGGGCTGATAGAATTTGGGTACCAAGGTTTGGAGATGTGAGAGAGATGGTACTTAAAGAAGCACATAAAACCAGATATTCAATACATCCCGGAGCGGGGAAGATGTATAAAGATCTCAAGAAACACTTTTGGTGGTCGGGTATGAAAGCCGATATTGCTAAATATGTAGGAGAATGTTTGATGTGTTCTAAGGTTAAAGCTGAACATCAGAAACCATCAGGTCTACTACAACAACCTGAAATCCCGGAATGGAAATGGGAAAACATTACCATGGATTTCATTACTAAATTGCCAAGGACTGCAAGTGGTTATGATACTATTTGGGTAATAGTTGATCGTCTCACCAAGTCAGCACACTTCCTGCCAATGAGAGAAAATGACAAAATGGAGAAGTTGGCGCGATTGTATTTGAAAGAGGTTATCTCCAGACATGGAATACCCGTCTCTATTATCTCTGATAGGGATGGTAGATTTGTTTCAAGGTTCTGGCAGACGTTGCAACAAGCATTGGGGACTCGTCTAGACATGAGTACTGCCTATCATCCACAAACTGATGGGCAGAGTGAAAGGACGATGCAAACGCTTGAAGACATGCTACGAGCATGTGTTATTGATTTCGAAAACAGTTGGGATCGACACCTACCGTTAGCATCCAAATTCAACAACGATTGAAAACCGCCCAGAGTCGACAAAAGAGCTACGCGGACAGTAAAAGAAAAGATATAGAGTTTGAAATTGGAGAAATGGTCATGCTTAAGGTTTCACCTTGGAAAGGCGTTGTTCGATTTGGTAAACGGGGGAAACTAAATCCAAGGTACATTGGACCATTCAAGATTATAGATCGTGTCGGACCAGTAGCTTACCAACAGGAGCTACCTCAACAACTCGTGGCTGTACATAACATTTTCCATGTCTCGAATTTGAAGAAATGTTTTGCTAAAGAAGATCTCACTATTTCGTTGGACGAAATCCAAATCAAAGAAAAACTTCAATTCATTGAAGAACCCGTCGAAATAATGGATCGTGAGGTTAAGAGACTTAAGCAAAACAAGATACCGATTGTTAAGATTCGATGGAATGCTTGTAGAGGACTCGAGTTCACCTGGGAGTGTGAAGATCAGATGAAGAAGAAATACCCGCATCTATTTCCAGAAGATTCGTCAACACCTTCAACAGCTTAAAATTTCGGGACGAAATTTATTTAACGGGTAGGTACTGTAGTGACCCGAACTTTTCCATGTTTATATATATTAATTGAGATTGATATTTACATGACAAAATGTTTCCAATGTGTTAAGCAATCAAACTTGTTAAGACTTGATTAAATGAAATAAGTTTCATATAGACAATTGATCACACAAGTTGACCGGCGATTCACGAACGTTACAAAATTGTAAAAACTACATGTTGTGGTATATATATATATGGTTGACATAAGATTATGATGAGTAAGTATCTCACTAAGTATATTAAGAATGTGTGATATACATAAGAAATGAGATTACTAAGTTAAGAAACTAATAATGATATATATAACGATTATCGTTATGATAACGTCTACTAAATACATATGTATCATATTAAGATATTGATACACTATATTTAACATGATAAAATGATATTTAAATATATCATTAAGTGTTTTAACAATGAACTACATATGTAAAAACAAAAATTACGAAACGAGACTTATATGTAACGATTATCGTTGTAACGATATTTTAATGTATATATCATATTAAGAGATATTCATACATCATAATATCATGATAATATAATAGTTTAATATCTCATTTGATATAATAAACATTGGGTTAACAACATTAATTGAGATCGTTAACTTAAAGGTTTCAAAACAACACTTACATGTAACGACTAACGAAGACTTAACGAGTCCATTAGAATGTATATACATGTTGTGTTTTGATATGTATTCTTATACTTTTGAAAGACTTTAAGACACATATCAAAGTACTTCCACTTAACAAAAATGCTTACAATTACATCCTCATTCAGTTTCATCAACAATTCTACTCGTATGCACCCGTATTCGTACTCGTACAATACACGGCTCTTAGATGTATGTACTATTGGTATATACACTCTAATGATCAGCTCTTAGCAGCCCATGTGAGTCACCTAATACATGTGGGAACCATCATTTGGCAACTAGCATGAAATATCTCATAAAATTACAAAAATATTAGTAATCATTCATGACTTATTTACATGAAAACAAAATTACATATCCTTTATATCTAATCCATATACCAACGACCAAAAACACCTACAAACACTTTCATTCTTCAATTTTCTTCATCTAATTGATCTCTCTCAAGTTCCATCTTCAAGTTCTAAGTGTTCTTCATAAATTCCATAAGTATAGTTTCATAAAAATCAAGAAAACTTCCAAGTTTGCAAGTCTACTTCCAAGCTTTCTAATCCATTCCAAGTAATTATCTAAGATCAAGGAACCTTTGTTATTTATAGTAGGTTATCTTTCTAATTCAAGGTAATATTCATATTCAAACTTTGATTCAATTTCTACAACTATAACAATCTTATTTCGAGTGAAAATCTTACTTGAACTGTTTTCGTGTCATGATTCTGTTTCAAGAACTTTCATGTGAAAACCCGTCCTAATCCATCCGGACGAAGTCCATATCGATTATAAACGAATCACAACAGTTGATTACATCGCGAGGTACTTGACCTCTATATGATACATTTTACAAACATTGCATTCGTTTTTGAAAAGACAATATTTCATTACATCGAAAGTGGACGTCATGCATACCATTTTATAATATCTAACTATAATTGACTTAATAATAATCTTGATGAATTCAACGACTCGAATGCAACGTCTTTTGAAATATGTCATGAATGACTCCAAGTAATATCTTTTAAATGAGCAATTGCACAGCGGAAGATTTCTTTTGTAACTGAGAATAGACATGCTTTAAAGTGTCAACCAAAAGGTTGGTGAGTTCATTAGTTTAACATAAATAATCATTTCCATCATTTAATCGACCACAAGATTTTAATTTCTCATAAATATACGTCCCATGCGTAGAGACAAAAATATCATTCATATGAATTGAACACCTGGTAACCGACATTCACATTAAGCATATAAGAATATCCCCATCATTCCGGGATCCTCCTTCGGACATGATATAAAATTCGAAGTACTAAAGCATCCGGTACTTTGGATGGGGCTTGTTGGGCCCGATAGATCTATCTTTAGGATTCGCGTCAATTAGGGTGTCTATTCCCTAATTCTTAGATTACTAGACTTAATAAAAAGGGGCATATTCGATTTCGATCATTCAACCATATAATGTAGTTTCAATTACTTGTGTCTATTTCGTAAAACAGTTATAAAAAAACAGCGCATGTATTCTCAGTCCCAAAAATATATATTGCGAAAGCATTTAAAAAGGGAATAATGAAACTCACCATACTGTATTTCGTAGTAAAAATACATATATATCATTGAACAAGTGTAAGGTTGGCCTCGGATTCACGAACCTATATTAATTATATACATTTATATGTTGGTCAATATTTGTCTTAACAATTTAGGTTATGTCCTAGTGTACCACCATCCTAATGCTCGAGTCTAATATGCAGAAGTCAACAAAAGTCAATTTAACTCAAAATGATTTCCAAAATTTATACATGATTATTATATAGTTTAAATATCGTCATTTTATATTTTTAAATATTTTTAAGAGATTTAATTAGAGTAAATAATAAATAAAATTTATATTAAAATTTATATAATAAAATATACTTTTATATATCTTAGATAATAAAATTTATATAGTTCATTGAATATCATAAACTGTTATGATAGGTTTTATTAAGTTATTTATATATTATTTGTATTACATTTTTATTTGATAAAATAACATTGATAATAATAATAAGTAAAAGTTGTATTATTTTGTATTAATAATTATTATTATTATACTAATAATAATAACAATATTTATATTTACGAAAAAGGTATTATAACAATATGATAATTCTTATTACTAATGAAATCCTATATTAACAATGATATTCAAATTAAGAATAATGATTTTTTTAAAAATGATATTTTTTTAATTAAATATAATACTTTTAATAATAATAGTGATAAAAGTAATGAAAGATGATAATTTTATTCAAATCAATATCTTTAAATTTCATCATGATACTCATACTCATTATTTCCTAATTTATTCATTTATTAGCTTTTAATCGTCTTTTATATTGTTTTAGTGTTAATGATAATAATAATTATAATAACTAGGTGTTCTAATATTAGTTCTAATTATAATAATACTAAAAATAATAAATATTATAATAATAGTAATTCTAATATCTATGTAATGATAATAATAATATAACTTTAACGATAGTAATAATAATAAAATAATAATTTTTAATGATACTACTTCTTATAGATAATGATAATAATAATAATAATAATAATAATTAGATAAAAGTTATAACGACGATAATAACGACGATAATAATAATCATTTTTTAATAATAATACAAAAATTCATTTGACGATAACTTCTAATCCATCTGTCAAAATCATTCGATATCTAAAGGAAAAGTTCTCAATTTTTCGCTAGCTTTCCAAGGACATGCATATCTTATATCTTATCTCACCCGCATGTGTAACTAATTTAAGATTCAACATAACCTATCTAAGGCAATATCAAAAGTACAAACATGCATAACCCTATTTTCTCGAGCACTAGTCAGGGATACACTATTAATATGTAAAAATTAATTTACGAGTACTCACGTATCAATATTGAGATTCAATATTGCAGGAAAGGTACGAGACACAAAAGAGATGATAAATACTAAATTGACCTCACGAGCATACCCATGAACCATACCCATCACCTCCATAGCTATAACCCATAATTTCCTTAGCCCTATCCTACTCGCAAAACTCGTCTTGAAATAATCCACTCGTGACTCCGTTGTAGTATTTTATGTATATTGAATAATGCTAATAATAATAATAAGATTAATATTTATAATAATAATAAGATTAATAATAATAATCTTAATAATAATATATAATATATATTCTGTATATATGTGTGTGAGATCGAGATATAGATAGAATAGATTTGGCCAGCGTATGATCAACCTTTATAACCTTTTGTGAAATCCTATTTAATCAAGCGGTCACTTGACAAAGGTTTACAGCTGGTATCCATTTTAAATGCTTGCCGACACCTCGTTTTTTTCCTATTACAATTCACACCATTTACGTATTACTCTTATGAAATTTATATATTATTTTATATATAATATAATTAATCTTTATAATTAATTAAATATTATATTATATTTACGCTCATGGTAAAAATATAATTTTTACAAAAATGACACGGTCATGGTCTCACGACTTATGTACCACTTTCGGTTTTTCGAGCGCACTTTCGTGCGTTTAGAAAACTAGTCTTTTACGTTACGTGACGTGTACCTTTTACAAAAATTAGACTTACTTATCAATAATTTATCTTTATAAAAATATCACTTATAAAATTTAGCGTTGTGGTCATTTACTTATTTAAATCAAAGTCTCGTTGTTTGTCAAAATATTTTATTTTAAATTAAATGTTTTGTGACATGTACCTTTATTAATAACTAGACTTAAATTAATGAAAAACTAACCCACTCAAAGTGTAACTTAATCTTTTGAGTGTTTTGATCATTTCCTTTTATAATTCATAATCTTGTTATTTATCAAAGCCTATTTATTAATATTAGTTTAAAATCAAAACGTTTTATGCCTAATTTAAATTAAATTTTATAATCTTATACATATTTTTTTTGAAATATTTATCTAATAACATACTAGTTATCCTTTCAAAACTAATTATATAATTTAAGATCATTTACATAATCGAAAATCCTATAACGTTTATGCTTTCAAACTTAATTTGATTTCATTCTTTTATGCGTAAATGTTAAGTTTAAATTCCTTAACTTTCTAAATAATATATCTTAATATACCATATCAAATGGGTTTATCTAGTCAACGAATCTTATCCCAATTATTCCTTCTATATGATCAATCGAGTATTATGAAATTCAATTCTCCACTAACTTTTGTCTAACTCCCAATAAGTGATACTTTGTTCTTACTTGTAAATCACTTTACCATTTATTCCGAATACCGTTATAAAGTAAGGGTTTCCTAATTCAAAGTGGACCTCATAACAGAGACTCATAATCATAGTTCA
The DNA here is from genome assembly GCF_046630445.1 of Rutidosis leptorrhynchoides. Lineage (NCBI taxonomy): Eukaryota > Viridiplantae > Streptophyta > Magnoliopsida > Asterales > Asteraceae > Rutidosis > Rutidosis leptorrhynchoides. Next base: position 219,123,963 of record NC_092343.1, on the reverse strand, counting down.
ATGTATCCGATAATTCAATCATTTGATGTTATCTTTCAATCACGTTGATAAACTTATATCGAACAATTACGTTTATGTAAAGTATTATTATTCATTCAATACCTTGATCGCATTTCCAAGTTCATAAAATAAATCTCATATCTTATATTCATATCAACTAATCCGTTCAATGTTTTATCAAAAAAAAAAAAAAAAAAAAAAAAAAAAAAAAAAAAACACACACACATATGTATATTTATTTATTTACACATAATTGTTCGTGAATCGTCAGGCATGGTTAAAGGGTATTTGATTAAATGAATATAGTTTCAAAACTTTCGAGACTCAACATTACAGATTTTTGCTTATCGTGTCGGGTACATATAAAGATTAAAGTTTAAATTTGATCGGAAATTTCCGGGTCATCACAGTACCTACCCGTTAAAAGAAATTTCGTCCCGAAATTTGATAGAGGTTGTCATGGCTAATAGTAAGAATGTTATTATGATGAATATAAGCTAATACATAGAGTTTTATCATGATTAAGAAATATGGATAAAATAATTCGATTTCTCGAAGCGTATGAGTGAAGCTATTGTAAAAGAGCGAAATGAATAAATGTAGAATCGTTTTAACCGATGACGTAGTTATGATTGATTTCCGGAATTCATGGGATTTAAAGAAGATTTTCGTAATAAGATTTGGTTCTTCGCCGATTAAGGAAATCAAGATCTTCTTTGAGTAAATACAATAATCTGTTTCTATTGATCTGTCGGATATTTCACGATAAATCCACCCCCTTCTTTTCCTTATCTTCCACAACTCATGCCTTTTATTCTTTCTCTCTTGATTCATACTTTAAAGTATTTACCAATATGCTCTATCCCATCCTGATCCTTGATATCCTCTTAACTTTCATATCTGTCATTCTTCTTTTTAATCTACCACCAGAAGAATCTATTTACTTCTATTATACCCTTGGGTTTATAGTGTTTTTAGTTCTCCCGTGTCTTTATGTTGCTATATGCATTGATATATACGGTTTGTAATTTCTGGGTTGTTGTTGGGTTTTATATCTTCCCTTATATTTCAAAGCTCTATGCTTTTGTTTTCTCTTCCCGACTTCAAGTAAAGCGAATAATGGTCCAGAATTCGTAGTTATAGTGTTTCGAATGATTATAATATTCTAAGCAGGAAGGAACGTGATAGCACGATTTGATTTTCAAATTTATCAACATCACGGAAGATAGAACCATCAAGAATACATATTCTTGATTTGTTCAGGAGTTAAGTAGAATGAAAGAGTTATGTAACATGGTACATGATGATGGTACTGAGAATTATCACGTTTCATTAGAAACTCAGCATGACTTACTGTAATATAATCACGTTGATCAAGTGTCATTTTATTATACTAACTCATGCATCAGTTCCCAACATTACTTCAATAACATTCATATTTTAAACTCGAAAGTTTATAGAATATAGAAACTAACAGTTTCTATATGATTTAACACTGAGAGTACGAATAGATTAATGATTTCAGATAAGAATAGTTATGAAAATATCTTCAAAAATATGGAGAATATTTATTATGAAAGATACGATAATATCTTTGAATATCTAAGATCAGAGAATGATGGAGACTATTGTCTGTAAGGGTTTAGAGTAACGAGCAAGATATTCGCTAAAGACTTCAGCAGATATTGAATCATTTAGATTCTTTAAAGTCAAACTTATTCTTTGTGATTTGTCCACGGTTTCCTTCATAGTTTTGCATAATCCGCCTTCAGGTACTAAATTTTTCTATTGAATGTTTCCAATATAATGATACACGGGAAGCACGAAGAGGTATATAATTTTTGGCGAGAATATTTATGAAAATATCCTCAGAAATATCGAAGATATTGATGATGATATTTTGGAATTTTTAAGTTCGATGGTTGATGGAGAAAGATTTTCCGCAAGATTTTAACATGACTTCGGAGCAAGATATTCTCTAAAGATTTCAACGGATCCAGAATTATCTGGATTCTTTGAATACAGGGTATGGTCCTTGTATTTGTCCTTGGTCTTCTTCGTGGTTAGCTCAATCCGTTTTTTAGTTCCAACATTTCTGGGTTTTTCCAACATACTATTCTTTATCATCAAACTTTCAATGATTAAGGTCGTTTTACGGTTGTCTATGGTTTCTGCTGCTTCATTCAACTTTTTCAACATTCAGAGTATTGATTTGTGACTGAGTACTTCTCAGAATTTCAGAATAAGAGATCATAATTCTAAGAGATAAATGTCATACATATAACTGTTGATGTAGATATGCTGTGAGTTTTCAAAGTACTGATTGCTGATTCTCGGTAACTGTTATGGCAGTTCTCGTTACAAGATGCGGATGAGTATATGATAGGGTTTCAATGAATAATTATAATGATTTGTCAGAGAGATTTAAGCCAAAAACAACGAGGTTGTTGGTACGTCTTCTGGTAATATGGTGGAATATAAAAGAATTCTCCATTATCAAAAGGGTAATTGTATATCTCATGATTATAGTAAGGCTACTTCGAATGAAAATTCGAAGTTGATTTGCTGGAGCTGTGACAAAATTTGCTACTTTGAAAAGGGATCGCAAAGTTATTTTTGCTAATAAATGCCAAAGGATTTGACCCGGCTACGTGTTAAACTTTTACTCAGTTGCCGAGAGTTTCTCCGGTGCATAACTATATGCATAAATCTTTCCTTCCGTAGATGAAGTGCAGTTGATTCATCCTATTGATTGAGGTGTTTTCAAGAATCATGAAAGGTTTGAATGCAGATTGTAATTGTCGAGATACAATGAGGTTTAAAATGAAATCAAGTGGCAAACTTGAAGAATTGTTTAGTTTCATATGTTATAATCAATATTTTAATTCATTTTAATTGTCCAATGCTGGTAGTCCTCAGTTGATAGTCCACAGTTAGCAATTCAATAATTCATATATAGTTTAATATATAATATTCGAATTAATTAATACGTATCGTGACCCGATATTTTAAGTGCATAAAATAAATATAGAAATTAAATGACGATAAATAAAATTGTGAGAATGTAAATTGCGATAAATAAAGTGTAATTAGGTAGCTGGGAACAATTAGCTCGGAACAGTTAGCGTGGATTCTTAACAAAATTTCTCATAGTTAATTTGTTTGTTTCTAACAAATTTTATTTTGTCAAATGTTTCCTTCATTATGCCACTTGATTTTTGATAAATCAAAATCCAATATGAAATTGGATGGATATGGTTATTCTGTGGTGAATCAGGTTTGTATATCGGTGGATGTAAGTAGGATAATAAATGACTGTTGAATTAGCTTCAAAGAATGTACAGTGTAACCTATTAATGTGAGATCTAAATATTCCTCAGGTTTTACCTACCCGTTAAAATATTTTCACCATTACCAGTTTGTACACAAGAATTTTTAATTATAATCTTTATGAAAATATATATACATATATATTTTCTTCAGATGTAATCATGGATTTAATGAGTCAATATGTTATTAAATTTATTTGATTTACCGTTTGAACAAGAATATATAATCTCTAAAACATTAGAGTTTACATAATCATCATGTCGAATGAAGATAAATGATGTAGAACATCATATAGAACGACGATTATACTCGAGGTACAGAATGAGATGTCGAAGCTGGTGATGCGGATGTTGTTGTTGGTGGTACTAATGCTGTTGGTGCTAAGGTTGGTGATGTGACTGGTGTTGGTGATACTGCTGGTGCTTGCAAACTGTGTACCGTGCTCTCTAAAGTTAACACTCGAGCTCGGAGTTCTTTAACTTCTTCTACTAACCCTGGTTGGTTATCAGTGTGAGGTAGTGATTGGATATCTTCTCTAGTTCCGTTAATGGTAGTCTCAAGATGAAAAATTCTGGCAAAAAGGGTATAAACGGTGTTGTGAACAGGTTCGTCGGTGAGCGGGTCGAGTACTCCAAGGTTATGTAGTAGATTCGATTCATGATATGGAGTACCTTCTTCCCTTCTCCATAGGGTGAGTATGTCGCGAACCCACCCCCATTTTCTCCAGTAATCACGGTAGTTGATTGGTTGGTGTGCTCCTGTCACGCTGTCTTCGGAGTCAGAGGAACTTGGTCGATTCGTAGAGGCCATCTTACGCGATCTCAGGAAAGGTTTTTGGTACAAAGAATTTAGTGACAGCAATTGATGGTTGGATGATATTCTTAATGCATAAATTACATAGATATATATAGTACCAGGATCCCTTAAATTAAGGAGAAATTTACGAGAGATATCAGGCAAGGTCTACAGTAACAGATACGCTAAGATATGAATTGTCAGATACGCTAAGATATGAATTTATCTATACACTATTCATGCAATCAATGCAGTAATATGTGTCTAGACTAGGAATGATAAGCAGGTAATTTTCTAAGGATGATAAGTAGATGATTTTGTTTTGATAAAAATGATAAGCAAAACTTTAGATATGCAGACACGGTCGAAGTCCAGACTCACTAATTCCTCCTAACGACTTATCAGTTAAACACACTAATGCAGACCTGGTTCGCTAAGACCTCTGCTCTGATACCAACTGTGAAAACCCATCCTAATCCATCCGGATGAAGTCCATATCGATTATAAACGAATCACAACATTGCGTTTTTGAAAAGACAATATTTCATTACATTGAAAGTGGACGTCATGCATACCATTTTATAATATCTAACTATAATTGACTTAATAATAATCTTGATGAATTCAACGACTCGAATGCAACGTCTTTTGAAATATGTCATGAATGACTCCAAGTAATATCTTTTAAATGAGCAATTGCACAGCGGAAGATTTCTTTTGTACCTGAGAATAGACATGCTTTAAAGTGTCAACCAAAAGGTTGGTGAGTTCATTAGTTTAACATAAATAATCATTTCCATCATTTAATAGACCACAAGATTTTAATTTCTCATAAATATACGTCCCATGCGTAGAGACAAAAATATCATTCATATGGATTGAACACCTGGTAACCGACATTCACATTAAGCATATAAGAATATCCCCATCATTCTGGGATCCTCCTTCGGACATGATATAAAATTCGAAGTACTAAAGCATACGGTACTTTGGATGGGGCTTGTGGGCCCGATAGATCTATCTTTAGGATTCGCATCAATTAGGGTGTCTCTTCCCTAATTCTTAGATTACCACACTTAATAAAAAGGGGCATATTCGATTTCGATCATTCAACCATATAATGTAGTTTCAATTACTTGTGTCTATTTCGTAAAACAGTTATAAAAAAACAGCGCATGTATTCTCAGTCCCAAAAATATATATTGCGAAAGCATTTAAAAAGGGAATAATGAAACTCACCATACTGTATTTCGTAGTAAAAATACATATAACATCATTGAACAAGTGTAAGGTTGGCCTCAGATTCACGAACCTATATTAATTATATACATTTATATGTTGGTCAATATTTGTCTTAACAATTTAGGTTATGTCCTAGTGTACCACCATCCTAATGCTCGAGTCTAATATGCAGAAGTCAACAAAAGTCAATTTAACTCAAAATGATTACCAAAATTTATACATGATTATTATATAGTTTAAATATCGTCGTTTTATATTTTTAAATATTTTTAAAAGATTTAATTAGAGTAAATAATAAATAAAATTTTTATTAAAATTTATATAATAAAATATACTTTTATATATCTTAAATAATAAAATTTATATAGTTCATTGAATATCATAAACTGTTTTGATAGGTTTTATTAAGGTATTTATATATTATTTATATTACATTTTTATTTCATAAAATAACATTGATAATAATAATAAGTAAAAGTTGTATTATTTTGTATTAATAATTATTATTATTATACTAATAATAATAACAATATTTATATTTACGAAAAAGGTATTATAACAATATGATAATTCTTATTACTAATGAAATTCTATATTAACAATGATATTCAAATTAAGAATAATGATTTTTGTAAAAATGATATTTTTTTTATTATTAAATATAATACTTTTAATAATAATAGTGATAAAAGTAATGAAAGATGATAATTTTATTTAAATCAATATCTTTAAATTTCATCATGATACTCATACTCATTATTTCCTAATTTATTTGTTTATTAGCTTTTAATCGTCTTTTATATTGTTTTAGTGTTAATGATAATAATAATTATAATAACTAGGTGTTCTAATATTAGTTCTAATTATAATAATACTAAAAATAATAAATATTATAATAATAGTAATTCTAATATCTATGTAATGATAATAATAATATAACTTTAACGATAGTAATAATAATAAAATAACAATTTTTAATGATACTACTTCTTATAGATAATGATAATAATAATAATAATAATAATAATTAGATAAAAGTTATAACGACGATAATAATAATCATTTTTTAATAATAATACAAAAATTCATTTGACGATAACTTCTAATCCATCTGTCAAAACCATTCGATATCTAAAGGAAAAGTTCTCAATTTTTCGCTAGCTTTCCAAGGACATGCATATCTTATATCTTATTTCACCCGCATGTGTAACTAATTTAAGATTCAACATAACCTATCTAAGGCAATATCAAAAGTACAAACATGCATAACCCTATTTTCTCGAGCACTAGTCAGGGATACACTATTAATATGTAAAAATTAATTTACGAGTACTCACGTATCAATATTGAGATTCAATATTGCAGGAAAGGTACGTAGACGCAAAAGAGATGATAAATACTAAATTGACCTCACGAGCATACCCATGAACCATACCCATCACCTCCATAGCTATAACCCATAATTTCCTTAGCCCTATCCTACTCGCAAAACTCGCCTTGAAATAATCCACTCGTGACTCCGTTGTAGTATTTTATGTATATTGAATATTACTAATAATAATAATAAGATTAATATTTATAATAATAATAAGATTAATAATAATAATCTTAATAATAATAATATATATAATATATATTCTGTATATATGTGTGTGAGATCGAGATATAGATAGAATAGATTTGGCCAGCGTATGATCAACCTTTATAACCTTTTGTGAAATCCTATTTAATCAAGCGGTCGCTTGACAAAGGTTTACAGCTGGTATCCATTTTAAATGCTTGCCGACACCTCGTTTTTTTCCTATTACAATTCACACCATTTACGTATTACTCTTATGAAATTTATATATTATTTTATATATAATATAATTAATCTTTATAATTAATTAAATATTATATTATATTTACGCTCATGGTAAAAATATAATTTTTACAAAAATGACACGGTCATGGTCTCACGACTTATGTACCACTTTCGGTTTTTCGAGCGCACTTTCGTGCGTTTAGAAAACTAGTCTTTTACGTTACGTGACGTGTACCTTTTACAAAAATTAGACTTACTTATCAATAATTTATCTTTATAAAAATATCACTTATAAAATTTAGCGTTGTGGTCATTTACTTATTTAAATCAAAGTCTCGTTGTTTGTCAAAATATTTTATTTTAAATTAAACATTTTGTGACATGTACCTTTATTAATAACTAGACTTAAATTAATTAAAAACTAACCCACTCAAAGTGTAACTTAATCTTTTGAGTGTTTTGATCATTTCCTTTTATAATTCATAATCTTGTTATTTATCAAAGCCTATTTATTAATATTAGTTTAAAATCAAAATGTTTTATGCCTAATTTAAATTAAATTTTATAATCTTATACATATTTTTTTTGAAATATTTATCTAATAACATACTAGTTATCCTTTCAAAACTAATTATATAATTTAAGATCATTTACATAATCGAAAATCCTATAACGTTTATGCTTTCAAACTTAATTTGATTTCATTCTTTTATGCGTAAATGTTAAGTTTAAATTCCTTAACTTCCTAAATAATATACCTTAATATACCATATCAAATGGGTTTATCTAGTCAACGAATCTTATCCCAATTATTCCTTCTATATGATCAATCGAGTATTATGAAATTCAATTCTCCACTAACTTTTGTCTAACTCCCAATAAGTGATACTTTGTTCTTACTTGTAAATCACTTTACCATTTATTCCGAATACCGTTATAAAGTAAGGGTTTCCTAATTCAAAGTAGACCTCATAACGGAGACTCATAATCATAGTTCAATGTATCCGATAATTCAATCATTTGATGTTATCTTTCAATCTCGTTGATAAACTTATATTGAACAATTACGTTTATGTAAAGTATTATTATTCATTCAATACCTTGATCGCATTTCCAAGTTCATAAAATAAATCTCATATCTTATATTCATATCAACTAATCCGTTCAATGTTTTATCAAAAAAAAAAAAAAAAAAAAAAAAACACACACATATGTATATTTATTTATTTACACATAATTGTTCGTGAATCGTCAGGCATGGTTAAAGGGTATTTGATTAAATGAATATAGTTTCAAAATTTTCGAGACTCAACATTACAGATTTTTGCTTATCGTGTCGGGTACATATAAAGATTAAAGTTTAAATTTGATCGGAAATTTTCGGGTCATCACATTTCAAGCCATCCAAGGATCCTTGGAAGCTAGATCCATTTTTCTAATTTCCAGTAGTTTTATCTAGAAAACTTGAGGTAGTAATGATGTTCATAACATCATTCGTTTCATACATATAAAGCTATCTTATTCGAAGGTTTAAACTTGTAATCACTAGAACATAGTTTAGTTAATTCTAAACTTGTTCGCAAACAAAAGTTAATCCTTCTAACTTGACTTTTAAAATCAAATAAACACATGTTCTATATCTATATGATATTCTAACTTAATGATTTAAAACCTGGAAACAAGATGAACACCATAAAATCGGATATACGCCGTCGTAGTGAAACCGGGGGCTGTTTTGGTTTGGATAATTAAAAACTATGATAAACTTTGATTTAAAAGTTTTTCTTCTGGGAAAATGATTTTTCATATGAAAATGAAACTATATCCAAAACTCTTGGTTAAACTCAAAGTGAAAGTATGTTTTTCAAAATGGTCATCAAGATGTCGTTCTTTCGACAGAAATGACTACCTCTTTAGTAATTGACATGTAACTTAAATTTCGGACTATAAACTAATACATTTTCTGTTTGGATTCTTAAATTATAGTTCAATATGAAACCATAGCAATTTGATTCACTCAAAACGGATTTAAAATGAAGAAGTTATGGGTAAAACAAGATTGGATATTTTTGATCTTTTTAGCTACAGGAAATGTTTAACAAATCTATACAAATCATATCCTAGCTAAATTATATTGTATTATACATGTATTCTAATATATTATGTAATCTTGGGATACCATACACACGTATGCAAATGTTTTGACATATCATATCGACCCATGTATATATGTTATTTGGAACAACCATAGACACTCTATATGTAGTAATGTTGGAGTTAGCTATACAGGGTTGAGGTTGATTCCAAAAATATATATACTTTGAGTTGTGATCTAGCCTAATACGTGTATACACTGGGTCATGGATTGATTCAAGATAATACATATCGATTTATTTCTGTACATCTAACTGTGGACAACTAGTTGTAGGTTACTAACGAGGACAGCTGACTTAATACACTCAAATCTTTAAAACATAATAAAAATAGTTGTAATTATATTTTGATCATACTTTGATATATATGTACATATTTGTATAGGTTCGTGAATCGATCCGTGGCCAAGTCTTATTTCCGAGGAAGGAAATATCTGTGAAAGTGAGTTATAGTCCCACTTTTAAAATCTAATATTTTTGGGATGAGAATACATGCAGGTTTTATAAATGATTTACAAAATAGACACAAGTACGTGAAACTACATTCTATGGTTGAATTATCGAAATCGAATATACCCCTTTTTATTAAGTCTGGCAATCTAAGAATTAGGGAACAGACACCCTAATTGACGCGAATCCTAAAGATAGATCTATTGGGCCTAACAAACCCCATCCAAAGTACCGGATGCTTTAGTACTTCGAAATTTATATCATATCCGAAGGGTGTCCCGGAATGATGGGGATATTCTTATATATGCATCTTGTTAATGTCGGTTACCAGGTGTTCACCATATAAATGATTTTTATCTCTATGTATGAGATGTATATTGAAATATGAAATCTTGTGGTCTATTGTTACGATTTGATATATATATATATATATATATATATATATATATATATATATATATATATATATATATATATATATATATATATATAGATATATATATATATATATATATATATAGGTTAAACCTATAACTCACCAACATTTTTGTTGACGTTTAAAGCATGTTTATTCTCAAGTGAATACTAAGAGCTTCCGCTGTTGCATACTAAAATAAGGACAAGATTTGGAGTCCATGTTTGTATGATATTGTGTAAAAACTACATTCAAGAAACATATGTCGATGTAATATATTTCTATTGTAAACCGTTATGTAATGGTCGTGTGTAAACAATATATTTTAGATTATCATTATTTGATAATCTACGTAATGTTTTTTTTAAACCTTTATTGATAAAATAAAGGTTATGGTTGTTTTAGAAATGAATGCAGTCTTTGAAAAACGTCTCATATAGAGGTCAAAACCTCGCAACGAAATCAATTAATATGGAACGTTTATAATCAATATGAACGGGACATTTCAGATACAATATACGTGTTGTTGATTAGTGATGATGTCTATGGTGATTCTTGAACTGGCGGAGTTTGTGATGTTATAGGTGCTACTGATTCTGACGATGCTGATGGCACTGACCGTGCTGGTGATGCTAATGGTACTGTTGATGCTGTTGGTAAAACAAGTCTAGCTTGTAAATCACTCACCATTCTTTTCAGGATTTCTATTCTTCCTTCTATCCTTTTGGTTCACTCATCTGATTTATGGTTAGGACTAGAATAGATAATCTCTAAGACTTTAGAGACTATATAATCGTTGCGGAGTGTTTCTCCAATGAAGTTACGAATCAATACTTCATCGTTTGTTGTTGTTGGTATTCCTTGGTGTCTACAGAGTGTATGACATTGGTGCTCGTGGGATATAGGTTGTGATGTTGAAGTGTGGGATGCGGATGTTACTGTTGGTGGTGGTGATGGTACTGTTGGTGTTGCTGATGGTGGTACTGGTTATGCTGCTGGTGCTGCTGCTGGTATTTGTAACCTTTGAACCATATTTTCTAAATTCACTACCCGAGCGTGAAGCTCGTTGACATCTTCTATTACACCAGGGTGATTGTCGACGAGCGGATAAATAAAATCTAGAATTTGATGTAGTATATAATCATGACGAGATACTCTGGAAATGAGAAAGAAAATGGTGTTTCGAACAGGTTCGCCGGTAAGTGCTTCAGGTTCTTCGCCAAGAGGACAATGTGGTGGATGGAACGGATCGCCTTCTTCTTGTCTCCAATGATTAAGGAGGCTACGAACCCATCCCCAATTCATCCAGAATAGATGATGGCTAATTGGTTGATCCATTCCAGTCACACTGATTTTAGAGCTTGAGTGGGATTCCATTTCGGAATCCGAGGGGCTTGAACTATTGACGAATTCCATTTCGTACGATTGAATAAAGGATTTTTCGATATGAAATGATTTTCCGGCTATCGGCTGGTATTCTAATTACATAGGATATCTATATCTATATATATATATATAGCAAAAGATTTCGTAGATTACAGAGGAATTTACGGAATATGTCAGGCAAAGTTTACAGTAACAGATACGCTAAGATATGAATTAGCAGATACGCTAAGATATGAATTTTGTCTATACACTATTCATGCAATCAATGTAATAAGATGTGTTTAGACTAAGAGTGATAAGCAGGCAATTTCCGACAAAAATGAAAAGCAAAACTTTTGACATGCAGACACGGTCGAAGTCCAGACTCACTAATGCATCCTAATGACTATCAGTTAGACACACTAATGCAGACCTGGTTCGCTAAGACCACTGCTCTGATACCAACTGAAATGCCCAGTTCATATACATTATAAACGATTCACAATAGTTGATTACATCACGAGGTATTTGACCTCTATATGATACATTTTACAAACATTGCATTCGTTTTTAAAAGACAAACTTTCTTTACATCGAAAGTTGATAGCATGCATACCATTTCATAATACATCCAACTATAATTGACTTAATAATAATCTTGATGAACTCAACGACTCGAATGCAACGTCTTTCGAAATATGTTCCTTAAAATGAGCTAATGCACAGCGGAAGATTTCTTTAATACCTGAGAATAAACATGCTTTAAAGTGTCAACCAAAAGGTTGGTGAGTTCATTAGTTTATCGTAATCAATCATTTCCATAATTTTAATAGACCACAAGATTTCATTTATTCAATAATCATATACTCGCAAGTGTTTAAAATTCATTCATATAGATTGAACACCTGGTAACCGACATTAACAAAATGCATCTAGAATATCCCCAAACATATAAACATCGAAGTACTAAAGCAGTTCAAATTCTTTGACTGGGGCGTGTAAAAGCCCATAGATCTATCTTTAGGATTCGCGTCAATTGGTGGCAATTATAATAAATACCAATTCTTAGGCTACCAAGTTCAACAAAGGCGATTTCCGGTATAACAATTCAATCATAGAATGTAGTTTCAATTACTTGTGTCTATTTCGTCAAACATTTATAAAAGTGCATGTATTCTCAGTTCCAAAAATGTATATTGCAAAAGCATTTAAAAAGGGAACAAATGAAACTCACTATACTGTATTTCGTAGTAAAAATACATATGACGTCATTGAACAAGTGCAAGGTTGACCTCGGATTCATGAACCTATATTAAGTATATGTATTTATATATTGGTCAATATATGTCTAACAAATTTGAAATGTCCCGTTCTTATTGATTAAAAACGTTCCATATTAATTGATTTCGTTGCGAGGTTTTGACCTCTATATGAGACGTTTTTCAAAGACTGCATTCATTTTTAAAACAAACCATAACCTTTATTTCATAAATAAAGGTTTAAAAAGCTTTACGTAGATTATCAAATAATGATAATCTAAAATATCCTGTTTACACACGACCATTACATAATGGTTTACAATACAAATATGTTACATCGAAATCAGTTTCTTGAATGCAGTTTTTACACAATATCATACAAACATGGACTCCAAATCTTGTCCTTATTTTAGTATGCAACAGCGGAAGCTCTTAATATTCACCTGAGAATAAACATGCTTTAAACGTCAACAAAAATGTTGGTGAGTTATAGGTTTAACCTATATATATCAAATCGTAACAATAGACCACAAGATTTCATATTTCAATACACATCCCACACATAGAGATAAAAATCATTCATATGGTGAATACCTGGTAACCGACATTAACAAGATGCATATATAAGAATATCCCCATCATTCCGGGACACCCTTCGGATATGATATAAATTTCGAAGTACTAAAGCATCCGGTACTTTGGATGGGGTTCGTTAGGCCCAATAGATCTATCTTTAGGATTCGCGTCAATTAGGGTGTCTGTTCCCTAATTCTTAGATTACCAGACTTAATAAAAAGGGCATATTCGATTTCGATAATTCAACCATAGAATGTAGTTTCACGTACTTGTGTCTATTTTGTAAATCATTTATAAAACCTGCATGTATTCTCATCCCAAAAATATTAGATTTTAAAAGTGGGACTATAACTCACTTTCACAGATTTTTACTTCGTCGGGAAGTAAGACTTGGCCACTGGTTGATTCACGAACCTATAACAATATATACATATATATCAAAGTATGTTCAAAATATATTTACAACACTTTTAATATATTTTGATGTTTTAAGTTTATTAAGTCAGCTGTCCTCGTTAGTAACCTACAACTAGTTGTCCACAGTTAGATGTACAGAAATAAATCGATAAATATTATCTTGAATCAATCCACGACCCAGTGTATACATATCTCAGTATTGATCACAACTCAAACTATATATATTTTGGAATCAACCTCAACCCTGTATAGCTAACTCCAACATTCACATATAGAGTGTCTATGGTTGTTCCGAAATATATATAGATGTGTCGACATGATAGGTCGAAACATTGTATACGTGTCTATGGTATCTCAAGATTACATAATATACAATACAAGTTGATTAAGTTATGGTTGGAATAGATTTGTTACCAATTTTCACGTAGCTAAAATGAGAAAAATTATCCAATCTTGTTTTACCCATAACTTCTTCATTTTAAATCCGTTTTGAGTGAATCAAATTGCTATGGTTTCATATTGAACTCTATTTTATAAATCTAAACAGAAAAAGTATAGGTTTATAATCAGAAAAATAAGTTACAAGTCGTTTTTGTAAAGGTAGTCATTTCAGTCGAAAGAACGACGTCTAGATGACCATTTTAGAAAACATACTTCCACTTTGAGTTTAACCATAATTTTTGGATATAGTTTCATGTTCATAATAAAAATCATTTTCTCAGAATAACAACTTTTAAATCAAAGTTTATCATAGTTTTTAATTAACTAACCCAAAACAGCCCGCGGTGTTACTACGACGGCGTAAATCCGGTTTTACGGTGTTTTTCGTGTTTCCAGGTTTTAAATCATTAAGTTAGCATATCATATAGATATAGAAAATGTGTTTAGTTGATTTTAAAAGTCAAGTTAGAAGGATTAACTTTTGTTTGCGAACAAGTTTAGAATTAACTAAACTATGTTCTAGTGATTACAAGTTTAAACCTTCGAATAAGATAGCTTTATATGTATGAATCGAATGATGTTATGAACATCATTACTACCTTAAGTTCCTTGGATAAACCTACTGGAAAAGAGAAAAATGGATCTAGCTTCAATGGATCCTTGGATGGCTTGAAGTTCTTGAAGCAGAATCATGACACGAAAACAAGTTCAAGTAAGATCATCACTTGAAATAAGATTGTTATAGTTATAGAAATTGAACCAAAGTTTGAATATGATTATTACCTTGTATTAGAATGATAACCTACTGTAAGAAACAAAGATTTCTTGAGGTTGAATGATCACCTTACAAGATTGGAAGTGAGCTAGCAAACTTGAAAGTATTCTTGATTTTATGAAACTAGAACTTTTGGAATTTATGAAGAACACTTAGAACTTGAAGATAGAACTTGAGAGAGATCAATTAGATGAAGAAAATTGAAGAATGAAAGTGTTTGTAGGTGTTTTTGGTCGTTGGTGTATGGATTAGATATAAAGGATATGTAATTTTGTTTTCATGTAAATAAGTCATGAATGATTACTCATATTTTTGTAATTTTATGAGATATTTCATGCTAGTTGCCAAATGATGGTTCCCACATGTGTTAGGTGACTCACATGGGCTGCTAAGAGCTGATCATTGGAGTGTATATACCAATAGTACATACATCTAAAAGCTGTGTATTGTACGAGTACGAATACCGGTGCATACGAGTAGAATTGTTGATGAAACTGAACGAGGATGTAATTGTAAGCATTTTTGTTAAGTAGAAGTATTTTGATAAGTGTATTGAAGTCTTTCAAAAGTGTATAAATACATATTAAAACACTACATGTATATACATTTTAACTGAGTCGTTAAGTCATCGTTAGTCGTTACATGTAAGTGTTGTTTTGAAACCTTTAGGTTAACGATCTTGTTAAATGTTGTTAACCCAATGTTTATAATATCAAATGAGATTTTAAATTATTATATTATCATGATATTATCATGTATGAATATCTCTTAATATGATATATATACATTAAATGTCTTTACAACGATAATCGTTACATATATGTCTCGTTTAAAAATCATTAAGTTAGTAGTCTTGTTTTTACATATGTAGTTCATTATTAATATACTTAATGATATGTTTACTTATCATAGTATCATGTTAACTATATATATATATCCATATATATGTCATCAAATAGTTTTTACAAGTTTTAACGTTCGTGAATCACCGGTCAACTTGGGTGGTCAATTGTCTATATGAAACATATTTCAATTAATCAAGTCTTAACAAGTTTGATTGCTTAACATGTTGGAAACATTTAATCATGTAAATATCAATCTCAATTAATATATATAAACATGGAAAAGTTCGGGTCACTACAGTACCTACCCGTTAAATAAATTTCGTCCCGAAATTTTAAGCTGTTGAAGGTGTTGACGAATCTTCTGGAAATAGATGCGGGTATTTCTTCTTCATCTGATCTTCACGCTCCCAGGTGAACTCGGGTCCTCTACGAGCATTCCATCGAACCTTAACAATTGGTATCTTGTTTTGCTTAAGTCTTTTAACCTCACGATCCATTATTTCGACGGGTTCTTCGATGAATTGAAGTTTTTCGTTGATTTGGATTTCATCTAACGGAATAGTGAGATCTTCTTTAGCAAAACATTTCTTCAAATTCGAGACGTTAAAAGTGTTATGTACAGTCGCGAGTTGTTGAGGTAACTCTAGTCGGTAAGCTACTGGTCCGACACGATCAATAATCTTGAATGGTCCAATATACCTTGGATTTAATTTCCCTCGTTTACCAAATCGAACAACGCCTTTCCAAGGTGCAACTTTAAGCATGACCATCTCTCCAATTTCAAATTCTATATCTTTTCTTTTAATGTCAGCGTAGCTCTTTTGTCGACTTTGGGCGGTTTTCAACCGTTGTTGAATTTGGATGATCTTCTCGGTAGTTTCTTGTATAATCAACGGACCCGTAATCTGTCTATCCCCCACTTCACTCCAACAAATCAGAGACCTGCACTTTCTACCATAAAGTGCTTCAAACGGCGCCATCTCAATGCTTGAATGGTAGCTGTTGTTGTAGGAAAATTCTGCTAACGGTAGATGTCGATCCCAACTGTTTCCGAAATCAATAACACATGCTCGTAGCATGTCTTCAAGCGTTTGTATCGTCCTTTCGCTCTGCCCATCAGTTTGTGGATGATAGGCAGTACTCATGTCTAGACGAGTTCCTAATGCTTGCTGTAATGTCTGCCAGAATCTTGAAATAAATCTGCCATCCCTATCAGAGATAATAGAGATTGGTATTCCATGTCTGGAGACGACTTCCTTCAAATACAGTCGTGCTAACTTCTCCATCTTGTCATCTTCTCTTATTGGCAGGAAGTGTGCTGATTTGGTGAGACGATCAACTATTACCCAAATAGTATCAAAACCACTTGCAGTCCTTGGCAATTTAGTGATGAAATCCATGGTAATGTTTTCCCATTTCCATTCCGGGATTTCGGGTTGTTGAAGTAGACATGATGGTTTCTGATGCTCAGCTTTGACCTTAGAACACGTCAAACATTCTCCTACGTATTTAGCAACATCGGCTTTCATACCCGGCCACCAAAAATGTTTCTTGAGATCCTTGTACATCTTCCCCGTTCCAGGATGTATTGAGTATCTGGTTTTATGAGCTTCTCTAAGTACCATTTCTCTCATATCTCCAAATTTTGGTACCCAAATCCTTTCAGCCCTATACCAGGTTTCGTCTTCCCGAATATTAAGATGCTTCTCCGATCCTTTGGGTATTTCATCCTTTAAATTTCCCTCTTTTAAAACTCCTTGTTGCGCCTCCTTTATTTGAGTAGTAATGTTATTATGAATCATTATATTCATAGATTTTACTCGAATGGGTTCTCTGTCCTTCCTGCTCAAGGCATCGGCTACCACATTTGCCTTCCCCGGGTGGTAACGAATCTCAAAGTCGTAATCATTCAATAATTCAATCCACCTACGCTGCCTCATATTCAGTTGTTTCTGATTAAATATGTGTTGAAGACTTTTGTGGTCGGTATATATAATACTTTTAACCCCATATAAGTAGTGCCTCCAAGTCTTTAATGCAAAAACAACCGCGCCTAATTCCAAATCATGCGTCATATAATTTTGTTCGTGAATCTTCAATTGTCTAGACGCATAAGCAATCACCTTCGTTCGTTGCATTAATACACAACCGAGACCTTGCTTTGATGCATCACAATAAATCACAAAATCATCATTCCGTTCAGGCAATGACAATATAGGTGCCGTAGTTAGCTTTTTCTTCAATAACTGAAACGCTTTCTCTTGTTCATCATTCCATTCAAATTTCTTCCCTTTATGCGTTAATGCAGTCAAGGGTTTTGCTATTCTGGAAAAGTCTTGGATGAACCTTCTGTAGTAACCAGCTAGTCCTAAAAACTGGCGTATGTGTTTCGGAGTTTTCGGGGTTTCCCACTTTTCAACAGTTTCTATCTTTGCCGGATCCACCTTAATACCTTCTTTGTTCACTATGTGACCGAGGAATTGAACTTCTTCCAACCAAAATGCACACTTTGAAAACTTAGCGTACAATTCTTCCTTCCTCAATACTTCTAACACCTTTCTCAAATGTTCACCGTGTTCTTGGTCATTCTTTGAGTAAATAAGTATGTCATCAATGAAAACAATGACAAACTCGTCAAGGTACGGTCCACACACTCGGTTCATAAGGTCCATGAACACAGCTGGTGCATTAGTTAAACCAAACGGCATGACCATAAACTCGTAATGACCGTAACGTGTTCTAAAAGCAGTCTTTGGAATATCATCTTCTTTCACCCGCATTTGATGATACCCGGAACGTAAGTCAATCTTTGAATAAACAGACGAGCCTTGTAGTTGATCAAATAAGTCATCGATTCTCGGTAGTGGGTAGCGGTTCTTGATGGTAAGTTTGTTCAACTCTCGGTAGTCGATACACAACCTGAATGTACCATCTTTCTTCTTGACAAACAAAACAGGAGCTCCCCACGGTGATGTGCTTGGTCGAATGAAACCACGCTCTAAAAGTTCTTGTAATTGGCTTTGTAGTTCTTTCATCTCGCTGGGTGCGAGTCTGTAAGGAGCACGAGCTATTGGTGCAGCTCCTGGTACAAGATCTATTTGAAATTCAACGGATCGATGTGGGGGTAATCCCGGTAATTCTTTCGGAAATACATCAGGAAATTCTTTTGCGACGGGAACATCATTGATGCTCTTTTCTTCAGTTTGTACTTTCTCGACGTGTGCTAGAACAGCATAGCAACCTTTTCTTATTAGTTTTTATGCCTTCAAATTACTAATAAGATGTAGCTTCGTGTTGCCCTTTTCTCCGTACACCATTAAGGGTTTTCCTTTTTCTCGTATAATGCGAATTGCATTTTTGTAACAAACGATCTCCGCTTTCACTTCTTTCAACCAGTCCATACCGATTATCACATCAAAACTCCCTAACTCTACTGGTATCAAATCAATCTTAAATGTTTCGCTAACCAGTTTAATTTCTCGATTCCGACATATATTATCTGCTGAAATTAATTTACCATTTGCTAATTCGAGTAAAAATTTACTATCCAAAGGCGTCAATGGACAACTTAATTTAGCACAAAAATCTCTACTCATATAGCTTCTATCCGCACCCGAATCAAATAAAACGTAAGCAGATATATTGTCAATAAGAAACGTACCCGTAACAAGCTCCGGGTCTTCCTGTGCCTCTGCAGCATTAATATTGAAAACTCTTCCACGGCCTTGTCCATTCGTGTTCTCCTGGTTCGGACAATTTCTAATAATGTGGCCCGGTTTTCCACATTTATAACAAACTACATTGGCATAACTTGCTCCGACACTACTTGCTCCGCCATTACTCGTTCCGACACCATTTGTTCCTTTCGTTCTATTAACCCCTGGTCCGTAGACCTCACACTTCGCCGCGCTATGACCATTTCTTTTACACTTGTTGCAAAATTTGGTGCAGAACTCCGAGTGATTCTTTTCACACCTTTGGCATAGCTGCTTCTGATTGTTGTTGTTGTTGCGGTTATTATTGTTGTTGGGATGATTGTTGTAGTTGCTGTTGATGTTGTTGTTGTTGTTGTTGGGCTGTTTATTGTAGTTGCGATTGATGTTGCGATTGTTGGGATAATTGTTGCGATTATTGTTGTAATTGCTGTTGTTGTTGTATTGGTGATTCTTATCACCGTTTTCCTCCCACTTTCTTTTGACTTGCTTTACATTGGCCTCTTCAGCAGTCTGTTCTTTAATTCTTTCTTCAATTTGGTTCACGAGTTTGTGAGCCATTCTACATGCCTGTTGTATGGAGGCGGGCTCGTGTGAACTTATATCTTCTTGGATTCTTTCCGGTAATCCTTTCACAAACGCGTCGATCTTCTCTTCCTCATCTTCGAATGCTCCCGGACACAATAGGCACAATTCTGTGAATCGTCTTTCGTACGTGGTAATATCAAATCCTTGGGTTCGTAACCCTCTAAGTTCTGTCTTGAGCTTATTGACCTCGGTTCTGGGACGGTACTTCTCGTTCATCAAGTGCTTGAATGCTGACCACGGTAGTGCGTACGCATCGTCTTGTCCCACTTGCTCTATATAGGTATTCCACCATGTTAACGCAGAACCTGTGAAGGTATGCGTAGCGTACTTTACTTTGTCCTCTTCAGTACACTTACTTATGGCAAACACCGATTCGACCTTCTCGGTCCACCGTTTCAATCCGATCGGTCCTTCGGTTCCATCAAATTCCAAAGGTTTGTAGGCAGTGAATTCTTTGTAGGTGCATCCTACACGATTTCCTGTACTGCTAGATCCAAGGTTATTGTTGGTATGTAGCGCAGCCTGTACTGCGGCTATGTTTGAAGCTAGAAAAGTACGGAATTCCTCTTCATTCATATTCACGGTGTGTCGAGTAGTCGGTGCCATTTCCTTCAAAATAGTTAAATGGAACAAGTTAATCATACAGAATATTAAGAGTAGTTAATAGTATTTCGTAGCATAATATGAACTCATTTATAAAAGCTTTTTCTTCATATTAGCGTTTTATAAGTTTAAATTCGGGTAGTACCTACCC
This sequence comes from Rutidosis leptorrhynchoides, assembly GCF_046630445.1. Taxonomy (NCBI): domain Eukaryota; kingdom Viridiplantae; phylum Streptophyta; class Magnoliopsida; order Asterales; family Asteraceae; genus Rutidosis; species Rutidosis leptorrhynchoides. The sequence continues at coordinate 219,103,041 of NC_092343.1, read as the reverse complement.
GTTAAGTTCATACTTAGTAGCTAATATACAATTCAACTACTACAATTCTATATGAAAAACTGATTATAATAATATTTCGCGTTCAAACTTTTACACAACATTTTACAAACTTACAATACCGCTTATTTTACATATAGCATGAAATATAGCACACAATAAATTTGATACAAGATGGTTGTGAAGATAATTCTAGCTAGTACACAAGTCGTTCAGCAAAGGCAATAAAGACACGTAATTCATACGTCCAGAAACAAGTCATGCATTCTGGTTTTACTAGGACTACTTCCCATCCTTGGTCTTGTGGAACATAACCGTTATGGCCGTTGATAAGACAGCGTGTTGTAACGTCGTCAAAGGGACAAGGGTTACGTAATGTCCAACAGTCCCGTAACAATCTAAAAACCTCATTTCTTACCCCAATTTCCGACTCCGTCACTTGTGACGTTTTGTTTAATAGTTGTAGCCCGATGTTCTTGTTCTCACTTTGGTGAGAAGCGAACATTACTAATCCGTAAGCATAACATGCTTCTTTATGTTGCATGTTAGCCGCTTTTTCTAAATCACGAAGTCCAATATTCGGATATATTGAGTCAAAATAATTTCTTAACCCATTGCGTAAAATAGCATTTGGGTTCCCCGCAATATATGCGTCAAAGTAAACACATCGTAACTTATGGATTTCCCAATGTGATATCCCCCATCTTCCGAACGAAAGCCTTTTATAAACCAAGGCATTCTTGGAACGTTCTTCGAATGTCTTACAAACTGATCTCGCCTTAAATAGTTGTGCCCAAGAATTCTGACCGACTCTAGACAAGATTTCATCAATCATGTCTCCGGCTAGGTCTCTTAAAGTATTGGGTTGTCTATCTATTTTGTGTTTTTATACTGTAAAATAGACAAGAGTTAGATTCATAAAAAAAAATACTTATTAATACAAGCAATTTTTACATATATCATAAAGCATAAGCACACTATATTACATATATTACACCACACGAATACAACTATCTTATTCCGACTCGCTTGTTTCTTCTTCTTCGGTTTTGGTTCGTTTTGCCAAGTTTCTAGGGATATATGATGTTCCCCTAATACGAGTGATGTGTGTAGCGGGGGGTACGAAATACACTTATATTTACTACGAATTACGACACAATTTACACAAGTTTTAATTATTTATTTACGGATGGGATATACCTAAACCTTGCTACAACACTTATAGGCAGTGTACCTAATCGTGGAGTAGTATAGTTTTTAGTAAGTCCGGTTCGTTCCACAGGGAGCGGGCTTATTATACACTATATTTTTAATTATCTATATTTGTACAAAATATATAAAAGGGGGGTTTTACTGTTTAATGACCGGTTTGTCAATTTTAAGTTTTAAGCGTAAATATAATTGACAAAAATTAAAGTGCGTAAAATAAATAACAATATAATAATTATGCTTATTTAAACTTCCGTAATCATGATGTTTGACATTCTGATTTTAGTTTAGTCCAATGGGTTAATTGTCCTTTGTCCTGGATTATTTGAAACCTATATGGCTTTTGACCAAAATAGTTCATCGGTTATAATTATAAAATGCTCGGCAATTTTAACCTTATACCCGAAGTCAAATATTACAACTAATTGGGGATTCGAACTGTAACAAGGTCTTAATACTTTGTTTAATGAATACACCAGGTTATCGACTGCGTGTAAACCAAGGTTTTACTACTTTGTTAACAATTACACCAATTACCCTTGAATGTAATTTCACCCCTGTTTTAATTATTCTAGTGGCTATTAATCCATTCCCGTGTCCGGTTAAATGAACGATTATTCGTACATATAAATACCCCGCCCATCGTGTCCGATCGAGTGTATATGGTAATTTATAGGGACGTCCAATTGTAAATCTTTATATTAACATTAACAAACTATCATTTAGTTAAACAAATATAAAGCCCATTAATAGCCCATAGTCTAATTTCCACAAGTGTCGTTCTTTTGTCCAAACCCCAATTATGGTACAAAACCCAATTACCCCGTCTTTAATATTTAGTCCAACATCATGATTACTTTGGCTCAAATAAGCATAATAATAACTTAAGTACGAGACATTAATTTAAAAAGGAGAACATAGCTTACATTGATTATTTATCGCGTAGTGTTACACGGACAGAGCTCCGACTTTAAAAACCCGTAAAAATAACTTTTACATAACCCAAACTAATCTAATATAACACTAATCTATACTATATATACATATATATATTTATTTATATTATACTAGGGAGTATTATTATTATTATTATTATCTATTTTACATGCAGAACTCGAGAGCTTTTATAGCCAGAACTGAAATTCACTGCTCCGCGAGTTGCGGCCATTTTGGCCTTCTAGCTCCGCAAGTCGCGGAGATTCCAAAACCAGCCCACAAGTTCAAGATCCAAGGCTGCCGACGGTTTTTATTTAAATATATATAATATATAAATAATTTTTATAATTATTTATATATTATATTATATTTATATACATAGTAGACTCGTAAATTTTTTTCCGTTGCGTCGAGCGTTGAGAGTTGGTTCATGTACCGGTTCCGGATTTTCGAACGTCCTTGCGTACGCTGAGATATTTTGTACTTTGCGTTTCATAACTTGTACTCTTGTCATTTTTAGACGTTCCTTATCAATAAATTGAACCTTTTGAATTGTATCTTGTACATTTGAGCTTTTTGGACGTTTGTGTCTTCAAATCTTCGTTTTCGCCTTTTGTCTTCGCACTTATTTATTTAAACAATTACAATGAAAATATAATACAATTACATATGAAAACCTATTATTTAGGAGGGATATTGCTATGAAATATATGTTCCTTTTTAGCCTTATCAAATATCCCCACACTTGAGCGTTGCTTGTCCTCAAGCAATACAGAAATTGAAATAAAAACATACATGAATCACTTTTTTATTCATCACACTTTGTACATTAGTGATTTTGATATGGTGGTATAAACAATGATAGTAACGATAGAACCATGGTTAAAGGTGGGTGTGTCATCCACAGTTGCCTCGGGTTTAGGTCAACGACACTTGCAATCAAATAGCCGATTTACTTTCGGTTTCCAAAGCAAAGTGCACATTTGAAAGTCGGTTTACAGTCCCAAATGACTATAAAAATGTAGATCCTTAAGGAAATTGGATCTTTATGAAAACATTTGATCTTTGAAAATTCAATCTAGCTTTTACCCTAGATAAGTTTTTCGGAATAACCCTTCACCGGTGTTGCAAAATATTTTTGTGGGTTTTGTGGGTTTCAGATTTGAAAATTTTAGCTCAAAACTTATGGTTTTGTGTCACCCACTTGCTAACCTTGTATTAGGAAAGCAACACGTCCAGTTTACTTGCTCCGTATATTACCTTTCGGTAAACTACCGTCCGGTTGTAAAGGAAAGCGTTGAACAAGCAACTATTAAGGCAATGTCCCCTGACATGCTTTTAATTATGGTCTATAACGTGTTGGACGCAATTACTATCCTTTGTAGGAGCAATAGTAAAGCTCACCCTTATAATTTTTCGGTCTGGCACAAGGTCCTGTCTCCGACCATGCTATGCAACCACCGTTCTTACGGTTGACACCCGATTTGGTTCAGGTGACCTAATGAATTCCAGGTGAATTTCTTAGGATTTTACGTTCAATGGTAATGAACGCATTGAAAATAGTTTTTCAGAAAACAAATCGGTTTGTAATTTTAATCAAAATATTTTCTCGTTCATGCTCGAGTTTAGATATCATCGAATTCCATGAGTTTGAATTCTCAATCTTTAAGGTCAATCTCTAGGATTGAGTATTATCAGTCTTAAAAGCTGATTTTTAATCTTTAAGGAGATTATCCTTTTCTGGGGATCTGATTCATTAGTCTTATCAAGCTAATTTGCACGGTGCCTCCCCATTGTACGAGATAAATCCTTCTCATGGTTAGGATAAATCTGACCACTTGGCGACCCTGTTTGATGCTGAGGTCCGTGGATTTCCTGCTGATTTTAGTGATGACTTTTCTAGATTTTTCGTCAACCTACAACTGGTCTGGACGACAACTTCTTGACCTAAATCAAGAAGCGCGTGTCTTTTTCGGAAGACTTTACTTCCTTTTAATGATGGAATTGATTCATCGTGTAGATCCATCTTTTCTTTTCTTTCATTGGGTAAAATCGTTAATTTAGTCCAAAACAAAAGCACCTGCAATAAACTTTACAGAAACATGTGATAGATAGTTTTTAATTAAATAACTTGGCACATTCTCTCCACACTTAGTTTCTTTCTTTGCCTTTTTATTCTCCTTTATTCCATTTTAAATGGATTCAATCGTTTTAGGGTGTTTCTCAATTTATGTCCTTTCCGAGGTAACGATAATTTCGGTATTAACACCTAGTTTTCACCGTTCATAAATATATATAAACATGATTTTAAGTTCATTTAGTTGAAAATTTTTCAAATTTTCATAAAATTTGGCAAATAAACCAAGTATAAACCCGAGAGAATTTATAACCCTTCCCCACACTTGAGATCATGCAATGCCCTCATTTGCATGAAATCAGACTATAATTATAAATTCATGAGGGTGATTAGTGTAGAAAAGTAATTAAAAATACCCAGTTTGTAATTACAAAGCTCGTCGGATGATAGATGGTGCGCCTCATCGTTCATTCCTTCTTTTGTTATTTCACACATATTTTTCTTCAAAAACGGTTGCTTTTCTGAACTGTTTGCTAATATTTGAAAATGCGTCTTTTACCCTAATTGTGCATTTTTATTAACGAGTTATGCACTAATCCGAACCCCTAATTTAACGTTAAGTGGGGTTAGACTTCCCCACACTTAGCTGACGACATGTGAAGTCCGTAGAATAAGTTCCACGAATTAAAATAGTGAGCCAGTTATTTACATCTCGGGTGGTATAAAATATATCAATGGGTTTAAAGTTTAGACCCACCCGAATATCACTACTTAATTCTTTTTTAAGTGTAGCTTTTTGTAAATGGATATGTCTCTTTTCTGGTTCTTGGTCAAATGGATCGATATACACCGATATACATATTTCTATAGGGTGGACAATTCCTAACACTTCCTTTCGTTCATTCTCGGAATCAAAGTTTTCACCTCTATTACCCAATCGGGTGAAATTCGGGGTGTCAATATCTATTACAGCTTGTAGTTCATCTTTGGTAGATGACTCTTCTATTGAGAATATTGGGTTGGAAGGTTGTGGCTGGATTGAAGAAAATTCTTCTTCATTAACGGTACTTATTGGTCTCACCATTTTGGTCTCGGGGGTAAAATTTTCAACGTTATCGTTTTCCCAAGAGTACCAATTTGTCACCCTTACTTCTTCTTTATCCATTGATGGATCGATGATTTCGTCGGTAGAGGCTAATGTGTCGATATGTTGTGAAATTGGTAAAGCTGAATAAAAAGTATTATCGGGATAATTGGTGATTTCGGAGCTCTCGAATTCATCAAAATTCGATGATATGAGATTTTCTTGCACACGACTCCTCAGATCAACAGGTGTGTAGTCTGATAGAGTTTCAGCTTGCCGGTTTACAAACTCTCTCATTTGTTCATTTTGAGCATTGAGTTCTTCGAGTTTGATTTTCATATTGTCTAATGAATTTTCAGGCACATAATTTTCCTCGTCTTCTGGTTGTTGAGTTTGGATATATTCTTGGAAATAATCTCAATTAGAATTTTATTCCTCATAATCTTTCCATTCAGGTTCCATGGGTGCATAATTTTCCATAGGAACGTAATAATAACATTCCCATGTTGAGTGATAATCTCCACAGATTTCACAACCAGTTATTGTTTCGTCATTCGTGATCCAAGATTGACCGAACGAATTGTCATCAACACTCGTTTGAGAATATTGATTTAATTGATTTTGGATATCAAAAAGGGTTTCCATAGCCTTGTTTTCAAAATTTTCCATTTTATTGCGATGGCCAAATTTTAGCTACAATGTGGTGCATTTACTAATTATCCTATTAGTTATAAAAATAGAAAAACTTATATAAGTTGTCCAATTAATAGACTTTTTTGCTTTTGCCCACGTTTCGAATAGCCAAAAGATGTAGCAGGGAGCCAGGCACCTTTAAATCGGAAAAGCCACAACTCAGACACTAACAAATCCAACTATTACTACGAAGCAGAAAAATGTCAACGTCCATTAATTTAACCGCTTAAATAATTTTTCTTTCCGTTTGAGATATTAGATAAGAAATAGAGAAAATTCTAAGTCCTAAAAACTAGAGCGTCGAGAAATAAGAAAGAAATAGATTGCATGTCGAAAAACGTCGAAAAATAAAAAGGTAGAAAAATAGGCGTTGAAAAATAAAAATAAGAAAGTAGCACAAAAAACGGCGTCGCAAAATTCTAAAGCACCTAAATCTTAGTCTAAGGAATAAGCACTTAAGGGATTTTACGGCAAGACCTAAAAATCTAGAATTAAAAATAAACTACGGCAAATACTAAACTTAAAACTAATTACGAGTGAAAAATATACAAATTACGCTAAAACAAATAAAAAAAAATACGACAATATAAAAAGATATAAAAAGTGATAAAATTACTTATTGTTATAAAAATATTATTATTTTTTTTTTATATTATTTATTTTATAAAACTATTAAATTATATATTTATAAAAACTAGATTAAAATTTAAAAATAACAAAGTAAATAAATAAACTAAACTAAATAATTAATTAAGATAACCTAATTAGGGTTTAAATAAAAATAATAATAATTATTACACTGTAATTAATGTGTCGACAGAGGTTACCAGACGTGTCTGAGGGGCTCCACGAGTTGCGAGGTTCCCAGTTCAAAACCTCCGCGAGTCGCGGGGGTTCAAAATTCAAACGTGACAGGTCAGTTTTACAGGTTCAACGTATTTATTTTATTTTTATTTTATTTATTTTTCTGTTTTGTATTTTTACAAAATATTTTTATATAGTAAATAAACACTTATATTTAAAAAAAAAAACCAAAATAGAAATGAAAATATTTTATAAAAACAGATTTATATATATATGTATATATATTTTTTTTCAGTATTTAATTTTTTTTTTAGATTTTATATTGTTTTTCTAAAAATAAAATATAAATATACAAAAATAAATTAAAAATATAAAGTTTCGCCGACTCCCCGACAGCGGCGCCAAAAACTTGATGTGTGTAGCGGGGGGTACGAAATACACTTATATTTACTACGAATTACGACACAATTTACACAAGTTTTAATTATTTATTTACGGATGGGAAATACCTAAACCTTGCTACAACACTTATAGGCAGTGTACCTAATCGTGGAGTAGTATAGTTTTTAGTAAGCCCGGTTCGTTCCACAGGGAGCGGGCTTATTATACACTATATTTTTAATTATCTATATTTGTACAAAATATATAAAAGGGGGGTTTTACTGTTTAATGACCGGTTTGTCGATTTTAAGTTTTAAGCGTAAATATAAATGACAAAAATTAAAGTGCGTAAAATAAATAACAATATAATAATTATGCTTATTTAAACTTCCGTAATCATGATGTTTGACATTCTGATTTTAGTTTAGTCCAATGGGTTAATTGTCCTTTGTCCTGGATTATTTGAAACCTATATGGCTTTTGACCAAAATAGTTCATCGGTTATAATTATAAAATGCTCGGCAATTTTAACCTTATACCCGAAGTCAAATATTACAACTAATTGGGGATTCGAACTGTAACAAGGTCTTAATACTTTGTTTAATGAATACACCAGGTTATCGACTGCGTGTAAACCAAGGTTTTACTACTTTGTTAACAATTACACCAATTACCCTTGAATGTAATTTCACCCCTGTTTTAATTATTCTAGTGGCTATTAATCCATTCCCGTGTCCGGTTAAATGAATGATTATTCGTACATATAAATACCCCGCCCATCGTGTCCGATCGAGTGTATATGGTAATTTATAGGGACGTTCAATTGTAAATCTTTATATTAACATTAACAAACTATCATTTAGTTAAACAAATATAAAGCCCATTAATAGCCCATAGTCTAATTTCCACAAGTGTCGTTCTTTTGTCCAAACCCCAATTATGGTACAAAACCCAATTACCCCGTCTTTAATATTTAGTCCAACATCATGATTACTTTGGCTCAAATAAGCATAATAATAACTTAAGTACGAGACATTAATTTAAAAAGGAGAACATAGCTTACATTGATTATTTATCGCGTAGTGTTACACGGACAGAGCTCCGACTTTAAAAACCCGTAAAAATAACTTTTACATAACCCAAACTAATCTAATATAACACTAATCTATACTATATATACATATATATATTTATTTATATTATACTAGGGAGTATTATTATTATTATTATTATCTATTTTACATGCAGAACTCGAGAGCTTTTATAGCCAGAACTGAAATTCACTGCTCCGCGAGTTGCGGCCATTTTGGCCTTCTAGCTCCGCAAGTCGCGGAGATTCCAAAACCAGCCCACAAGTTCAAGATCCAAGGCTGCCGACGGTTTTTATTTAAATATATATAATATATAAATAATTTTTATAATTATTTATATATTATATTATATTTATATACATAGTAGACTCGTAATTTTTTTTCCGTTGCGTCGAGCGTTGAGAGTTGGTTCATGTACCGGTTCCGGATTTTCGAACGTCCTTGCGTACGCTGAGATATTTTGTACTTTGCGTTTCGTAACTTGTACTCTTGTCATTTTTAGACGTTCCTTATCAATAAATTGAACCTTTTGAATTGTATCTTGTACATTTGAGCTTTTTGGACGTTTGTGTCTTCAAATCTTCGTTTTCGCCTTTTGTCTTCGCACTTATTTATTTAAACAATTACAATGAAAATATAATACAATTACATATGAAAACCTATTATTTAGGAGGGATATTGCTATGAAATATATGTTCCTTTTTAGCCTTATCAACGAGCCGTCGTGATCCACATTGGTTTAGAAAAACCTGGTGGTTTAGAGGTTCCCGGGTCATTGTTACAACTTAAGGACTTCGGGGGTTGACGATACATATAAAGTTCATCGGGGTTGGAATTAGATTTCTCTATTTTTATGCCCTTTCCCTTATTATTTTCTTTTGCCTTTTTAAATTCAGTTGGGGTAATTTCTATAACATCATCGGAATTCTCGTCGGAATCCGATTCATCGGAGAATTGGTAATCCTCCCAATATTTTGCTTCCTTGGCGGAAACACCATTGACCATAATTAACCTTGGTCGGTTGGTTGAGGATTTTCTTTTACTTAACCATTTTATTATTTCCCCCACCGGTTCTATTTCTTCATCCGGTTCCGATTCTTCTTCCGGTTCCGATTCTTCTTCCGGTTCCGACTCTTCTTCCGGTTCCTCTTCGGGAACTTGTGAATCAGTCCACGAATCATTCCAATTTACATTTGACTCTTCATTATTATTAGGTGAGTCAATGAGACTTGTTCTAGAGGTAGACATCTATCACATAATATCAAACGCGTTAAGAGATTAATATATCACATAATATTCACATGTTAAAAATATATAGTTTCCAACAAAATTTGTTAAGCAATCATTTTTCAAGTAAACACGGTCGAAGTCCAGACTCACTAATGCATCCTAACAAACTCGATAAGACACACTAATGCAAAATTCTGGTTCTCTAAGACCAACGCTCGGATACCAACTGAAATGTCCCGTTCTTATTGATTAAAAACGTTCCATATTAATTGATTTCGTTGCGAGGTTTTGACCTCTATATGAGACGTTTTTCAAAGACTGCATTCATTTTTAAAACAAACCATAACCTTTATTTCATCAATAAAGGTTTAAAAAGCTTTACGTAGATTATCAAATAATGATAATCTAAAATATCCTGTTTACACACGACCATTACATAATGGTTTACAATACAAATATGTTACATCGAAATCAGTTTCTTGAATGCAGTTTTTACACAATATCATACAAACATGGACTCCAAATCTTGTCCTTATTTTAGTATACAACAGCGGAAGCTCTTAATATTCACCTGAGAATAAACATGCTTTAAACGTCAACAAAAATGTTAGTGAGTTATAGGTTTAACCTATATATATCAAATCGTAACAATAGACCACAAGATTTTATATTTCAATACACATCCCACACATAGAGATAAAAATCATTCATATGGTGAATACCTAGTAACCGACATTAACAAGATGCATATATAAGAATATCCCCATCATTCCGGGACACCCTTCGGATATGATATAAATTTTGAAGTACTAAAGCATCCGGTACTTTGGATGGGGTTCGTTAGGCCCAATAGATCTATCTTTAGGATTCGCGTCAATTAGGGTGTCTGTTCCCTAATTCTTAGATTACCAGACTTAATAAAAAGGGGCATATTCGATTTCGATAATTCAACCATAGAATGTAGTTTCACGTACTTGTGTCTATTTTGTAAATCATTTATAAAACCTGCATGTATTCTCATCCCAAAAATATTAGATTTTAAAAGTGGGACTATAACTCACTTTCACAGATTTTTACTTCGTCGGGAAGTAAGACTTGGCCACTGGTTGATTCACGAACCTATAACAATATATACATATATATCAAAGTATGTTCAAAATATATTTACAACACTTTTAATATATTTTGATGTTTTAAGTTTATTAAGTCAGCTGTCCTCGTTAGTAACCTACAACTAGTTGTCCACAGTTAGATGTACAGAAATAAATCGATAAATATTATCTTGAATCAATCCACGACCCAGTGTATACATATCTCAGTATTGATCACAACTCAAACTATATATATTTTGGAATCAACCTCAACCCTGTATAGCTAACTCCAACATTCACATATAGAGTGTCTATGGTTGTTCCGAAATATATATAGATGTGTCGACATGATAGGTTGAAACATTGTATACGTGTCTATGGTATCTCAAGATTACATAATATACAATACAAGTTGATTAAGTTATGGTTGGAATAGATTTGTTACCAATTTTCACGTAGCTAAAATGAGAAAAATTATCCAATCTTGTTTTACCCATAACTTCTTCATTTTAAATCCGTTTTGAGTGAATCAAATTGCTATGGTTTCATATTGAACTCTATTTTATGAATCTAAACATAAAAAGTATAGGTTTATAATCGGAAAAATAAATTACAAGTCGTTTTTGTAAATGTAGTCATTTCAGTCGAAAGAACGACGTCTAGATGACCATTTTAGAAAACATACTTCCACTTTGAGTTTAACCATAATTTTTGGATATAGTTTCATGTTCATAATAAAAATCATTTTCTCAGAATAACAACTTTTAAATCAAAGTTTATCATAGCTTTTAATTAACTAACCCAAAACAGCCCGCGGTGTTACTACGACGGCGTAAATCCGGTTTTACGGTGTTTTTCGTGTTTCCAGGTTTTAAATCATTAAGTTAGCATATCATATAGATATAGAAAATGTGTTTAGTTGATTTTAAAAGTCAAGTTAGAAGGATTAACTTTTGTTTGCGAACAAGTTTAGAATTAACTAAACTATGTTCTAGTGATTACAAGTTTAAACCTTCGAATAAGATAGCTTTATATGTATGAATCGAATGATGTTATGAACATCATTACTACCTTAAGTTCCTTGGATAAACCTACTGGAAAAGAGAAAAATGGATCTAGCTTCAATGGATCCTTGGATGGCTTGAAGTTCTTGAAGCAGAATCATGACACGAAAACAAGTTCAAGTAAGATCATCACTTGAAATAAGATTGTTATAGTTATAGAAATTGAACCAAAGTTTGAATATGATTATTACCTTGTATTAGAATGATAACCTACTGTAAGAAACAAAGATTTCTTGAGGTTGAATGATCACCTTACAAGATTGGAAGTGAGCTAGCAAACTTGAAAGTATTCTTGATTTTATGAAACTAGAACTTTTGGAATTTATGAAGAACACTTAGAACTTGAAGATAGAACTTGAGAGAGATCAATTAGATGAAGAAAATTGAAGAATGAAAGTGTTTGTAGGTGTTTTTGGTCGTTGGTGTATGGATTAGATATAAAGGATATGTAATTTTGTTTTCATGTAAATAAGTCATGAATGATTACTCATATTTTTGTAATTTTATGAGATATTTCATGCTAGTTGCCAAATGATGGTTCCCACATGTGTTAGGTGACTCACATGGGCTGCTAAGAGCTGATCAATGGAGTGTATATACCAATAGTACATACATCTAAAAGCTGTGTATTGTACGAGTACGAATACGGGTGCATACGAGTAGAATTGTTGATGAAACTGAACGAGGATGTAATTGTAAGAATTTTTGTTAAGTAGAAGTATTTTGATAAGTGTATTGAAGTCTTTCAAAAGTGTATAAATACATATTAAAACACTACATGTATATACATTTTAACTGAGTCGTTAAGTCATCGTTAGTCGTTACATGTAAGTGTTGTTTTGAAACCTTTAGGTTAACGATCTTGTTAAATGTTGTTAACCCAATGTTTATAATATCAAATGAGATTTTAAATTATTATATTATCATGATATTGTCATGTATGAATATCTCTTAATATGATATATATACATTAAATGTCTTTACAACGATAATCGTTACATATATGTCTCGTTTAAAAATCATTAAGTTAGTAGTCTTGTTTTTACATATGTAGTTCATTGTTAATATACTTAATGATATGTTTACTTATCATAGTATCATGTTAACTATATATATATCCATATATATGTCATCAAATAGTTTTTACAAGTTTTAACGTTCGTGAATCACCGGTCAACTTGGGTGGTCAATTGTCTATATGAAACATATTTCAATTAATCAAGTCTTAACAAGTTTGATTGCTTAACATGTTGGAAACATTTAATCATGTAAATATCAATCTCAATTAATATATATAAACATGGAAAAGTTTGGGTCACTACAAAATTCAAGTCAAGTCGTAGTGTATCACAATCCTAATGCTCGAGATTATCATGCAAAAGTCAACAAAAATCAAATTGATCCTAAATGACTTCTAAAAATTCATACGTGTTTATTATATAGCTTAAATATAGTTGTTATATATATTTAAATATATTTATCAAATTTTATTAGAGTAAATAATAATACAAGTCATTTATTAATAAATAAAAATTTATATTAAAATTTATATATAAAAATATACTTTTATATATTTTAAGTAATAAAATTTATACAGTTCACTCAATATTATAAAAACATGGTGGTATGTATTATTAATGTAATTATATTACGTGTGGTAAAAATATCTTTGTATTACATATTTGTTTGATAAAATAATGTTGATAATAATAATAAGTAACAGTTGTATTATTTTATAATAATAATTATTATTATTATTATTCTACTAATAATAATAACAAGATTTATATTTACAAATGATGATATTAAATATGATAAAATGATAATTCTAATCATGATAATTATAACGATACTTTTTAATATTAACTGTAATAATAATAATATCTTATATAATAGTAATAATTCTATTCAAAATGATAATTTTTAATATACTAAAATGATAATAAAAATGATATTTTATAATAACAACGACATTTCTATTAAAAATGATAATTTTAATAAAAATGATAGTTTTAATATAAATGATACTTTTAATAATAATAATAATAATGATAAAAATAATGAAAAAGGATATTTTTCTCTTAAATCAATATCATACAATATTTTAATTTCATCATGATATTTATACTCGTTATTTCCTAATCGATTTGTTTAATAGCTTTTAGTCCTCTTTTAAATCACATTCATAATATTGATAATAATATTAGTCATAATAATTAAATGATACTAATATTAGTTTTAATTGATAATGATACTAGTAATAATAAATATTAATGATAATACTATTAATAATATTAATATTATTAATAATATTAACAATAACTATTAATGATAATAACGATAGTAATAACAATAACAATTTTTAATGATAATATTTATACTAATAATGATAATGATAATAATAATAATTATTATTATTTAGATTTAGATAATAATAATAACGACGATAATAATGAAGATAGTAATAATAATAATTATTTTAACAATAATACTTAAAATTATGGATAATTCAATTGACTACATCTTTTAATCCGTTCATCGAAACTATTCGATATCTAAATGAAAAGTTATTGATTTTTCTCCAGCTTTCCAATGACATGCATATCATATACCTTATCTCAGTAGTATGTGTATTAAACTCATGATCTATCATAAACTATTTTACGACGAAATTAAACATACAAACATGCATAATTATATATACTCGAGCACTAGTCAGGGATACATTACTAATATATAAAAGTTAAGTTATGAGTGCTCACGTATCAATATTGTGATTCAATATTGCAAAAGAGTATGTAGACGCAACGGAGATGATAAACACTAGTTTGACCTCATGAGCATACTCCCGAACATTATCCATAACCTCCATAGCTATAACCCATAATTTTCTTAGCCCTATCCTGCTCGCAAAACCCATTTTGAAAACATGCGAGCAGAACCTCGTCGTAGTATTTTATGTATACTAATAATATCTTGAAATAATATAGAGTGTGTGTATATATATATATATATATATATATATATATATATATATATATATATATATATATATATATATATATATATATATATATATATATTGTAACAACCCAAACCAACCCTCGACCAAACCCCGTGAAAATACAAACAAAAAAAAAAAATTTGCTGTACAGTGACCCAGCGCGCCGCGCCCCCTATCTGGCGCGCCGCGCCAAAACGGCCTGTCCCCGGGCTTTTTAAATGCGAAAAAGATAGACTCGTTCCCGACACTTTCAGACGAAACGCTTTTTACAACACATTAATATAAGTAAAACTAACATGATTAATTAATTAAAACGAGTTTTACATCGCGGGGCCCACATATGCCCAAAATACCCCTTTTAATACAAAATACAACTTCGACCCAATGAGTTTAAGTTCCAACAAACTACGAGCATGATGTTGGGGATAAACTACCCAATCCTAGGTCGAATCCAAGCAAGCATCAAAATGGGAAAATCATCTAATCCCGAGCATACCCTTGCCACGTCCGCCTTCGAACCTAAAAATGTAAACAACGAGAGGGTAAGCTAATGCTTAGTGAATGCAATACTTATACGCATACATACATAATCCAATTACTTGCATACACCTACACAACAACACAATAACATTAGCAAACCGCAATAACAAATAAACGATTAATCGTACGTACAACAAGTCAACATCATTAGCATAGAGATCTCAACAATAATACATGCCAAAAACAAATACGTACAATGCTAATAAAATTACACATCCCAATATACCCAATGTCGACATTCGACTCGATGGTGGCCGACGAAGAGTAGTAGGTCAAAATCGTTAACTACTCACCACCCATCGCACGCGTACGTGGCCGACGAAGAGTAGTAGGTCAAAATCGTTAACTACTCACCACTACGCACCATGAGGCCGACGAAAAGTGCAACCGAAACGTTAACACTTACCTCAATCACAAGGATGGCCGACGAAAAGCGAAACCGCTTACCATCCCATGATAAGTGGCCAACGAAGAGCGGATCCCCAAACGGATACACTCACCACTTACCCCAACACACATATGCGGCCGACGAAGAGCGATAGGTCAAACATTAATAACTCACCACATATCTAAACATACACATGTAGCCGACGAAGAGTGATAGGTCAAACGTTAATCACTCGCTACATGCCCAAACACACACATGTGACCGACAAAGAGTGATAGGTCGAACATTAATCACTCGACACATGCTCACCTCCAATCGTGGTCAACAAAGAGTCATTCCTTTCGGATATAACTCACCACATTCCAAACACCATATATATATACACACGTAGCCGACAAAGAGTGATAGGTCATACGTTTATCACTCGCCACAAACACAAAACGAATATAGCCAACGAAGAGCTATCCACACGGATATTACTCACTATATTTTTCCATCTCAATCGTGGTCCACGAAAAGTGAATCCTAACGGATGTCACTTACCACATCGCACACAAGCAACCAAATTATATACATAAGCGTATAAATATTCCACTCACCTTGAAATACTTGAAGAACGTATCCCGCGATCTTAACTTCTTCCACCGACTTCACGCAAATCACCTACGCAAAGTATACATGCAAATAAGCTACTCACAATGCTTGTTCGACTTAAACAATACATATGTTCTCCTAGAACATCCTATTGACCAACTTTGACCAAAAAACATTTTTCGCTCGAAAACCTTCATAATCACAAATGACTTGTGATTATGCCTCAACAACATCATTTAAACATGGTTTGGTCATTCGATCACTCATTTAAACACATGACCCGCCCATTTGGTCCTAAAGTGTGTTTTACACCCTAATATGCATAAAACGATACTCACAAGTCCAAAACTCATGAAATCACTTCCCGCGTTCCCGAAATAGCTAATCTTAACTCTTTTAGCCATTAAACGCCATTTATAGGGTCGTTTACTCAAAAACCCATTTTATGACCTAAACTAGTCAAACACCCATTTGCAAGTTTTCACTAATAATCACTTTTCATTAAGTTAACTAGTGATATTAACACCCGAAAATGATTATTAACTAACCAATTTCATCATCCACCCAAAACCCACCAACAATGGTCTTCAACACCATTTGCTAGCTTAAACATCCATTCACCAACTAGTGGGTCTTATTCAAGAACACATAATCAAAACCCTAACTTTGAATATCAAATCCAATCAATGAAAATCGGAGTTAGAGCTTACCACAACAACCACGACGTAGCCGTGAACGAGAGGAACAACTTTAACACTCGGGCCTTTGATCGATTCAAGCTCCTTCTTCCCTTTCCCAAGCTTTCTCACTCTTCTCTCTCCCTAGAACTTGAGGTTGAAGATGAGAGTGTTTGTGGACTTGAAAATGATCCAAAAGTGGATCTAAAACTGATCTAAAAGCCACAAATCCGTCCACAAGTGAATGGACCATAATACCCTTCATTTAGACACTTAAAATGCTGAAAAAAACGCATCAGACCCATTCGGCGCGCCGCGCCAAAAGGTCGCGCGCCGCTCCACACTGCAGGTCAGATTTCAGAAACTTGTTTTGGCCATAACTTTTTGACCGTAGCTCCGTTTTCGATGAACCAAATATCGTTGGAAACGTAATAAGATATTCTATCTAATGGTAAGGCTTGGAAACATCAATTCAAACTTTATTTGGGGTTGAAAAGATACGTACACACTTTGTACCTCAAACAACGTCCAGTTTTCTTCGACGTTCGAGCAAGCAACACGTACCTGCTTCGTACACTTCGTATACGCATCGTACACCATAAATACATTATGTACAATAAATATTTGGGTCTTACATATATATATAAAATATATAAATCGATTGAGAGAGTTTAGAGAAATATATTTTCAAGTTTCTATGAAATAATGAAACCTATTGAATTCTATTTATAAAATATTTTTAAATTATTAAAGTGAATTATTAAAGTATGAATTATTAAAGTGAATTATTAAAGTATGAATTATTAAAGTATTAATTATTAAAGTGAATTATTAAAGTATGAATTATTAAAGTGAATTATTAAAGTATTAATTATTAAAGTAAATTATTAAAGTATGAATTATTAAAGTGAATTATTAAAGTTAAAGTAAAGTAAAAGTAAAGTAAAGGTAAAGTTAAAGTATAGTAAAAGTATAAAACTATGTACGTATAATACGCGTATAAATATATATAATATTAATTTAATTCGTTATATATATATTTAATAAAATAAAATATAAATATCGTTATCTTTATCATACTGGTTAAGTAATGAGTTGTCAAAAGTGGTTCTAGATATGTATAAAAGTTATATACATTTTAATAATAAGTAACTTCTTTTTAAACTGAAAACGTTTTTGTACGTCTGAAACTAAATCAAATAAATATGATAATTTTGTTTTCCAAAACTAAATATATTTAAGAATCATTTTGTTAAAAGGTTAAAATAATGAAAATCGTTATATCATAAAACGTTTTAGAAAAGTAGAATTATATATATTCATAATAGGTTTCAAGTTTTTAAATTATAGTCTGTTGGTGAAGCATGGGATAAAGTCCAAAGGTTAAATAAACGTATGAAATCATCTTAATGAAAAATGTCGAGTTACTTATCTTGTCGATATCTAACATCTAAGTTATTTACACTCCACGTTCTAACTTTCATATTAAATAAAATGAAAGTTAACATAGTTATCTTATCAAAGTCACGAGGAAAATATCATAAAACATGAATTGAAAATTAAACAGGAATTTCTACTAACCCTTGTCTAGTTTTCGTTAATTGACATATTTGTTCTTACTTATAAATCACTTTACCATTTTCCGAATGTTATCAAAAAGAATAGATTTCTTAAATTACAGTGGACCTCATAACATAGACCCGTAATCATATCACAATGTATCTGATAATTCAATAATTTGATATTATCTTTTAATTCCGTCGATAAATATATTAAACATATATTGAAACAAATACGTTCATGTAAAGTATTATACATCTAATACTTTGTTAACATTTTCAATTAATATAACTATATATTATATATACATATCTATATACACATAAATGTTCTTGAATCGTCGAGCACAGTCAAAGGGTAATTGATTACATGAATATAGTTCCAAAACATTTTGAGACTCAACATTACAGAGTTTGCTTATCGTGTCGAAATAATATAAAGATTAAGTTTAAATTTGGTCGGAAATTTCCGGGTTGTCATATAGACCACGAGTTATCGTATTCAAAACAGTATGAAAAGTATATACTTATCCGTGGGCACCCGGTAACTAACTTAACGTAATAGTAATACCCCCTAAAAGTACACTTGGCGAGTGCGTATGTCCTCGAAGTATCAAACACCCTTTAAATTCTAGCGCGACTAGCCCGAGTGGGGATGTCAAACCCTATGGATCCATATTTAATATTCGCGTTCACCGGTTCAAAACTAATGATTAAACATTACCGTGCTAAGGGGAATCTTTATGCCGTTATATAACCCACACATATGTAAAGTTTAAGTAATCTTGTCAAGTAAGTAAAACATAAAAAGCGCATGTATTCTCAGTCTCAAAAATAGTATAAGTAAAAAGGGAAGCTATAACTCACAGTGAATAAGCAGTAAAAGTCGATATGAAACGTATGCAGGTAGTAAGTCGGTCCGAAAGGTCGTCAACCTAAGTCAATGGTCACTAGGTCAGTATGTTGTCCCAAAAGGTTAAAAGTGAATAAATTAAGTTTAAGTGTCATCATCATCATCATTCATCATCATAAAAGCTAAGTAAGTTTGACAAGAATGGAGATCGAAACAATAGGCTGACTTCGGTCAGCTGCTACGACCTCTATACAAAACGAAAAGACGCTTAGTCAGTGGCTATGGCTCCGTATATGAGTCCTCTAACCGCTGACCAATTTTCAGAACCTAACAAGTCTTCTTTTGACCGTGGCGACGGTTTAAATGCGAGTAGGTCAGAAATTTCAGCACAACGTTACAAAGGCGTAGTGACTTTCGGAGGGCTATAAATCCTAAACCGTATATCGGATTAAGACGAGGCCTAAACGAAAAGTCATCTACTCGAAACGAACTAACTGAAAATAAATTTTTCAGAAGTCCAGGAATCTGATCAGATCCCAAAATACAGTAAGCAAGTGCTCAGTTGGGGTTCTTGGTGCTTGATGCTCATCACGGTTCTCATCCTTGATGCTTGTAAGCTTCAAGTGTACAAATCTTTGATGGGTTAGCATCACCTTGACCAAGATTCAACCATCAACACACAATATGTTAAGACCAAGTAAGAACACAACTCATTTAAGAGTCTTAGATGGATGATGAACCAAGGTTACATCATATCCTTAGTCTTAACACAAATACAAGTCCTGTTTATGAAATGTCCCGTTCTTATTGATTAAAAACGTTCCATATTAATTGATTTCGTTGCGAGGTTTTGACCTCTATATGAGACATTTTTCAAAGACTGCATTCATTTTAAAACAAACCATAACCTTTATTTCATCAATAAAGGTTTAAAAAGCTTTACGTAGATTATCAAATAATGATAATCTAAAATATCCTGTTTACACACGACCATTACATAATGGTTTACAATACAAATATGTTACAACAAAATAAGTTTCTTGAATGCAGTTTTTACACAATATCATACAAGCATGGACTCCAAATCTCGTCCTTATTTAAGTATGCGACAGCGGAAGCTCTTAATAATCACCTGAGAATAAACATGCTTAAAACGTCAACAAAAATGTTGGTGAGTTATAGGTTTAACCTATATATATCAAATCATAATAATAGACCACAAGATTTCATATTTCAATACACATCCCATACATAGAGATAAAAATCATTCATAAGGTGAACACCTGGTAACCGACATTAACAAGATGCATATATAAGAATATCTCCATCATTCCGGGAAACCCTTCGGATATGATATAAATTTCGAAGTACTAAAGCATCCGGTACTTTGGATGGGGTTTGTTAGGCCCAATAGATCAATCTTTAGGATTCGCGTCAATTAGGGTGTCTGTTCCCAAATTCTTAGATTACCAGACTTAATAAAAAGGGGCATATTCGATTTCGATAATTCAACCATAGAATGTAGTTTCACGTACTTGTGTCTATTTTGTAAATCATTTATAAAACCTGCATGTATTCTCATCCCAAAAATATTAGATTTTAAAAGTGGGACTATAACTCACTTTCACATATTTTTACTTCGTCGGGAAGTAAGACTTGGCCACTGGTTGATTCACGAACCTATAACAATATATACATTTATATCAAAGTATGTTCAAAATATATTTACAACACTTTTAATATATTTTGATGTTTTAAGTTTATTAAGTCAGCTTTCCTCGTTAGTAACCTATAACTAGTTGTCCACAGTTAGATGTACAGATATAAATCGATAAATATTATCTTGAATCAATCCATGACCCAGTGTATACGTATCTCAGTATTGATCACAACTCAAACTATATATATTTTGAAATCAACCTCAACCCTGTATAGCTAACTCCAACATTCACATATAGAGTGTCTATGGTTGTTCCGAAATATATATAGATGTGTCGACATGATAGGTCGAAACATTGTATACGTGTCTATGGTATCTCAAGATTACATAATATACAATACAAGTTGATTAAGTTATGGTTGAAATAGATTTGTTACCAATTTTCACGTAGCTAAAATGAGAATAATTATCCAATCTTGTTTTACCCATAACTTCTTCATTTTAAATCCGTTTTGAGTGAATCAAATTGCTATGATTTCATGTTGAACTCTATTTTATGAATCAAAACAGAAAAAGTATAGGTTTATTGTCGGAAAAATAAGTTACAAGTCATTTTTGTAAAGGTAGTCATTTCAGTCGAAAGAACGACGTCTAGATGACCATTTTAGAAAACATACTTCCACTTTGAGTTTAACCATAATTTTTGGATATAGTTTCATGTTCATAATAAAAATCATTTTCTCAGAATAACAACTTTTAAATCAAAGTTTATCATAGTTTTTAATTAACTAACCCAAAACAGCCCGCGGTGTTACTACGACGGCGTAAATCCGGTTTTACGGTGTTTTTCGTGTTTCCAGGTTTTAAATCATTAAGTTAGCATATCATATAGATATATAACATGTGTTTAGTTGATTTTAAAAGTCAAGTTAGAAGGATTAACTTTTGTTTGCGAACAAGTTTAGAATTAACTAAACTATGTTCTAGTGATTACAAGTTTAAACCTTCGAATAAGATAGGTTTATATGTATGAATCGAATGATGTTATGAATATCATTAATACCTTAAGTTCCTTGGATAAACTTACTAGAAAAGAGAAAAATGGATCTAGCTTCAACGGATCCTTGGATGGCTCGAAGTTCTTGAAGCAGAATCATGACACGAAAACAAGTTCAAGTAAGATCATCACTTGAAATAAGATTGTTATAGTTATAGAAATTGAACCAAAGTTTTAATATGATTATTACCTTGTATTAGAATGATAACCTACTGTAAGAAACAAAGATTTCTTGAGGTTGGATGATCACCTTACAAGATTGGAAGTGAGCTAGCAAACTTGAAAGTATTCTTGATTTTATGTAACTAGAACTTGTAGAATTTATGAAGAACACTTAGAACTTGAATATAGAACTTGATAGAGATCAATTAGATGAATAAAATTGAAGAATGAAAGTGTTTGTAGGTGTTTTTGGT
The DNA here is from genome assembly GCF_046630445.1 of Rutidosis leptorrhynchoides. Classification (NCBI taxonomy): domain Eukaryota; kingdom Viridiplantae; phylum Streptophyta; class Magnoliopsida; order Asterales; family Asteraceae; genus Rutidosis; species Rutidosis leptorrhynchoides. The sequence continues at coordinate 219,080,636 of NC_092343.1, read as the reverse complement.
CGTTGGTGTATGGATTAGATATAAAGGATATGTAATTTTGTTTTCATGTAAATAAGTCATGAATGATTACTCATATTTTTGTAATTTTATGAGATATTTCATGCTAGTTGCCAAATGATGGTTCTCACATGTGTTAGGTGACTCACATGGGCTGCTAATAGCTGATCATTGGAGTGTATATACCAATAGTACATACATCTAAAAGCTGTGTATTGTACGAGTACGAATATGGGTGCATACGAGTAGAATTGTTGATGAAACTGAACGAGGATGTAATTGTAAGCATTTTTGTTAAGTAGAAGTATTTTGATAAGTATATTGAAGTCTTTCAAAAGTGTATAAATACATATTAAAACACTACATGTATATACATTTTAACTGAGTCGTTAAGTCATCGTTAGTCGTTACATGTAAGTGTTGTTTTGAAACCTTTAGGTTAACGATCTTGTTAAATGTTGTTAACCCAATGTTTATAATATCAAATGAGATTTTAAATTATTATATTATCATGATATTATCATGTATGAATATCTCTTAATATGATATATATACATTAAATGTCTTTACAACGATAATCGTTACATTTATGTCTCGTTTAAAAATCATTAAGTTAGTAGTCTTGTTTTTACATATGTAGTTCATTGTTAATATACTTAATGATATGTTTACTTATCATAGTATCATGTTAACTATATATATATCCATATATATGTCATCATATAGTTTTTACAATTTTTAACGTTCGTGAATCACCGGTCAACTTGGGTGGTCAATTGTCTATATGAAACATATTTCAATTAATCAAGTCTTAACAAGTTTGATTACTTAACATGTTGGAAACATTTAATCATGTAAATATCAATCTCAATTAATATATATAAACATGGAAAAGTTCGGGTCACTACAGTACCTACCCGTTAAATAAATTTCGTCCCGAAATTTTAAGCTGTTGAAGGTGTTGACGAATCTTCTGGAAATAGATGCGGGTATTTCTTCTTCATCTGATCTTCACGCTCCCAGGTGAACTCGGGTCCTCTACGAGCATTCCATCAAACCTTAACAATTGGTATCTTGTTTTGCTTAAGTCTTTTAACCTTACGATCCATTATTTCGACGGGTTCTTCGATGAATTGGAGTTTTTTGTTGATTTGGATTTCATCTAACGTAATAGTGAGATCTTCTTTAGCAAAACATTTCTTCAAATTCGAGACGTGAAAAGTGTTATGTACAGCCGCGAGTTGTTGAGGTAACTCAAGTCGGTAAGCTACTGGTCCGACACGATCAATAATCTTGAATGGTCCAATATACCTTGGATTTAATTTCCCTCGTTTACCAAATCGAACAACGCCTTTCCAAGGTGCAACTTTAAGCATGACCATCTCTCCAATTTCAAATTCTATATCTTTTCTTTTAATGTCAGCGTAGCTCTTTTGTCGACTTTGGGCGGTTTTCAACCGTTGTTGAATTTGGATGATCTTCTCGGTAGTTTCTTGTATAATCTTCTGACCCGTAATCTGTCTATCCCCCACTTCACTCCAACAAATCGGAGACCTTCACTTTCTACCATAAAGTGCTTCAAACGGTGCCATCTAAATGCTTGAATGGTAGCTGTTGTTGTAGGGAAATTCTGCTAACGGTAGATGTCGATCCCAATTGTTTCCGAAATCAATAACACATGCTCGTAGCATGTCTTCAAGCGTTTGTATCGTCCTTTCGCTCTGCCCATCAGTTTGTGGATGATAGGCAGTACTCATGTCTAGACGAGTTCCTAATGCTTGTTGTAATGTCTGCCAGAATCTTGAAATAAATCTGCCATCCCTATCAGAGATAATAGAGATTGGTATTCCATGTCTGGAGACGACTTCCTTCAAATACAGTCGTGCTAACTTCTCCATCTTGTCATCTTCTCTTATTGGCAGGAAGTGTGCTGATTTGGTGAGACGATCAACTATTACCCAAATAGTATCAAAACCACTTACAGTCCTTGGCAATTTAGTGATGAAATCCATGGTAATGTTTTCCCATTTCCATTCCGGGATTTCGGGTTGTTGAAGTAGACCTGATGGTTTCTGATGCTCAGCTTTGACCTTAGAACACGTCAAACATTCTCCTACGTATTTAGCAACATCGGCTTTCATACCCGGCCACCAAAAAAGTTTCTTGAGATCCTTGTACATCTTCCCCGTTCCAGGATGTATTGAGTATCTGGTTTTATGAGCTTCTCTAAGTACCATTTCTCTCATATCTCCAAATTTTGGTACCCAAATCCTTTCAGCCCTATACCGGGTTCCGTCTTCCCGAATATTAAGATGCTTCTCCGATCCTTTGGGTATTTCATCCTTTAAATTTCCCTCTTTTAAAACTCCTTGTTGCGCCTCCTTTATTTGAGTAGTAAGGTTATTATGAATCATTATATTCATAGATTTTACTCGAATGGGTTCTCTGTCCTTCCTGCTCAAGGCATCGGCTACCACATTTGCCTTCCCCGGGTGGTAACGAATCTCAAAGTCGTAATCATTCAACAATTCAATCTACCTACGCTGCCTCATATTCAGTTGTTTCTGATTAAATATGTGTTGAAGACTTTTGTGGTCGGTATATATAATACTTTTGACCCCATATAAGTAGTGCCTCTAAGTCTTTAATGCAAAAACAACCGCGCCTAATTCCAAATCATGCGTCGTATAATTTTGTTCGTGAATCTTCAATTGTCTAGACGCATAAGCAATCACCTTCGTTCGTTGCATTAATACACAACCGAGACCTTGCTTTGATGCGTCACAATAAATCACAAAATCATCATTCCCTTCAGGCAATGACAATATAGGTGCCGTAGTTAGCTTTTTCTTCAATAACTGAAACGCTTTCTCTTGTTCATCATTCCATTCAAATTTATTCCCTTTATGCGTTAATGCAGTCAAGGGTTTTGCTATTCTGGAAAAGTCTTGGATGAACCTTCTGTAGTAACCAGCTAGTCCTAAAAACTGGCGTATGTGTTTCGAAGTTTTTGGGGTTTCCCACTTTTCAACAGTTTCTATCTTTGCCGGATCCACCTTAATACCTTCTTTGTTCACTGTGTGACCGAGGAATTGAACTTCTTCCAACCAAAATGCACACTTTGAAAACTTAGCGTACAATTCTTCCTTCCTCAATACTTCTAACACCTTTCTCAAATGTTCACCGTGTTCTTGGTCATTCTTTGAGTAAATAAGTATGTCATCAATGAAAACAATGACAAACTTGTCAAGGTATGGTCCACACACTCGGTTCATAAGGTCCATGAACATAGCTGGTGCATTAGTTAAACCAAACGGCATGACCATAAACTCGTAATGACCGTAACGTGTTCTGAAAGCAGTCTTTGGAATATCATCTTCTTTCACCCGCATTTGATGATAACCGGAACGTAAGTGAATCTTTGAATAAACAGACGAGCCTTGTAGTTGATCAAATAAGTCGTCGATTCTCGGTAGTGGGTAGCGGTTCTTGATGGTAAGTTTGTTCAACTCTCGGTAGTCGATACACAACCTGAATGTACCATCTTTCTTCTTGACAAACAAAACAGGAGCTCCCCACGGTGATGTGCTTGGTCGAATGAAACCACGCTCTAAAAGTTCTTGTAATTGGCTTTGCAGTTCTTTCATCTCTCTGGGTGCGAGTCTGTAAGGAGCACGAACTATTGGTGCAGCTCCTGGTACAAGATCTATTTGAAATTCAACGGATCGATGTGGGGGTAATCCCGGTAATTCTTTCAGAAATACATCGGGAAATTCTTTTGCAATGGGAACATCATTGATGCTCTTTTCTTCAGTTTGTACTTTCTCGACGTGTGCTAGAACAGCATAGCAACCTTTTCTTATTAGTTTTTGTGCCTTCAAATTACTAATAAGATGTAGCTTCGTGTTGCCCTTTTCTCCGTACACCATTAAGGGTTTTCCTTTTTCTCGTATAATGCGAATTGCATTTTTGTAACAAACGATCTCTGCTTTCACTTCTTTCAACCAGTCCATACCGATTATCACATCAAAACTCCCTAACTCTACTGGTATCAAATCAATCTTAAATGTTTCGCTAACCAGTTTAATTTCTCGATTCCGACATATATTATCTGCTGAAATTAATTTACCATTTGCTAATTCGAGTAAAAATTTACTATCCAAAGGCGTCAATGGACAACTTAATTTAGCACAAAAATCTCTACTCATATAGCTTCTATCCGCACCCGAATCAAATAAAACGTAAGTAGATTTATTGTCAATAAGAAACGTACCCGTAACAAGCTCCGGGTCTTCCTGTGCCTCTGCCGCATTAATATTGAAAACTATTCCGCGGCCTTGTCCATTCGTGTTCTCCTGGTTCGGGCAATTTCTAATAATGTGGTCCGGTTTTCCACATTTATAACAAACTACATTGGCATAACTTGCTCCGACACTACTTGCTCCGCCATTACTCGTTCCGACACCATTTGTTCCTTTCGTTCTATTAACCCCTTGTCCGTAGACCTCACACTTCGTCGCGCTATGACCATTTCTTTTACACTTGTTGCAAAATTTGGTGCAGAACCCCGAGTGATACTTTTCACACCTTTGGCATAGCTGCTTCTGATTGTTGTTGTTGTTGCGGTTATTATTGTTGTTGGGATGATTGTTGTAGTTGCTGTTGTTGTTGTTGTTGTTGTTGTTGTTGTTGTTGTTGTTGTTGTTGTTGTTGTTGTTGGGCCGTTTGTTGTAGTTACGATTGATGTTGCGATTGTTGGGATAATTGTTGCGATTATTGTTGTAATTGCTGTTGTTGTTGTATTGGTGATTCTTATCACCGTTTTCCTCCCACTTTCTTTTGACTTGCTTCACATTGGCCTCTTCAGCAGTCAGTTCTTTAATTCTTTCTTCAATCTGGTTCACTAGTTTGTGAGCCATTCTACATGCCTGTTGTATGGAGGCAGGCTCGTGTGAACTTATATCTTCTTGGATTCTTTCCGGTAATCCTTTCACAAACGCGTCGATCTTCTCTTCCTCATCTTCGAATGCTCCCGGACACAATAGGCACAATTCTGTGAATCGTCTTTCGTACGTGGTAATATCAAATCCTTGGGTTCGTAACCCTCTAAGTTCTGTCTTGAGCTTATTGACCTCGGTTCTGGGACGGTACTTCTCGTTCATCAAGTGCTTGAATGCTGACTACGGTAGTGCGTACGCATCGTCTTGTCCCACTTGCTCTAGATAGGTATTCCACCTTGTTAACGCAGAACCTGTGAAGGTATGCGTAGCGTACTTCACTTTGTCCTCTTCAGTACACTTACTTATGGCAAACACCGATTCGACCTTCTCGGTCCTCCGTTTCAATCCGATCGGTCCTTCGGTTCCATCAAATTCCAAAGGTTTGCAGGCAGTGAATTCTTTGTAGGTGCATCCTACACGATTTCCTGTACTGCTAGATCCAAGGTTATTGTTGGTATGTAGCGCAGCCTGTACTGCGGCTATGTTTGAAGCTAGAAAAGTACGGAATTCCTCTTCATTCATATTCACGGTGTGTCTAGTAGTCGGTGCCATTTCCTTCAAAATAGTCAAATGTAACAAGTTAATCATACAGAATATTAAGAGTAGTTAATAGTATTTCGTAGCATAATATGAACTCATTTATAAAAGCTTTTTCTTCATATTAGCGTTTTATAAGTTTAAATTCGGGTAGTACCTACCCGTTAAGTTCATACTTAGTAGCTAATATACAATTCAACTACTACAATTCTATATGAAAAACTGATTATAATAATATTTCGCGTTCAAACTTTTACACAATATTTTACAAACTTACAATACCGCTTATTTTACATATAGCATGAAATATAGCACACAATAAATTTGATACAAGATGGTTGTGAAGATAATTCTAGCTAGTACACAAGTCGTTTAGCAAAGGCAATAAAGACACGTAATTCATACGTCCAGAAACAAGTCATGCATTCTGGTTTTACTAGGATTACTTCCCATCCTTGGTCTTGTGGAACATAACCGTTATGGCCGTTGATAAGACAGCGTGTTGTAACGTCGTCAAAGGGACGAGGGTTACGTAATGTCCAACAGTCCCGTAACAATTTAAAAACCTCATTTCTTACCCCAATTACCGACTCCGTCACTTGTGGAAACGTTTTGTTTAATAGTTGTAGCCCGATGTTCTTGTTCTCACTTTGGTGAGAAGCGAACATTACTAATCCGTAAGCATAACATGCTTCTTTATGTTGCATGTTAGCCGCTTTTTCTAAATCACGAAGTCCAATATTCGGATATATTGAGTCAAAATAATTTCTTAACCCATTGCGTAAAATAGCATTTGGGTTCCCCGCAATATATACGTCAAAGTAAACACATCGTAACTTATGGATTTTCCAATGTGATATCCCCCATCTTTCGAACGAAAGCCTTTTATAAACCAAGGCATTCTTGGAACGTTTTTCGAATGTCTTATAAACTGATCTCGCCTTAAATAGTTGTGCCGAAGAATTCTGACCGACTCTAGACAAGATTTCATCAATCATGTCTCCTGGTAGGTCTCTTAAAATATTGGGTTGTCTATCCATTTTGTGTTTTTATACTGTAAAATAGACAAGAGTTAGATTCATAAAAAAAATACTTATTAATATAAGCAATTTTTACATATATCATAAGGCATAAGCACACTATATTACATATATTACACCACACGAATACAACTATCTTATTCCGACTCGCTTGTTTCTTCTTCTTCGGTTTTGGTTCATTTTGCCAAGTTTCTAGGGATATATGATGTTCCCCTAATATGAGCCGTCGTTTTCCACATTGGTTTTGAAAAACCTGGTGGTTTAGAGGTTCCCGGGTCATTGTTACAACTTAAGGACTTCGGGGGTTGACGATACATATAAAGTTCATCGGGGTTGGAATTAGATTTCTCTATTTTTATGCCCTTTCCCTTATTATTTTCTTTTGCCTTTTTAAATTCAGTTGGGGTAATTTCTATAACATCATCGAAATTCTCGTCGGAATCCGATTCATCGGGGAATTGGTAATCCTCCCAATATTTTGATTCCTTGGCGGAAACACCATTGACCATAATTAACCTTGGTCGGTTGGTTGAGGATTTTCTTTTACTTAACCGTTTTATTATTTCCCCCACCGGTTCTATTTCTTCATCCGGTTCCGATTCTTCTTCCGGTTCCGATTCTTCTTCCGGTTCCGACTCTTCTTCCGGTTCCTCTTCGGGAACTTGTGAATCAGTCCACGAATCATTCCAATTTACATTTGACTCTTCATTATTATTAGGTGAGTCAATGGGACTTGTTCTAGAGGTAGACATCTATCACATAATATCAAACGCGTTAAGAGATTAATATATCACATAATATTCACATGTTAAAAATATATAGTTTCCAACAAAATTTGTTAAGCAATCATTTTTCTAGTAAACACGGTCGAAGTCCAGACTCACTAATGCATCCTAACAAACTCGATAAGACACACTAATGCAAAATTCTGGTTCTCTAAGACCAACTCTCAGATACCAACTGAAATGTCCTGTTCTTATTGATTAAAAACGTTCCATATTAATTGATTTCGTTGCGAGGTTTTGACCTCTATATGAGACATTTTTCAAAGACTGTATTCATTTTAAAACAAACCATAACCTTTATTTCATCAATAAAGGTTTAAAAAGCTTTACGTAGATTATCAAATAATGATAATCTAAAATATCCTGTTTACACACGACCATTACATAATGGTTTACAATACAAATATGTTACAACAAAATAAGTTTCTTGAATGCAGTTTTTACACAATATCATACAAGCATGGACTCCAAATCTCGTCCTTATTTAAGTATGCGACAGCGGAAGCTCTTAATAATCACCTGAGAATAAACATGCTTAAAACGTCAACAAAAATGTTGGTGAGTTATAGGTTTAACCTATATATATCAAATCATAATAATAGACCACAAGATTTCATATTTCAATACACATCCCATACATAGAGATAAAAATCATTCATATGGTGAACACCTGGTAACCGACATTAACAAGATACATATATAAGAATATCCCCATCATTCCGGGAAACCCTTCGGATATGATATAAATTTCGAAGTACTAAAGCATTCGGTACTTTGGATGGGGTTTGTTAGGCCCAATAGATCTATCTTTAGGATTCGCGTCAATTAGGGTGTCTGTTCCCTAATTCTTAGATTACCAGACTTAATAAAAAGGGGCATATTCAATTTCGATAATTCAACCATAGAATGTAGTTTCACGTACTTGTGTCTATTTTGTAAATCATTTATAAAACCTGCATGTATTCTCATCCCAAAAATATTAGATTTTAAAAGTGGGACTATAACTCACTTTCACAGATTTTTACTTCGTCGGGAAGTAAGACTTGGCCACTGATTGATTCACGAACCTATAACAATATATACATATATATCAAAGTATGTTCAAAATATATTTACAACACTTTTAATATATTTTGATGTTTTAAGTTTATTAAGTCAGCTGTCCTCGTTAGTAACCTATAACTAGTTGTCCACAGTTAGATGTACAGAAATAAATCGATAAATATTATCTTGAATCAATCCACGACCCAGTGTATACGTATCTCAGTATTGATCACAACTCAAACAATATATATTTTGGAATCAACCTCAACCCTGTATAGCTAACTCCAACATTTACATATAGAGTGTCTATGGTTGTTCCGAAATATATATAGATGTGTCGACATGATAGGTCGAAACATTGTATATGTGTCTATTGTATCTCAAGATTACATAATATACAATACAAGTTAATTAAGTTATGGTTGGAATAGATTTGTTACCAATTTTCACGTAGCTAAAATGAGAAAAATTATCCAATCTTGTTTTACCCATAACTTCTTCATTTTAAATCCGTTTTGAGTGAATCAAATTGCTATGGTTTCATATTGAACTCTATTTTATGAATCTAAACAGAAAAAGTATAGGTTTATAGTCGGAAAAATAAGTTACAAGTCGTTTTTGTAAAGGTAGTCATTTCAGTCGAAAGAACGACGTCTAGATGACCATTTTAGAAAACATACTTCCACTTTGAGTTTAACCATAATTTTTGGATATAGTTTCATGTTCATAATAAAAAACATTTTCTCAGAATAACAACTTTTAAATCAAAGTTTATCATAGTTTTTAATTAACTAACCCAAAACAGCCCGCGGTGTTACTACGACGGCGTAAATCCGATTTTACGGTGTTTTTCGTGTTTTCAGGTTTTAAATCATTAAGTTAGCATATAATATAGATATAGAACATGTGTTTAGTTGATTTTAAAAGTCAAGTTAGAAGGATTAACTTTTGTTTTCGAACAAGTTTAGAATTAACTAAACTATGTTCTAGTGATTACAAGTTTAAACCTTCGAATAAGATAGGTTTATATGTATGAATCGAATGATGTTATGAACATCATTACTACCTTAAGTTCCTTGGATAAACCTACTGGAAAAGTGAAAAATGGATCTAGCTTCAACGGATCCTTGGATGGCTCGAAGTTCTTGAAGCAGAATTATGACACGAAAACAAGTTCAAGTAAGATCATCACTTGAAATAAGATTGTTATAGTTATAGAAATTGAACCAAAGTTTGAATATAATTATTACCTTGTATTAGAATGATAACCTATTATAAGAAACAAAGATTTCTTGAGGTTGGATGATCACCTTACAAGATTGGAAGTGAGCTAGCAAACTTGAAAGTATTCTTGATTTTATGTAACTAGAACTTGTAGAATTTATGAAGAACACTTAGAACTTGAAGATAGAACTTGAGAGAGATCAATTAGATGAAGAAAATTAAAGAATGAAAGTGTTTGTAGGTGTTTTTGGTCGTTGGTGTATGGATTAGATATAAAGGATATGTAATTTTATTTTCATGTAAATAAGTCATGAATGATTACTCATATTTTTATAATTTTATGAGATATTTCATGCTAGTTGCCAAATGATGGTTCCCACATGTGTTAGGTGACTCACATGGGCTGCTAAGAGCTGATCATTGGAGTGTATATACCAATAGTACATACATCTAAAAGCTGTGTATTGTACGAGTACGAATACGGGTGCATACGAGTAGAATTGTTGATGAAACTGAACGAGGATGTAATTGTAAGCATTTTTGTTAAGTAGAAGTATTTTGATAAGTGTATTGAAGTCTTTCAAAAGTGTATAAATACATATAAAAACACTACATGTATATACATTTTAACTGAGTCGTTAAGCCATCGTTAGTCGTTACATGTAAGTGTTGTTTTGAAACCTTTAGGTTAACGATCTTGTTAAATGTTGTTAACCCAATGTTTATAATATCAAATGAGATTTTAAATTATTATATTATCATGATATTATCATGTATGAATATCTCTTAATATGATATATATACATTAAATGTCTTTACAACGATAATCGTTACATTTATGTCTCGTTTAAAAATCATTAAGTTAGTAGTCTTGTTTTTACATATGTAGTTCATTGTTAATATACTTAATGATATGTTTACTTATCATAGTATCATGTTAACTATATATATATCCATATATATGTCATCATATAGTTTTTACAAGTTTTAACGTTCGTGAATCACCGGTCAACTTGGGTGGTCAATTGTCTATATGAAACATATTTCAATTAATCAAGTCTTAACAAGTTTGATTGCTTAACATGTTGGAAATATTTAATCATGTAAATATCAATCTCAATTAATATATATAAACATGGAAAAGTTTGGGTCACTACAGTTTACAACTAAAGCTATAAACTTTACTTCAATCAAACAAATATGAACACAATCTTAATCAAATGAAGTGATGGAACCCTAAGCTAGAGAGCTTGGATCCTTTTCACACAAGTTATAAGATTACAAAGCTAGAAAGCTTGAATCTTTGGTGTTCTTGAAGACCTTGAAGCATAAAGCTTAGATCTTCAAGTTATATGAAGATCACAAACACAAGTTTTGATCTTTATAACATAATAATGAGATCATAAGTTAGAAAACTTAGATCCAACAAAAGAAATGAAGATTCAAAGCTAGAAAGCTTGAATCTTGGTTGTTCTTGAAGATCTTGAAGCATAAAGCTTGGATCTTTAAGTTACATGAAGATTACAAACACAATTTTGAATCTTTATAACAAAATAACAAGATTAAAGCTAAAAGATTTAGATCTACAAAATAGGTGAAGATTCAAAGCTAGAAAGCTTGAATCTTCCATGTTCTTGAAGGATTCAAATCCATGTTTAAATCTACAAGATGTAATCAAGATCAAAAGCTAAAAAGCTAGACCCATGATGATGATGATGAAATCGTGAAAGAGAAGAGAAGAAGAAGAAGAAAAATCAAATACTTACACTTTTTAGAGAGAGAAAGAACTAGAGAAAGAATTAGAGAGTAAGTGTGTGTAAATTACAAATGAAAGCAAGTGTAAAATGGATGGAATAAGGCTTGTATTTATAGGTGGTGAGGTTGTGGGTGGGTGGTCTAGGGCGTAGGTTTTCAAGGGGACAAGGGGGACACATTTTTTACTTTTTGGTTAATGGTTGTCTAAAGTTGGTGCTTATGTTAGGATCTCATGCAACATTAAGGATAATATTTGATAAAAATGCTAGTATGTTCCCTCTAATAAATGGGCATTTGTCTTTCATTAATATGGGTCACTAACTTATTTAAATTGGGCTAATTAAATAGCCCATTAGCTAGTGTAGGGTGAGCTAAGGTCCAACAAGATAGAAAGTCCAACAAGACTAACTAGTGTGCTCTAGTAAATTACTAAGCGTAATTAAGCATCCAAAAGCCCAAGTAATTCTTATTATAAAATAACAATTAGTATTTCGTAGTCATAGTATTCCGATTACGACAAAAGTTAAACGTGTACGCAGTACGCAGTTCGTTAAAAACGTCAAGTAACACTAACGGTCATAAAGGCTTCCGGGGGTTAAGTTAAGTATCCTACGTACTTAATGATATGTTTTAACATATAAACGAAAGTATTCAACATGTAGAGAGTCCCCAGAGTATAATGTATCTCAGTAGGCATAAATACGCAGTTTCGCGAAAACACAAAGCACAAAAGCAAGTCGAAAAAGTCGGGTCGTTACAACACATATAATTAAAATAAATGCATAATTAGTCACACAATTATGCCTAAGGACAAAAAGGTCATCTTACATCTATGCCCGATCTGAGGATGTTACAGAATTGGGCCTGGTGGTCGATAGGTATGGGCCGATTAATAAAAATTGAGTGTAATTTGGTAATTTTTGCATTGTAACTCTATTTATTAGTTTTAGACTTTTAGTCTTACTTTGGTCATTGTGGAGTTGTAATTGTTTGGGATGTTCACTAAAAACGTCCCTTCGGGCATCCCGTTGTAGTTATACTTAGTTTTCAATGTATATAAAATTCTACTTGGGGTTGCGTCCCTATATATATATATATATATATATATATATATATATATATATATATATATATATATATATATATATATATATATATATATATATATATATAGGGGCACGATTCATGGATAAGTTTAAAAGGAGTACAAACCGGATAAGTAAAATAAAAATTTTTTTTTTTGAATTTTTTTTTACATTCATAAATCTGCATTAAAATGCACCTCTAATCAATTTTTTTCATAAAAAAAAGTTCAAAATCTTTCAAAAATCGATGATGAATGGTAAAATTAACCATTCATCGGGTTAATTTATCATTCATCTTGTTTACGATTAATGATAAAATTAATCAATGCTAAAAAAACCAGATGAATGGTTAAATTAACCATTCATCTGTTTTTTTATCATTCATCGCGAACAAAAATGAATGATAAATTAACCAGATGAATGGTTAATTTTACCATTCATCATCAATTTTTACCATTCATCATCGATGTTTACCATTCATCATCGATTTTCGACCGATTTTGTTCAAAAGCTTTTTAAAATTTTTTCGTTTTCTTCTATTTGCATATTAAATGATCGTTTTTTTAAATAAAAAAAATTTGAAATTTTACTTATCCAGTTTGTGCCCCATTTAGTGCTTATCCATGGATTGGTCCAATATATATATATATATATATATATATATATATATATATATATATATATATATATAAAGTTAAAGGTTGTACTTTCATGGCAATTTAACTTATCTAGAGCTTGCTATTTAAAACTCTTATTCATGAAAAATATGTTAGTGTGTTTATTTATAATGTATAGTATATGAAGTTCTTGATTTTTTTCGATCTTTGAACTTGCTGATTGATTGATCTAAGAATCAATTTAAGTTAGTTATGTGTTCCTTCGTCGAGTTTGATTTTAATAGGCAAACATAGTTTAATTTTTTCTTATTACTATTATTATTACTATTATGTGATGTACTATTATTAATACTAACATTTGTCAATTATAACACATTGTTAAAAAAAATTCTTTTAAAAACCCGTAATTCTAAGGATCTCTGCACTAAGTAGTATATATTCAAAAGCCATAAAAAAGCAAATATAATTTTGAAAAGCAAATGTACATCACTGTCATCACTTGTATGTTTACGAGTGTTTTGTGCTTTTTCTCTGTCTATTCCTATCATTTCATTTTACTCTGGGGCCAACTAGAAAATTGCAAACGGGCTTAATATGGCAGTACATTTTTGTACCGCTTGATTTCATAATTTTATAAATGGGATGATTCTTACACACACTTTTTTGATCCTCACACACCAATTGAGTATTATTAGAAAAGTAAAAGTTTAAAATAGGTGTGTGAGGATTAAAAAAGTGTGTGTGAGAATCATCCCCTCTATAAATGGATTTATAGTATACTCAATCAACATATCTAAACTTGCTAATACCTTATAAAATTAATATGGATGGATATACATATTTTTTTAGATAAAAAGTTACCGTGTTAAATATTATTAAAAACAATAAAGAGTGAGTTTACAAGCGATGGAGCAACAAAAGAACATTAAAACTAAAAAACAACAATCAAGTTAGAAGCTAATTAGCTAATTACAAACACCTAGCCACCAAAAGAAATATAAAACACTAAAGCTTCCATATATCCCTAATCAGATCCAATCTTCAGACGGATTGTAGTCTGTATATCTTCAAAAAGCTTTACCATCTTTTCTGTGCGATCGTTTGGAAATCATATTATTTCGCACCTGCCATATAAAATAAATCTACACTGCAAAAACTAGTTTTTCATCTATCACATCCACAGTATTTCGAGATGCCAAAGGAATTAACCAAGCTTGAACCATTGAACTGAACGAGTAATACCTAACAACTCAGACGCCATAGACCAAACTTTAGTGGTAAAAGGGTAAGCAAAGAATAAATGATCATGAGAATCGGAACACGTCTTATAAATCGGACATAAAAAAATTTCATGAACTAAAAGAAGTGTTTCATTATGGATTTCCCATATTTTAATACTCCGTAATTTTCATGAACTAAAAGAAGTTGTGTTTTTAAACCACGATTCATTATATAATTTTACAAGTCATAAGTTTGAAAGATGGCATTTATCAGAAAATTGTTGTGTCAATTATTTAAGGGGCAAATTAGATAGATACAATACAATGTGGGGATACATGGGAAAGAAGGGTGCACAGGAAACATAAAAAATCAAAATGGGGCCCTTAAAAATCCTCAAATATTTTGTATTTTTGTAGTCTTATATGACACCATCATTCATACCTGCTTTTTTCTCTAATTTTATACTGTATGAAAATATTATGCCATAATCACTACAAGAAAAATGTCAATTTGTGACGATTTTTTAGTGACGACTCAATATTTGGTCACTAATAATGCTATTTAGTTACCATTAAAAAGTGGTCACTAAATTTTGATCACTAAACGATATTAGTGACCAAACAAATGGTCACTATAGTGACCAATTTTGGTATTTTGGTCTCTAAAAATATTTTGTGACGGATCTATAGTGGCGAGAAGTGACCAAGCTATTTTGGTCACTAACTTGATTTAGTGACCATTTTAGTGTTATTAGTGACCAATAGCATTCGTCACTAAAGCTCATTTTTCTTGTAGTGAATACCAATCATCATTTTCACTAGAATAATTGATTAGTATATATAAAGTGCAAATCACCATCCTATCACTTAAAGGGGAGTGATATATACGCAACTCATTTTTGTTATGTACACAACCACTGTGCTTTACAGTATTGTACTGTACAACACTGTAAAGCACAGTGATTGTGTACATAACAAAAATGGGTTGTGTACATATCATCACCCTCACTTAAAATAATAACATTACCGATATTCCTTATAAATAATTCATAATGTTATAAAAGTTAAATTGAATGTTAATTTTATTATTATTATTATAGATATTGTATAGTAGATTTTTTGAGTATAAATATGTGTGTTATGAGTTTATAAAACACACACTAAATATATTCTCTCATATTCTCTCTATATACTTATTAGTCTACAGTCAAGAACTAGGCCACTAAAGGTAGTTATAAGCCTACTGAATTATAACACGTTATCAGCACGAAGTGCTCCGTATAATCAAGGTTTATCTAAGCAAGCACACGTCACTAATCAAGGTAAGAAATTATCTAACTTTTATTAACTCCACTAACATTTATATTTATGTTATTTAAGTTATATATGGTCGGTTATTCCGCCTGAATTATATTTCTGTAATCTAACTTTTATTAACTTCACTAACATTTATATTTATGTTATTTAAGTTATATATGGTCGGTTATACCGCCTGAATTATATTTTCTGTAATCTAACTCTTATTAACTTCACTAACATTTATATTGATGTTATTTAAGTTATATATGGTCGGTTATACCGCCTGAATTATATTTTCTGTAATCTAACTCTTATTAACTTCACTAACATTTATATTTATGTTAATAAGACCTCATGATTGTACGCAACACGTCATTTGACAACACGGTACTTTATGTACGCAACACGTCATTTGACAACACGGTAACATGGGTCGAGATTAATTTCGATCAATACGAATACGATGGGGTCTTTATATGTTATCTAACATTTATGATTACTTATGCAATTAATCATTATTTATTTCATGCATACTAATGTTTATTCTTAAATTTATAATCTTAAAAGTTAAAATAAGAAAAAGTAGTTTGTATTTTTATTAAAAGTAAATCTTAAAAGTTAAAATAAGAAAAAGTAGTTTGTATTTTTATTAAAAGTAAATCTTAAAAGTTAAAATAAGAAAAAGTAGTTTGTATTTTTATTAAAAGTAAATCTTAAAAGTTAATATAAGAAAAAACAGTTTGTATTTTTTTATTAAAAGTAAATATTTTTATTAAAAGTAAATCTTAAAAGTTAAAATAAGAAAAGTAGTTTATATTTTTATTAAAAGTAAATCTTAAAAGTTAAAATAAGAAAAGTAGTTTGTATTTTTATTAAAATTAAATCTTAAAAGTTAAAATAAGAAAAAGTAGTTTGTATTTTTATTAAAAGTAAATCTTAAAAGTTAAAATAAGAAAAATATATTATAATAATATATATTATAATAATATTATTAATAATATAATATGAACCTATATTCTATCCTTCCCTTATGGTTTTATTATTTGTAATCATACCATTATTCCTTTGTTTACTACTTATGAATCTAAACTAATTCTAATTTCATGTTGTTATTTGTCTATAAAAAAAAAATTGATTATGATTATGATTATGATTTATGTTGTTCATCTTTCTGAAAATAGAAAATGTCAAACTTATCAAAGCTTGAGTTTGATGTCTTAGACGTATCGGGAACAAACTACACATCATGGGTTATGGACGTAGAAATAAATCTTGGATCATTGGGTATTCTAGAAACTTTAAAAGAAAATAATACTTGTTCCGATCAAGATAAATTAAAATCAATTGCTTTTATTCGCAAACATATTAATACCACTTTAAAACATATGTTTCTCACTATCAAAGATCCACATGTTTTATGAAAAAGTATCAAGAGTAGATTCGATAATCAAAAGGAAATATTACTCCCAGCTGCGAGGGAAGAATGGAGAAATCTAAGGTTCCATGATTTCAAAAAGGTAAGTGAATACAGCTCGGCCATGTTCAAGATCCGTTCAAAGCTTCAATTCTGTGGTCAAGAAATAAGTGATGCTGATATGATGGAGAAAACTTTCTCCACAATGCAGTCTGCAAACATAACTGTGCAAGAAAATTTAAGATTGCAGAATTATAAAACTTTTTCCAAACTTCAAACTTATCTCTTAGTTGCAGAAGTTAATAAAGAATTATTGATGAAAAATCAAGAATCTCGTCCTACCGGTGCGCTAGCATTTCCTGAAGCTAATGCTATTAACAATAATAATAATAAAAGAAGAAATGCACATGAACGAGGGCGTGGACAAGGTCGTGGCCATATTGACCAAAACCATCATCATGGAAATTACCATAACAATAATAAAAATCATAACTAT
Organism: Rutidosis leptorrhynchoides; assembly: GCF_046630445.1. Classification (NCBI taxonomy): domain Eukaryota; kingdom Viridiplantae; phylum Streptophyta; class Magnoliopsida; order Asterales; family Asteraceae; genus Rutidosis; species Rutidosis leptorrhynchoides. The sequence continues at coordinate 219,063,123 of NC_092343.1, read as the reverse complement.
GTTCGAAATCACCCTTATGGTAATGGTCGTGGTGGTGGTCGTGGTCGTGGTGGTAGTGGTCGTGGACAAAGAAATAATAATCCACAAAATTATAAAATTCAAACACCATACAATCCCACAAATCACAATGTTGAAGAAGGCTCTTCAAAAAATGTTGAAGATTCTTGTTACCGATGTGGTAAAATTGACCACTGGTCTAAAAACTGCCGAACAAATCAGAATTCTGTTAATCGGTATCAAGAATCCCTAAAGGGAAAACGAAAAGAAGCAAATCTTGTGGATGACCTTGATACAAAAATTACTGAGCCAACTTGTGACTACTTTAATGAATAAATTTCTAATATATATATATATATATATATATATATATATATATATATATATATATATATATATATATATATATATATATATATATATATATATATATATATATATATATATATCCTATTATATGTTCCCGTTAAATAAATGGTTGTAGATTTTCAATCTACACCATATCTAGTTTACTACATATTTCCTTATTATGTGCTATCGTTTGTAACATGTTTTGAATGTAATATATTGATGAATTATGTACTCATTATTTGTTTCTCATATTTTTTTTGAAGTTCATGATGTATACTGCTGGAGTAAAAATCAGTTAAATGGTGAAGATATTTGTATTGCAGACAGTGGTGCCACTCACACTATACTCAAATCTAAAAAATATTTCACAGACTTGAAAGCAACGGAAGGAACTATACATACTATATCAGGTCCTGTGGACTTAATAAAAGGAATGGAAAAGGCAAAATTCATGTTACCAAATGGTACGAATTTTCTGATAAATAATGCCTTATTTTCTCCAATGTCAAAGAGAAATTTGTTAAGTTTCTCTGACATATACCAAAATGGATATGATTATCAGTCAGTGACAACAGAAAATGAAAAATATTTAAGTATCACTGATAAGAATCGGGTAATTGAAAAACTACCAAGACTTCATTCTGGTTTACATTATACGCGTATAAATGTACCTGAAGTAAATGTGGTAGTTAAAGAAAAATCATGTGATCCTGTAATGATCAGTTTGTGGCATGAGAGATTAGGCCACCCAGGATCAACAATGATGAAAAGAATAATACAAAATACACATGGACATCCATTGGCGGATCAAAGGATCCCTCATGATGCACTTATCCCATGTACATCATGCTCACTTGGAAAGTTGATAATAAGACCATCACCTCTTAAGGTTGAAAAAGAATCACCAATGTTTCTTGAAAGAATTCAAGGTGATATATGTGGACCAATTCATCTACCATGTGGACCATTTAAATATTTTATGGTTCTAATAGACGCATCTAGTAGATGGTCTCATGTTTGTCTATTATCAAGTCGAAATATGGCATTTGCAAAATTTCTTGCTCAAATTATTAAATTGAGAGCACATTTCCCTGATTATACTATTAAAAGGGTGAGACTAGATAATGCCGGTGAGTTTACGTCTCAAGCATTTAATAACTTTTGCATGTCTATTGGGATTATTGTTGAACATCCTGTTGCCCATATGCATACACAAAATGGTTTAGCTGAATCATTAATTAAACGATTGCAGCTAATAGCTAGACCATTGATAATGAGAACAAAACTCCCAGTATCTGTATGGGGTCATGCAATTTTGCATGCTGCAACATTGATTCGCATTAGACCAAGCGCAAGTCTTACATATTCTCCCTTGCAACTTGCTTTTGGCCATCAGCCAAATATTTCCCACCTTAGAACATTTGGTTGTGCGGTTTATGTCCCTATCGCACCACTACAACGCACTAAAATGGGTCCTCAAAGAAGGATGGGAATATATGTTGGATATGAAACATCTTCAATAATAAGATATATTGAACCCATGACGGGTGATGTTTTTACAGCACATTTTGCTGATTGTCACTTTAATGAAACATTATTCCCTAGATTAGGGGGAGAAATAAAAAATAAAGAAAATGATGTTTCATGGTGTGAACCTCAATTAATGTATCTTGATCCTCGCACAAAAGAATGCGAGACCGAAGTTCAAAAAATAATGCATATGCAAGAACTTGCGAATAAATTGCCTGATGCATTTACAGATACAAAAAGAGTGACTAAATCATATATACCAGCAGCAAATGCTCCAGCTCGAATTGAAATTCTAAAAACTGGCAATAATGTCATTCTTGAGTCTTTGCCACGCCAGAAACGTGGGAGACCAATTGGTTCCAAAGATAAAAATCCTCGAAAAAGAAAATCAGCTGATAATGAGGTAAAAGAAAGTGTTCAAGAAGAACTACAAATCAATACTCCTTCTGCAGAGGAGATTGAAGATGTCAATACGGAATTTTCAATCTATTATGCACATTTAAAAATATTATGGAACCGAAATGAAATGAAAAATCTTGATGAGATATTTTCATATAATGTTGCATATGACATCATGAATGATGATGATGATCCAGAACCAAAATCTGTCATAGAATGTCAAAATAGACATGATTGGGATCATTGGAAAGGAGCAATACGAGCTGAATTTGAATCGCTCAATAAAAGAAAAGTTTTCAGATCTATCATTCTCACACCTAAAGATGTGAAACCTGTGGGATATAGATGGGTTTTTGTGCGAAAAAGAAATGAGAAAAATGAAGTTACAAGGTATAAAGCTAGACTTGTAGCTCAAGGTTTTTCTCAAAGACCAGGAATTGATTATGAGGAAACTTATTCTCCTGTTATGGATGCAATTACTTTTAGATACTTAATCAGCCTGGCAGTTTCTAAAAATTTAGAAATGCATCTCATGGATGTTGTGACTGCTTATCTTTATGGATCACTTGATAGTGATATATATATGAAGATACCTGAAGGATTTAAGGTATCAGAAGCAACCAATGCAAAACCCAAAGAAATGTACTCAATCAAGTTACAAAGGTCTTTATATGGGTTGAAACAATCGGGTCGCATGTGGTATAAACGATTAAGTGATTACTTGATAAGCAAAGGGTATACCAATAATCTTATTTGCCCATGTGTTTTCATTAAGAAAACAACATCCAGATATGTGATCATAGCTGTTTATGTTGATGATCTTAATATCATAGGTACAAATAAAGAGATCCATGAAGCCATTCAACTTCTAAAGAAAGAATTTGAAATGAAAGATCTCGGAAAAACCAAGTATTGCCTTGGTTTACAAATTGAACATATGCCTAATGGTTTACTTGTACATCAAACAACATATACTGAAAAGATTTTAAAACGTTTTAATATGGACAAGGCAAAACCATTAAGTACTCCTATGGTTGTTAGATCACTTAATGTTGACACTGATCCATTTCGTCCCTGTGAAGATCATGAAGATATCCTAGGACCAGAAGTACCATATCTTAGTGCAATTGGAGCTCTTATGTATCTTACAAATTGTACAAGACCTGACATTTCTTTTGCAGTTAATTTGTTGACAAGATTCAGCTCAGCTCCTACCAAAAGACACTGGAATGGGATCAAACACATATTTCGATACCTTCGAGGAACTACTGATTTAGGATTATTTTATTCTAACGAATCGAAACAAGATTTGGTTGGTTATGCAGATGCAAGTTATTTATCTGATCCACATAAAGCTAAATCTCAAAATGGATATGTATTCCTAAATATTGGTACCGCAATATCATGGCGTTCTCAAAAACAAACACTTGTTGCAACATCATCAAATCATGCCGAAGTGATTGCATTACATGAAGCTACTCGGGAATGTTTTTGGTTGAGATCAATGACACAACTCATTACTGATTCTTGTGGACTAGAACGCGATAAAAGTCCAACAACTATCTATGAAGATAATGTAGCTTGCATAACACAGATGAAAGAAGGGTATATCAAATGTGACCGAACAAAACACATACCTCCTAGATTCTTCTCATACACTCAAAATCTCATTAAGGACAACCAGATTGAAATGAGATATGTTCAGTCCAGCAAAAACTCTGCTGACCTTTTCACCAAAGCACTTCCAACTGCTATTTTCAGAACACACATTCATAATATTGGCATGAGGCATGTTCAGAAGATGTAACAATTCAGGCGTTGCCTACTTGAGGGGGAGTCAACTCTATGCTGCACTCTTTTTCCCTTAGCTAAAGTTTTATCCCAATGAATTTTCTTTAGCAAGGTTTTTAACGAGGCAGTACTAGTTATTCTCTAATAAAATTGTCATCCAAGGGGGAGTGTTATAAAAGTTAAATTGGATGTTAATTTTATTATTATTATAGATATTGTATAGTAGATTTTTTGAGTATAAATATATGTGTTATGAGTTTATAAAATACACACTAAATATATTCTCTCATATTCTCTCTATATACTTATTAGTCTACAGTCAAGAACTAGGCCACTAAAGGTAGTTATAAGCCTACTGAATTATAACACATAAATCATTCTTATTTATCATAACATTAAATCAAGTAATGCAACTAGACTTGGTTGTCATTATTATTATTAATACAAAAAAATTTCTAACGTCAATCAATATAGAACTTGATTAGTTTGTAAATGTATTGTACATTACAATTGTATATTAATAACTTTAAAGTAACAATTAGATTTTTTTTATCAAAGGCGAAAATATTATAAAAGACGAGCACTTCATCAAAACAATGAAGAGACTCACAGCGATTACAATGATGGAGACTTGCTCGACCATGAAATGAAAGTTAGGCTAATACATGCCTACATACATAACAAAAAGGGATTTTGTTCCCAAATATAAGCTTGAAAGCCATTACAAATGTTTAAGTTTGTAGCCCATAAGAACACTTTTAACTTGATGTTTCTCACAATGATGACAAGTAAATTTAACAATTAGATAATTGTACAATATTTTATATTCGTTAACGACAATTCAATGAGATATTTATATTCGAGTTATTATGTTATTACAATTATTCTTACTATCCATTTCAAAAGGGTAGTGATATATACACAACCAATTTTTACAAATACACAACCAAACATGTTTTACGGTTAATGGTTGAAGTCTTAATCTATATAACCCATGACTTATATTCATATCCCACTAGCATAATATTTGTAACCATATAACATCTCTTATTTTTAAACTCCACCAACATCATATTTTATGGGTGATTAGGGAAAATGTCAGAATTAGTTAAAGATTATACCTCTTAAACCGCGTAGTACTGTGTAAAAATATTTTCTCACTTTAAATGGTCTGAATTGAAAAAAAAAATTATCTAGTTACTTGTTCATAAAATTGTAGGAATTTGACAAGTTTATAAAACATGTACTTATGGTTAACATGATTACAAAACCAATTTGTGTAATGTTAAAGCAAGCGGAAGCATGAGATAAGTTCATGTTAATATGTAAAACCTTTTGAACAAATTCCATATTAATATCAAGTCTAGGATTAATGCTTACATAAAATAACAAGAGGAAGTAAGAAATGTACCTCCTCAAATGTGTTTGACGGTTGTAATCCAAGTAACAAAATGATGATAAAGATGATGAATTTAGAGCTTCTAACTTGAAGCCTCAAGCAAGTAATACCCCAAGCTTTTAATACCAAACCTTTGTACTTTGGTTAGGATTTATTAACACTTGATTAGAGCTTGCAAAATCCAAATTTTGAACCCTCTTTGACACCTAAAAGGTCACGGCAGCAGGCAGCTCAAGGAGCTGAATATTGTGCAGTTTTTTTTTGATCTTTTGGTGTGTTTTGCATGTCTTACTTGAGTCAAGGTCTTGGGTGACTACTTAAGCATGTTCCTAAGGAGTTGTGCTATTTTAAAAGTGATAAAACAAAGCATGGGATGCTCTCTTGGAGACCCCAAAATCTGCACACTATTAAATATATAACAAGGTTTATATTTTATAAAACTTGATATAAAATACCTTTGAATTAATTTAGAACTTGTTATATAAAGTATGCATTTGTTAAATCACTTATTTTATAAACCAATTTTATAAAATATAACACAACATAATTATTTAAACCTATAAATAATTAAATACAAATTATCCAAATAATTTGTTTCAAGTAATAACATTCCAGAAAACCGATTTTCTAAAGTTCAAGTGTCGCGTATTTATTTAACGATCCATTCGCTAAGATAAATACATATAAGGTGTTGGTAAGCTTGTTATTGGGTATGACCCGACTTGGATCATAACACATTAGCCACATTAATTTAATATGTCTCTCGGGCATACGAAAAAACCTTCAATCTCCCACTTGCACGAGAAACATAAGAAATCAATGCAAGTGATGGATACAGCCTAACACACCGTCCATCACCCCTAATATGTTATGACTTTGTGCCATTCAATAACATCATCCCTTTCGAGCTCCCTACTCGAACTGATATATGTAGGTGAATCTTTCATTATTTCCTTTCATCCTAGATGTCATGTCAAATCCAAGAGATATAGAGTGACCACTCTCTTATAGACTTAACTTTATCAGGCCTTAGACATCTGACTCTCAACGAATAAGAGGGACAAATTCCATCTTGACTACATACGTCCTAGATATACACTTTGTAATATACCTGAGTTCTTCCTTATGTACTACCATGTTTCAGAATAGCGAAGGAAAGAATCAAGGCACAGTACTTGGTGAATATCCGAACCCAATATGTATCTCAGGTCAGAGGATACAATGATATTCGTCTTTACTCAAGATTACATGTGATCAACCACATAGGCTCTATACAGTAATTCTTGAGAGCGGGTCTTCCAATATTTGTTTCCCACAAATATCTATGAACCTTGGTTGCAACCTTTCCCTACATTCAACCTATGAATGTATACCAATCCGAGTTCATAATAGTCTAAACCTCACACTTGTTCCCACAAATGTGATTGACTACGAAATTTAGAATAATTGCTTATTCATGGATGAAATATGCAAAATAGGAACATAACTCAAAATTAATAAATTAATACCATAATTATATTAATGAGTTTGAATAAATTTCGTCCCGTTACAATACATAAAACAGATCATAACCAATCACTAGAATATCGAAGCCCTAATGTACTAACATGCCCTTGATGTTTTGCACCATCTAAGAGCTTCGTGAGTGGGTCCGCTATATTTAGATCTGTGTGAACTTTGCGAATACATATCTTTCCTTTTTCCACTTCATCCCTTATGTAGTTGAATCTTCGCTCAATGTGACGGGTCTTTTGGTGAGCACGGGGTTCCTTGATTTGAGCAATCGCACCCTCGTTGTCACAAAAGATCTCAAGAGGGTCCTAAATGGAAGGGACCACTCCTAAGTCGTCGATGAATTTCTTTATCCATGCAGCTTCCTGAGCTGCCAGTGAGGCGGCAATGTACTCCGACTCTGTAGTGGATAACGCAACAACCTCCTGTTTCGAACTCTTCCAAGAGACCGCACCACCATTTAACATGAAGACATAACCGGATTGTGATCGAGAGTCATCTCGATCAGTTTGGAAACTCGCATCCACGTAACCTTTTACAGCGAGTTCCTCCTCACCAGACCCATATATTAGAAACATATCCTTAGTCCTCCTAAGGTATTTCAATATGCTTTTAACAGCAATCCAATGACTATTTCCTGGGTTATTCTGGTATCTACTTGTCAAGCTTAGAGCGCATGACACATCCGGTCTAGTACATATCATTGCATACATGATAGACCCAATAGCAGATGCGTATGGGACTTTCTTCATTCTCTCTTGTTTATCTTTCGTGGTAGGACACTGAGATGAACTGAGAACGGTTCCTTTTTGAATAGGTACCAAACCTCTCTTAGAGTTTTCCATCTTGAACCTTTTCAAGATTTTATCAATGTATGTACTTTGACTTAAACCTATCAATCTCTTGGATCTATTCCTATAGATCCCTATCCCCAATATGTATTGTGCATCTCCAAGATCCTTAATGGAGAAGCAACTCTTTAGCCAAGTTTTGACTCCTTGCATTGTGGTAATATCATTCCCAAATAATAATATATCATCCACATATAGTACAAGGAACATGATAGTGCTCCCACTAGCTTTCTTATATACACAAGCTTCATCACCATTTTTAATGAAGCCAAATTTCTCGGCTTCCTCATTAAAACGATGATTCCACATTCTAGATGCTTGTTTCAATCCGTAGATTGACTTCTTTAACTTGCATACCTTTTTAGGATATTTTGGATCAACAAAACCTTCAGGCTGGACCATATAGACATCTTCCATAAGATATCCATTTAGGAAAGCGGTTTTGACATCCATTTGCCATATTTCATAGTCGTAGTGAGCAGCAATGGCAAATAATATCCTAATAGACTTTAGCATTGCCACTGGCGAGAAAGTTTCATCATAATCAACCCCTTGAGTTTGAGTGAAACCTTTTGCTACAAGTCTAGCTTTATATGTATCCAAGTTTCCATGTATGTCGGTTTTCTTCTTGAAAAGCCATTTGCAATCAACTAGCTTAGAGCTAGGAGGTTGCTCAACAAGTTCCCACACTTGGTTTTCATACATGGATTGCATCTCGGCGTTCATGGCTTCCTGCCATTTATCTTTATCAATCCTTGATAAAGCATCTTCGTAGTTTGTCGGTTCATCCAAATCAACCGTATAGCAACCATCTACGAGAAACCCATATCTCTCGGGAGGATTACTAATCCTACTAGATCTTCGAACGTTTTGTGTATTTTGATCATCCATTTGATCACTATCAACATTTTCATGTTGAGTGCTAGTGTCAAGCAATTGTGTATCATCTACTTGATCTTGAACCTCTTCAAGATCTATCTTCCTTTCACTATTTCCTTCCATTAGGAACTTAGTTTCAAGGAATTCCGCCTTCCGAGCAATAAATACATTCTGCTCGGATGGATCATAGAAATAGTATCCCATATCATCCTTGGGATATCCTATGAAGATACACTTCGTGGATCGAGCATTCAACTTATTAGGGACGTAACGCTTAGGATAAGCTTCACATCCCCATACCTTTAAGTATGATAGAGATGGAGGTTTACCAAACCACATCTCGTGAGGAGTTCGTTCCACTTTCTTGGTTGGGGCCATATTTAAAATACGGGCCGCGGAGCTTAGACAATAACCCCAAAATGATAGAGGCAACGAGCTTCTTGCCATCATAGATCGAACCATATCCATTAGGGTTCGGTTCCTCCTTTCGGAAACTCCATTAAGCTGGGGTGTTCCGGGTGGAGTAAGTTGTGAGATAATCCCACAACTCCTAAGATGATCTTGGAAGGCATCGCTTAGGTATTCACCTCCTCTATCGGTACGAAGTACCTTAATTGTCCTATTGAGTTGATTTTGTACTTCGTTTTGATATTCTTTGAATGCTTCAAACGTTTCGTCCTTGTGTCTTAATAAGTAGACATATCCGAAACGACTAAAGTCATCAATGAAAGTAACAAAGTATCTTTCACCATTCCTAGTCATGGGTTTAAAGGGTCCACATACATCCGAATGTATTAATCCCAATAAATCTTTAGCCCTTTCATAGGTCCCTTTGAAAGGTGCTTTAGTCATCTTGCCTTGTAAACAAGACTCACATACTTCAAACGAATCCATTTCATTTGATTTCAAAAGTCCATTCTTTTGAAGTGTATGTATTCGGTTCTTGTTTATGTGACCAAGGCGACAATGCCATAAGTAGGAATCACTCAAATCCCTTTTGAGTTTCTTGGTGCTTGTATGGTACATTGAGCTACTAGATGATGTGTCATCATGAACCAATTCATAAATTCCATTTGAAGGTGAAGCCTTGAAATAGAATACATTATCTAAATAAATATGGATATCATCATTAACAAAATTAAGATAAAAACCACATTGTTTCAAACGGGAAATGGAAATAATGTTTCGACATAAATCGGGTGCATACAAAACATCTTTCAAAATAAGTTCCAAACCACTTGGAAGCTTTAACACAAAGTCTCCTTGAGCCTTCACTTGCACTTTGGCTCCATTACCCATGTAGAGACTTGATGTTCCCGTTTGCTTGCTACTTCTTTTGAACCCCTGCAATGAATTGCAAATGTGAGTTCCACATCCAGTGTCTAATACCCATGTATTAGAAGAAGTAATACTAAGCTCTATATATACCATATATATATTACCTGAGGTTTGCCCTGCATCCCTCTTCTCCTTCAACTCCTTAAGGTAGACCGGACAGTTTCGTTTTCAATGACCCATCTCACCGCAACTGAAACATGGGTCTTCCTTGGGGTTTGCCTTCTCGGCTACCTTTTGCTTCTTAGCCTTGTTCTTGGTTGGGGTAACCATCTTCCCCTTCCCTTTGCCTTGATGGGCGGGTCCTTTCCTCTTAGCCACCTTTGGCTTAGAGGCGTTACCTTTGGATCCACCTTGATCGATTGCTAACACGGGTAAAGCCCTTTTACCCATGCTAGTTTCGGCCGTTCTAAGCATACCGTGAAGCTCACCTATGCTCTTATCCATCCCATTCATATTGTAATTAATTACAAATTGATCAAACCTTTTTGATAGGGAGTTAAGGATAAGATCGGTGGCTAACTCATTAGATATGTTTAGGTTAAGACGGTTAGCACGATCGATAAGGCTTTTCATCTTAAGTACATAAGATGAAACCGATTGGGTATCGTCCATACGACAAGCATGTAGCGCCCGAACCGTTTCGAAGCGCTCGACACGCGCTTGTTGAAGGAACATCTCCTTCAATTGCGTTATCATGTCGTATGCACTATGATGCTCGAAATCCTTTTGGAGTTCGGGAATCATAGTCCCAAGCATTAGGCATGAGACTTGAAGGGAGTCGTGGCAATACTTATCGTAAGAGGCCATTGCCTCCACATCATTCTCATCCGGTTGATCGGGAATGGGGTCCTCAAGTACATACGCTTTATCCTCTTGTTTGAGGACAATCCGAAGATTGCAGAACCAATCCATAAAGTTGGTATGGTTGAGTTTGTCTTTCTCTAAGAGAGACCTTAATGATAGGTGGTTTAGGTTAAGTGGTGCGTTTGGAATGTTGTTGTTGTTATTGGCGGCCATCTACAAAATTAACAAAGTTCGTTTAAGTATCGATTTTAATTTAACATTCAATACCCTTTAAATCAAATTGAATTATTAAATTCTAGAATCCAACGGTAAACCAAATTTCGGTTAGGTGACCTTCATCCCGCAATTTGATTTAGCTAGGTAGTCATCAATGACAATTGCAATCCATTTGCAACTTCTAGAGTATGGGATCATGCAATCCTTTTGCATGGCATATTTATCCCATCAACGCCTATTTGTTCCTCATGCTTCAGTGACCCTAAGTTCATGATTCCCAAACCAAGTCGTCCTACTTGTATAGACTTGTAAATTTAACATACATATGGTTAGGTGACCTTTATCCCACAAGCATGCGAAATTTACCTTAATCATATTAGTTTGCTCATAATGGTTAGGTGATCTTTATCCCATCATGAGTTCCCTAATATTCCTAAGTGTCACACAAATAGGATGGCGTTAAACTTGTTTACCTTGTTAATAAGGGATTTTGAGCTTTCGTTATTCTAGTTTGAGAAAACTGTGCACCATACACCAACATGCATTTAGTGTATGGTTTATTTGAAATCCATTTTCATGTTATGTAATAAAGCCAATTTTATTACTTTGATATAAACCATTTTATATGTATGATCCTTATCATTTTCTTAATAACCGATTATTAATGTCCTTTTAGCCGTTTTTAATTTAACCATTTAAATTGTAGTTTGTTCATTGCATATTGTTATTTATGTCTAATTTAACCAATTAAATTACCATTTTACAAGTTGTTAATTTGTGATATAATTGTAGCAACCAAACATACAAACCATAATCAACCAAATAAACAACCATGCATGCAAAATAATATGTTCACAATCAAGCCAATTTGGTAGACATTTGTTTAGCCGAAAACAAATGCTACCGGTTAAGGGTTATAACATAAAGTAGGAGATTTTAATCTCCCACTTAATCTTGCATCCAAATGCTTCTTCTTGTGTTCTTCAAGTCTTCATCATCTTCATCATTTTACAAAATATATCCTAATACATTTTGTCTAGAAAATGAAATTACAACTTAATCTATTTTACATACCAAATATAAAATAAATTACATAACCAAAATAATAATATTACAAACCAAATGAATGAATTAATATTACATACCAAATGAATGAATTAATTCAACCAAACATGCAACCATTCAAACATAAGGTCAAGGCTTGATTGTGAACTATAATAAACAACAAAACATGACCAAGTTTGAAGCTCCAAACCCATTTGGAAGCCCCAAAATTTCGGCCAACATTACCAACCCTCCCAAACCCGAAAATATTTGTATTCCATTTTCATGCATGTACTTGGAATGCAAATATAGTGGGTTTAAAGAAAATATACGAAGCATAATCCATAGACCTCGGCTCTAGATACCATTGTAGGAATTTGACAAGTTTATAAAACATGTACTTATGGTTAACATGATTACAAAACCAATTTGTGTAATGTTAAAGCAAGCGGAAGCATGAGATAAGTTCATGTTAATATGTAAAACCTTTTGAACAAATTCCATATTAATATCAAGTCTAGGATTAATGCTTACATAAAATAACAAGAGGAAGTAAGAAATGTACCTCCTCAAATGTGTTTGAGGGTTGTAATCCAAGTAACAAAATGATGATAAAGATGATGAATTTAGAGCTTCTAACTTGAAGCCTCAAGCAAGTAATACCCCAAGCTTTTAATACCAAACCTTTGTACTTTGGTTAGGATTTATTAACACTTGATTAGAGCTTGCAAAATCCAAATTTTGAACCCTCTTTGACACCTAAAAGGTCACGGCAGCAGGCAGCTCAAGGAGCTGAATATTGTGCAGTTTTTTTTTGATCTTTTGGTGTGTTTTGCATGTCTTACTTGAGTCAAGGTCTTGGGTGACTACTTAAGCATGTTCCTAAGGAGTTGTGCTATTTTAAAAGTGATAAAACAAAGCATGGGATGCTCTCTTGGAGACCCCAAAATCTGCACACTATTAAATATATAACAAGGTTTATATTTTATAAAACTTGATATAAAATACCTTTGAATTAATTTAGAACTTGTTATATAAAGTATGCATTTGTTAAATCACTTATTTTATAAACCAATTTTATAAAATATAACACAACATAATTATTTAAACCTATAAATAATTAAATACAAATTATCCAAATAATTTGTTTCAAGTAATAACATTCCAGAAAACCGATTTTCTAAAGTTCAAGTGTCGCGTATTTATTTAACGATCCATTCGCTAAGATAAATACATATAAGGTGTTGGTATGCTTGTTATTGGGTATGACCCGACTTGGATCATAACACATTAGCCACATTAATTTAATATGTCTCTCGGGCATACGAAAAAACCTTCAAAAATGAAATTAATAATAACGAGTAGAGAGATTATCGTGCATTGCTCTGGGAAATCGTTTGCACTAATATATGATTTTACTATATTTATTAAACATCAAACATTATTTTAGTAGTTTTCAATTAGAATACACATAATGGAGATTAATACAAAACTATTTGTTTTCAGTTGGACTATTTTACCCAAAATGAACCCAAAAAAAAAAAAAAAAAAAAAAAAAAAATATATATATATATATATATATATATATATATATATATATATATATATATATATATATATATATATATATATATATTTGTAAAATTATACGAATAGGTCTTTTGTTTATTGACAATTAAATCAAACAGGAATGAAGAGAATATATCAATACTCCTTTATGTCATGGTCTATGTTGGATAATGGATATCAATATTAGTCATGTTTATTATATTGATTTGATTTGATGGTGTTGTTTTAAAAGTAGTACATAATCAGTTTCTCATTTGTTTTATGTTGATGATGGTATGATTAATTCGAAATAGAGTATTGAAAAAATGGATAACGTAATTCGGATTTTCAAGATCTTTCAATTAGCATCGGGTTGAAATAAAATGTAAACAAATCGCATGTGTTTAGTGCTGGTGTAAACCAAGAGGAGTTAGACGTTATGATTTCACATTTGGGTGTGTGTAGAGGTTTTCTTTCCTTTGATTTACCTAGGATTATCAATGGGGTCAATATGAACTTGATTTTTAGTTGAAATCCTATCGCTTATTGTTTCAAGAAAAAACTTGCTACTTGGAAAGCTCGTTTGCTATCTATTGGAGAACGATATACTCTTATCTAGTCAGTGCTCGTCAGTTTAGCTATCTAATACCTTTCTATCGTTTAAATGACATATGTAACATATAAAGTGGAGAAAGAAAGTATTAGTCCTTGATAAGCTTAAAGTTGTGGTTAACTAGTATCTCCCACCATGATTTTAGTTGAAACTTGAAGATACACGGTTAGTCCACTACTTTAGCTTGTGAGGGCGATTGTCTCCCTCGTCGTGAATGGGATGCCGCTCGTGCATCTCTTGGGACAGATTCAACAATCGTTCAATGTAGTATAAGAGCAACTCATGTGTCGTTCAAGATGGTGGGGGCAATCCTCATTAAGAATGATGAGTTCAGGAGAATCCCACTGTAACACCTACTGTTTTATGAAACAGCACAACGACGCCATGCAATCATTCTGCGTATCACGCAGAGTTGCTGAGTAGTTTGGGATGTTTTTGACATTCTTGCAAAATTGAGGGGTTTAGGAGTGAAATCATGAAACACGGGTTATAACCCCAAAACAGATCTGGAAGCATCTTATTTAACCCATTTTGGTGCGCAGCGTCATGATTCCAGCTATAGACTCGAAATTTGGTGTTGAGGTAAAACCCTAATCCGAGTTTCTTGTGATTGATTCTTGAATTTGGGTAGGGTTTTGGGTTCTTGGTTATTGGTGTTATTGGGTTTAAATGGTTACTTGAAGTATATTGTGAGTTTTGGGTTGGGTGATTGTTTTGGTTAGTAATATGAAAATTGATGATGAATCAAGTGTTGTTAAACCTAATAAAGGGCCGTGATTTTTTAAGATTATGTTAAAATTGGTAATCTTGGCTAATGGTAAAAAATTAGGGTTTAATTGTGTGTCTCTAGGTGATTAGAGATGTGTATGAGATGACTTGGATGTGTTGAATTTGTTAGTCCGATTTCGAAGTTGACCTTTTTAATTTGAATGAATTTAGGGTTAGATCAATTGGTTTGATTAGCACATGGGTTACATGTGCTAATGGTATTTATAAGGTGATTAGTGCATAATCACTATTTAGCTACTGAGAATGGTTTAGACCTAGGTCTGTCGACTTTAGGGTCAATTACAATTTGGTCAAAATGGTACTTGTTAGTGAGGGTTTGAATTACCACTCGTAGTGGTAATGGGTTGTGTCCATTTTAATGTCAAAATGGGTGGGTATTGTGAGCAAGTATAATTTGTGATACCGCCTATATTTAGAAAAGAAATACACAGCAGAAGTAATAAGCATGATAATTAACAAACACATCCATTTCACCTGGGAGCTCGTAGAGGACCCGAGTTCACCTGGGAGCGTGAAGATCAGATGAAGAAGAAATACCCGCATCTATTTCCAGAAGATTCGTCAACACCTTCAACAGCTTAAAATTTCGGGACGAAATTTATTTAACGGGTAGGTACTGTAGTGACCCGAACTTTTCCATGTTTATATATATTAATTGAGATTGATATTTACATGATTAAATGTTTCCAACATGTTAAGCAATCAAACTTGTTAAGGCTTGATTAATTGAAATATGTTTCATATAGACAATTGACCACCCAAGTTGACCGGTGATTCACGAACGTTAAAACTTGTAAAAACTATATGATGACATATATATGGATATATATATATAGTTAACATGATACTATGATAAGTAAACATATCATTAAGTATATTAACAATGAACTACATATGTAAAAACAAGACTACTAACTTAATGATTTTTAAACGAGACATATATGTAACGATTATCGTTGTAAAGACATTTAATGTATATATATCATATTAAGAGATATTCATACATGATAATATCATGATAATATAATAATTTAAAATCTCATTTGATATTATAAACATTGGGTTAACAACATTTAACAATATCGTTAACCTAAAGGTTTCAAAACAACACTTACATGTAACGACTAACGATGACTTAACGACTTAGTTAAAATGTATATACATGTAGTGTTTTAATATGTATTTATACACTTTTGAAAGACTTCAATACACTTATCAAAATACTTCTACTTAACAAAAATGCTTACAATTACATCCTCGTTCAGTTTCATCAACAATTCTACTCGTATGCACCCGTATTCGTACTCGTACAATACACAGCTTTTAGATGTATGTACTATTGGTATATACACTCCAATGATCAGCTCTTAGCAGCCCATGTGAGTCACCTAACACATGTGGGAACCATCATTTGGCAACTAGCATGAAATATCTCATAAAATTACAAAAATATGAGTAATCATTCATGACTTATTTACATGAAAATAAAATTACATATCCTTTATATCTAATCCATACACCAACGACCAAAAACACATACAAACACTTTCATTCTTCAATTTTCTTCATCTAATTGATCTCTCTCAAGTTCTATCTTCAAGTTCTAAGTGTTCTTCATAAATTCTACAAGTTCTAGTTACATAAAATCAAGAATATTTTCAAGTTTGCTAGCTCACTTCCAAACTTGTAAGGTGATCATCCAACCTCAAGAAATTTTTGTTTCTTACAGTAGGTTATCATTCTAATACAAGGTAAAAATCATATTCAAACTTTGGTTCAATTTCTATAACTATAACAATCTTATTTCAAGTGATGATCTTACTTGAACTTGTTTTCGTGTCATGATTCTGCTTCAAGAACTTCGAGCCATCCAAGGATCCGTTGAAGCTAGATCCATTTTTCTATTTTCCAGTAGGTTTATTCAAGGAACTTAAGGTAGTAATGATGTTCATAACATCATTCGATTCATACATATAAAGCTATCTTATTCGAAGGTTTAAACTTGTAATCACTAGAACATAGTTTAGTTAATTCTAAACTTGTTCGCAAACAAAAGTTAATCCTTCTAACTTGACTTTTAAAATCAACTAAACACATGTTCTATATCTATATGATATGCTAACTTAATGATTTAAAACCTGAAAACACGAAAAACACCGTAAAACCGGATTTACGCCGTCGTAGTAACACCGCGGGCTGTTTTGGGTTAGTTAATTAAAAACTATGATATAATTTGATTTAAAAGTTTTTATTCTGAGAAAATGATTTTTATTATGAACATGAAACTATATCCAAAAATTATGGTTAAACTCAAAGTGGAAGTATGTTTTCTAAAATGGTCATCTAGACGTCGTTCTTTCGACTGAAATGACTACCTTTACAAAAACGACTTGTAACTTATTTTTCCGACTATAAAACTATACTTTTTCTGTTTAGATTCATAAAATAGAGTTCAATATGAAACCATAGCAATTTGATTCACTCAAAACGGATTTAAAATGAAGAAGTTATGGGTAAAACAAGATTGGATAATTTTTCTCATTTTAGCTACGTGAAAATTGGTAACAAATCTATTCCAACCATAACTTAATCAACTTGTATTGTATATTATGTAATCTTGAGATACCATAGACACGTATACAATGTTTCGACCTATCATGTCGACACATCTATATATATATTTCGGAACAACCATAGACACTCTATATGTGAATGTTGGAGTTAGCTATATAGGGTTGAGGTTGATTCCAAAATATATATAGTTTGAGTTGTGATCAATACTGAGATACGTATACACTGGGTCGTGGATTGATTCAAGATAATATTTATCGATTTATTTCTGTACATCTAACTGTGGACAACTAGTTGTAGGTTACTAACGAGGACAGCTGACTTAATAAACTTAAAACATCAAAATATATTAAAAGTGTTGTAAATATATTTTGAACATACTTTGATATATATGTATATATTGTTATAGGTTCGTGAATCAACCAGTGGCCAAGTCTTACTTCCCGACGAAGTAAAAATCTGTGAAAGTGAGTTATAGTCCCACTTTTAAAATCTAATATTTTTGGGATGAGAATACATGCAGGTTTTATAAATGATTTACAAAATAGACACAAGTACGTGAAACTACATTCTATGGTTGAATTATCGAAATCGAATATGCCCCTTTTTATTAAGTCTGGTAATCTAAGAATTAGGGAACAGACACCCTAATTGACGCGAATCCTAAAGATAGATCTATTGGGCCTAACAAATCCCATCCAAAGTACCGGATGCTTTAGTACTTTGAAATTTATATCATATTCGAAGGGTGTCCCGGAATGATGGGGATATTCTTATATATGCATCTTGTTAATGTCGGTTACCAGGTGTTCACCATATGAATGATTTTTATCTCTATGTATGGCATGTGTATTGAAATATGAAATCTTGTGGTCTATTATTATGATTTGATATATATAGGTTAAACCTATAACTCACCAACATTTTTGTTGACGTTTTAAACATGTTTATTCTCAGGTGATTATTAAGAGCTTCCGCTGTCGCATACTTAAATAAGGACGAGATTTGGAGTCCATGCTTGTATGATATTGTGTAAAAACTGCATTCAAGAAACTTATTTTGTTGTAACATATTTGTATTGTAAACCATTATGTAATGGTCGTGTGTAAACAGGATATTTTAGATTATCATTATTTGACAATCTACGTAAAGCTTTTTAAACCTTTATTGATGAAATAAAGGTTATGGTTTGTTTTAAAATGAATGCAGTCTTTGAAAAACGTCTCATATAGAGGTCAAAACCTCGCAACGAAATCTATTAATATGGAACGTTTTTAATCAATAAGAACGGGACATTTCAGTTGGTATCCGAGCGTTGGTCTTAGAGAACCAGAATTTTGCATTAGTGTGTCTTATCGAGTTTGTTAGGATGCATTAGTGAGTCTGGACTTCGACCGTGTTTACTTGAAAAATGATTGCTTAACAAATTTTGTTGGAAACTATATATTTTTAACATGTGAATATTATGTGATATATTAATCTCTTAACGTGTTTGATATTATGTGATAGATGTCTACCTCTAGAACAAGTCCCATTGACTCACCTAATAATAATGAAGAGTCAAATGTAAATAAGAATGATTCGTGGACTGATTCACAAGTTCCCGAAGAGGAACCGGAAGAAGAGTCGGAACCGGAAGAAGAATCGGAATCGGAAGAAGAATCGGAACCGGATGAAGAAATAGAACCGGTGGGGGAAATAATAAAACGGTTAAGTAAAAGAAAATCCTCAACCAACCGACCAAGGTTAATTATGGTCAATGGTGTTTCCGCCAAGGAAGCAAAATATTGGGAGGATTACCAATTCTCCGATGAATCGGATTCCGACGAGAATTCCGATGATGTTATAGAAATTACCCCAACTGAATTTAAAAAGGCAAAAGAAAATAATAAGGGAAAGGGCATAAAAATAGAGAAATCTAATTTCAACCCCGATGAACTTTATATGTATCGTCAACCTCCGAAGTCCTTAAGTTGTAACAATGACCCGGGAACCTCTAAACCACCAGGTTTTTCTAAACCAATGTGGAAAACGACGGCTCGTATTAGGGGAACATCATATATCCCTAGAAACTTGGCAAAACGAACCAAAACCGAAGAAGAAGAAACAAGCGAGTCGGAATAAGATAGTTGTATTCGTGTGGTGTAATATATGTAATATAGTGTGCTTATGCTTTATGATATATGTAAAAATTGCTTGTATTAATAAGTATTTTTTTTTATGAATCTAACTCTTGTCTATTTTACAGTATGAAAACACAAAATGGATAGACAACCCAATATTTTAAGAGACCTACCCGGAGACATGATTGATGAAATCTTGTCTAGAGTTGGTCAGAATTCTTCGGCACAACTATTTAAGGTGAGATCAGTTTGTAAGACATTCGAAGAACATTCCAAGAATGCCTTGGTTTATAAAAGGCTTTCGTTCGAAAGATGGGGGATATCACATTGGGAAATCCATAAGTTACGATGTGTTTACTTTGACGCATATATTGCGGGTAACCCAAATGCTATTTTACGCAATGGGTTAAGAAATTATTTTGACTCAATATATCCGAATATTGGACTTTGTGATTTAGAAAAAGTGGCTAACATACAACATAAAGAAGCATGTTATGCTTACGGATTAGTAATGTTCGCTTCTCACCAAAGTGAGAACAAGAACATCGGGCTACAACTATTAAACAAAACTTTCCCACAAGTGACGGAGTCGGTAATTGGGGTAAGAAATGAGGTTTTTAGATTGTTACGGGACTGTTGGACATTACGTAACCCTCGTCCCTTTGACGACGTTACAACACGCTGTCTTATCAATGGCCATAACGGTTATGTTCCACAAGACCAAGGATGGGAAGTAATCCTAGTAAAACCAGAATGCATGACTTGTTTCTGGACGTATGAATTACGTGTCTTTATTGCCTTTGCTGAACGACTTGTGTACTAGCTAGAATTATCTTCACAACCATCTTGTATCAAATTTATTGTGTGCTATATTTCATGCTATATGTAAAATAAGCGGTATTGTAAGTTTGTAAAATATTGTGTAAAAGTTTGAACGCGAAATATTATTATAATCAGTTTTTCATATAGAATTGTAGTAGTTGAATTGTATATTAGCTACTAAGTATGAACTTAACGGGTAGGTACTACCCGAATTTAAACTTATAAAATGCTAATATGAAGAAAAAGCTTTTATAAATGAGTTCATATTATGCTACGAAATACTATTAACTACTCTTAATATTCTGTATGATTAACTTGTTCCATTTGACTATTTTGAAGGAAATGGCACCGACTACTCGACACACCGTGAATATGAATGAAGAGGAATTTCGTACTTTTCTAGCTTCAAACTTACCCGTAGTATAGGCTGCGCTACATACCAACAATAACCTTGGATCTAGAAGTACAGGAAATCGTGTAGGATGCACCTACAAAGAATTCACTGCCTGCAAACCTTTGGAATTTGATGGAACCGAAGGACCGATCGGATTGAAACGGTGGACCGAGAAGGTTGAATCGGTGTTTGCCATAAGTAAGTGTACTGAAGAGGACAAAGTGAAGTACGCTACGCATACCTTCACAGGTTCTGCGTTAACATGGTAGAATACCTATCTAGAGCAAGTGGGACAAGACGATGCGTACGCACTACCATGGTCAGCATTCAAGCACTTGATGAACGAGAAGTACCGTCCCGAAACCGAGGTCAATAAGCTCAAGACAGAACTTAGAGGGTTACGAACCCAAGGATTTGATATTACCACGTACGAAAGACGATTCACAGAATTGTGCCTATTGTGTCAGGGAGCATTCGAAGATGAGGAAGAGAAGATCGACGCGTTTGTGAAAGGATTACCGGAAAGAATCCAAGAAGATATAAGTTCACACGAGCCCACCTCCATACAACAGGCATGTAGAATGGCTCACAAACTAGTGAACCAGATTGAAGAAAGAATTAAAGAACAGACTGCTGAAGAGGCCAATGTGAAGCAAGTCAAAAGAAAGTGGGAGAAAAACGGTGATAAGAATCACCAATACAACAACAACAGCAATTACAACAATAATCGAAACAATTATCCCAACAATCGCAACATCAATCGCAACTACAACAAACGGCCCAACAACAACAACAACAACAACAACAACAACAACAACAACAACAACAACAACAACAACAACAACAACAACAACAACAGCAACTACAACAATCATCCCAACAACAATAATAACCGCAACAACAACAACAATCAGAAGCAGCTATGCCAAAGGTGTGAAAAGTATCACTCGGGGTTCTGCACCAAATTTTGCAACAAGTGTAAAAGAAATGGTCATAGCGCGGCAAAGTGTGAGGTCTTCGGACCAGGGGTTAATAGAACGAAAGGAACAAATGGTGTTGGAACGAGTAATGGCGGAGCAAGTAGTGTCGGAGTAAGTTATGCCAATGTAGTTTGTTATAAATGTGGAAAACCGGGCCACATTATTAGAAATTTCCCGAACCAGGAGAACACGAATGGACAAGGCCGCGAAAGAGTTTTCAATATTAATGCGGCAGAGGCACAGGAAGACCCGGAGCTTGTTACGGGTACGTTTCTTATTGACAATAAATCTGCTTACGTTTTATTTGATTCGGGTGCGGATAGAAGCTATATGAGTAGAGATTTTTGTACTAAATTAAGTTGTCCATTGACGCCTTTGGATAGTAAATTTTTACTCGAATTAGCAAATGGTAAATTAATTTCAGCAGATAATATATGTCGGAATCGAGAAATTAAACTGGTTAGCGAAACATTTAAGATTGATTTGATACCAGTATAGTTAGGGAGTTTTGATGTGATAATCGGTATGGACTGGTTGAAAGAAGTGAAAGCAGAGATCGTTTGTTACAAAAATGCAATTCGCATTATACGAGAAAAAGGAAAACCCTTAATGGTGTACGGAGAAAAGGGCAACACGAAGCTACATCTTATTAGTAATTTGAAGGCACCAAAACTAATAAGAAAAGGTTGCTATGCTGTTCTAGCACACGTCGAGAAAGTACAAACTGAAGAAAAGAGCATCAATGATGTTCCCATTGCAAAAGAATTTCCCGATGTATTTCCGAAAGAATTACCGGGATTACCCCCACATCGATCCGTTGAATTTCAAATAGATCTTGTACCAGGAGCTGCACCAATAGCTCGTGCTCCTTACAGACTCGCACCCAGCTAGATGAAAGAACTGCAAAGCCAATTACAAGAACTTTTAGAGCGTGGTTTCATTCGACCAAGCACATCACCGTGGGGAGCTCCTGTTTTGTTTGTCAAGAAGAAAGATGGTACATTCAGGTTGTGTATCGACTACCGAGAGTTGAACAAACTTACCATCAAGAACCGCTATCCACTACCGAGAATCGATGACTTATTTGATCAACTACAAGGCTCGTATGTTTATTCAAAGATTAACTTACGTTCCGGGTATCATCAAATGCGGGTGAAAGAAGATGATATTCCAAAGACTGCTTTCAGAACACGTTATGGTCATTACGAGTTTATGGTCATGCCGTTTGGTTTAACTAATGCACCAGCTGTGTTCATGGACCTTATGAACCGAGTGTGTGGACCATACCTTGACAGTTTTTCATTGTTTTCATTGATGACATACTTATTTACTCAAAGAATGACCAAG
Source organism: Rutidosis leptorrhynchoides (assembly GCF_046630445.1). Classification (NCBI taxonomy): domain Eukaryota; kingdom Viridiplantae; phylum Streptophyta; class Magnoliopsida; order Asterales; family Asteraceae; genus Rutidosis; species Rutidosis leptorrhynchoides. Next base: position 219,039,825 of record NC_092343.1, on the reverse strand, counting down.
AACACGGTGAACATTTGAGAAAGGTGTTAGAAGTGTTGAGGAAGGAAGAATTGTACGCTAAGTTTTCAAAGTATGCATTTTTGTTGGAAGAAGTTCAATTCCTCGGTCACATAGTGAACAAAGAAGGTATTAAGGTGGATCCGGCAAAGATAGAAACTATTGAAAAGTGGGAAACCCTGAAAACTCCGAAACACATACGCCAGTTTTTAGGACTAGCTGGTTACTACAGAAGGTTCATCCAAGACTTTTCCAGAATAGCAAAACCCTTGACAGCATTAACGCATAAAGGGAAGAAATTTGAATGGAATGATGAACAAGAGAAAGCGTTTCAGTTATTGAAGAAAAAGCTAACTACGGCACCTATATTGTCATTGCCTGAAGGGAATGATGATTTTGTGATTTATTGTGACGCATCAAGCAAGGTCTCGGTTGTGTATTAATGCAACGAACGAAGGTGATTGCTTATGCGTCTAGACAATTGAAGATTCACGAACAAAATTATACGACGCATGATTTGGAATTAGGCGCAGTTGTTTTTGCATTAAAGACTTGGAGGCACTACTTATATGGGGTCAAAAGTATTATATATACCGACCACAAAAGTCTTCAACACATATTTAATCAGAAACAACTGAATATGAGGCAGCGTAGGTGGATTGAATTATTGAATGATTACGACTTTGAGATTCGTTACCACCCGGGGAAGGCAAATGTGGTAGCCGATGCCTTGAGCAGGAAGGACAGAGAACCCATTCGAGTAAAATCTATGAATATAATGATTCATAATAACCTTACTACTCAAATAAAGGAGGCGCAACAAGGAGTTTTAAAAGAGGGAAATTTAAAGGATGAAATACCCAAAGGATTGGAGAAGCATCTTAATATTCGGGAAGACGGAACCTTGTATAGGGCTAAAAGGATTTGGGTACCAAAATTTGGAGATATGAGAGAAATGGTACTTAGAGAAGCTCATAAAACCAGATACTCAATACATCCTGGAACGGGGAAGATGTACAAGGATCTCAAGAAACATTTTTGGTGGCTGGGTATGAAAGCCGATGTTACTAAATACGTAGGAGAATGTTTGACATGTTCTAAGGTCAAAGCTGAGCATCAGAAACCATCAGGTCTACTTCAACAACCCAAAATCCCGGAATGGAAATGGGAAAACATTACCATGGATTTCATCACTAAATTGCCAAGGACTGCAAGTGGTTTTGATACTATTTGGGTAATAGTTGATCGTCTCACCAAATCAGCACACTTCCTGCCAATAAGAGAAGATGACAAGATGGAGAAGTTAGCACGACTGTATTTGAAGGAAGTCGTCTCCAGACATGGAATACCAATCTCTATTATCTCTGATAGGGATGGCAGATTTATTTCAAGATTCTGGCAGACATTACAGCAAGCATTAGGAACTCGTCTAGATATGAGTACTTCCTATCATCCACAAACTGATGGGCAGAGCGAAAGGACGATACAAACGCTTGAAGACATGCTACGAGCATGTGTTATTGATTTCGGAAACAGTTGGGATCGACATCTACCGTTAGCAGAATTTTCCTACAACAACAGCTACCATTCAAGCATTGAGATGGCGCCGTTTGAAGCACTTTATGGTAGAAAGTGCAGGTCTCTGATTTGTTGGAGTGAAGTGGGGGATAGACAGATTACGAGTCCGGAGATTATACAAGAAACTACCGAGAAGATCATTCAAATTCAACAACGGTTGAAAACCGCCCAAAGTTGACAAAAGAGCTACTCTGACATTAAAAGAAAAGATATAGAATTTGAAATTGGAGAGATGGTCATGCTTAAAGTTGCACCTTGAAAAGGCGTTGTTCGATTTGGTAAACGAGGGAAATTAAATCCAAGGTATATTGGACCATTCAAGATTATTGATCGTGTCGGACCAGTAGCTTACCGACTTGAGTTACCTCAACAACTCGCGGCTGTACATAACACTTTCCACATCTCGAATTTGAAGAAATGTTTACTAAAGAAGATCTCACTATTCCGTTAGATGAAATCCAAATCAACAAAAAACTTCAATTCATCGAAGAACCCGTCAAAATAATGGATCGTGAGGTTAAAAGACTTAAGCAAAACAAGATACCAATTGTTAAGGTTCGATGGAATGCTCGTAGAGGACCCGAGTTCACCTGGGAGCGTGAAGATCAGATGAAGAAGAAATACCCGCATCTATTTCCAGAAGATTCGTCAACACCTTCAACAGCTTAAAATTTCGGGACGAAATTTATTTAACGGGTAGGTACTGTAGTGACCCGAACTTTTCCATGTTTATATATATTAATTGAGATTGATATTTACATGATTATATGTTTCCAACATGTTAAGCAATCAAACTTGTTAAGACTTGATTAATTGAAATATGTTTCATATAGACAATTGACCACCCAAGTTGACCGGTGATTCACGAACGTTAAAACTTGTAAAAAATATATGATGACATATATATGGATATATATATATAGTTAACATGATACTATGATAAGTAAACATATCATTAAGTATATTAACAATGAACTACATATGTAAAAACAAGACTACTAACTTAATGATTTTTAAACGAGACATATATGTAACGATTATCGTTGTAAAGACATTTAATGTATATATATCATATTAAGAGATATTCATACATGATAATATCATGATAATATAATAATTTAAAATCTCAATTGATATTATAAACATTGGGTTAACAACATTTAACAATATCGTTAACCTAAAGGTTTCAAAATAACACTTACATGTAACGACTAACGATGACTTAACGACTTAGTTAAAATGTATATACATGTAGTGTTTTAATATGTATTTATACACTTTTGAAAGATTTCAATACACTTATCAAAATACTTCTACTTAACAAAAATGCTTACAATTACATCCTCGTTCAGTTTCATCAACAATTCTACTCGTATGCACCCGTATTCGTACTCGTACAATACACAGCTTTTAGATGTATGTACTATTAGTATATACACTCCAATGATCAGCTCTTAGCAGCCCATGTGATTCACCTAACACATGTGGGAACCATCATTTGGCAACTAGCATGAAATATCTCATAAAATTACAAAAATATGAGTAATCATTCATGACTTATTTACATGAAAACAAAATTACATATCCTTTATATCTAATCCATACAACAACGACCAAAAATACCTACAAACACTTTCATTCTTCAATTTTCTTCATCTAATTGATCTCTCTCAAGTTCTATCTTCAAGTTCTAAGTGTTCTTCATAAATTCTACAAGTTCTAGTTACATAAAATCAAGAATACTTTCAAGTTTGCTAGCTCACTTCCAAACTTGTAAGGTGATCATCCAACCTCAAGAAATTTTTGTTTCTTACAGTAGGTTATCATTCTAATACAAGGTAAAAATCATATTCAAACTTTGGTTCAATTTCTATAACTATAACAATCTTATTTCAAGTGATGGTCTTACTTGAACTTGTTTTCGTGTCATGATTCTGCTTCAAGAACTTCGAGCCATCCAAGGATCCGTTGAAGCTAGATCCATTTTTCTCTTTTCCAGTAGGTTTATCCAAGGAACTTAAGGTAGTAATGATGTTCATAACATCATTCGATTCATACATATAAAGCTATCTTATTCGAAGGTTTAAACTTGTAATCACTAGAACATAGTTTAGTTAATTCTAAACTTGTTCGCAAATAAAAGTTAATCCTTCTAACTTGACATGTTCTATATCTATATGATATGCTAACTTAATGATTTAAAACCTGAAAACACGAAAAACACCGTAAAACCGGATTTACGCCGTCGTAGTAACACCGCGGGCTGTTTTGGGTTAGTTAATTAAAAACTATGATATACTTTGATTTAAAAGTTGTTATTCTGAGAAAATGATTTTTATTATGAACATGAAACTATATCCAAAAATTATGGTTAAACTCAAAGTGGAAGTATGTTTTCTAAAATGGTCATCTAGACGTCGTTCTTTCGACTGAAATGACTACCTTTACAAAAACGACTTGTAACTTATTTTTCCGACTATAAAACTATACTTTTTTTGTTTAGATTCATAAAATAGATTTCAATATGAAACCATAGCAATTTGATTCACTCAAAACGGATTTAAAATGAAGAAGTTATGGGTAAAACAAGATTGGATAATTTTTCTCATTTTAGCTACGTGAAAATTGGTAACAAATCTATTCCAACCATAACTTAATCAACTTGTATTGTATATTATGTAATCTTGAGATACCATAGACACGTATACAATGTTTCGACCTATCATGTCGACACATCTATATATATTTCGGAACAACCATAGACACTCTATATGTGAATGTTGGAGTTAGCTATACAGGGTTGAGGTTGATTCCAAAATATATATAGTTTGAGTTGTGATCAATACTGAGATACGTATACACTGGGTCGTGGATTGATTCAAGATAATATTTATTGATTTATTTCTGTACATCTAACTGTGGACAACTAGTTGTAGGTTACTAACGAGGACAGCTGACTTAATAAACTTAAAACATCAAAATATATTAAAAGTGTTGTAAATATATTTTGAACATACTTTGATATATATGTATATATTGTTATAGGTTCGTGAATCAACCAGTGGCCAAGTCTTACTTCCCGACGAAGTAAAAATATGTGAAAGTGAGTTATAGTCCCACTTTTAAAATCTAATATTTTTGGGATGAGAATACATGCAGGTTTTATAAATGATTTACAAAATAGACACAAGTACGTGAAACTACATTCTATGGTTGAATTATCGAAATCGAATATGCCCCTTTTTATTAAGTCTGGTAATCTAAGAATTAGGGAACAGACACCCTAATTGACGTGAATCCTAAAGATAGATCTATTGGGCCTAACAAACCCCATCCAAAGTACCGGATGCTTTAGTACTTCGAAATTTATATCATATCCGAAGGGTGTCCCGGAATGATGGGGATATTCTTATATATGCATCTTGTTAATGTCGGTTACCAGGTGTTCACCATATGCATCTTGTTAATGTCGGTTATATATGCATCTTGTTAATGTCGGTTATCTCTATGTATGGGATGTGTATTGAAATACGAAATCTTGTGGTCTATTATTATGATTTGATATATATAGGTTAAACCTATAACTCACCAACATTTTTGTTGACGTTTTAAGCATGTTTATTCTCAGGTGATTATTAAGAGCTTCCGCTGTCGCATACTTAAATAAGGACGAGATTTGGAGTCCATGCTTGTATGATATTGTGTAAAAACTGCATTCAAGAAACTTATTTTGTTGTAACATATTTGTATTGTAAACCATTATGTAATGGTCGTGTGTAAACAGGATATTTTAGATTATCATTATTTGACAATCTACGTAAAGCTTTTTAAACCTTTATTGATGAAATAAAGGTTATGGTTTGTTTTAAAATGAATGCAGTCTTTGAAAAACGTCTCATATAGAGGTCAAAACCTCGCAACGAAATCAATTAATATGGAACGTTTTTAATCAATAAGAACGGGACATTTCAAGTGTCACTTTAATACAATTTACACTACATGATTACATGAAAATTCACATCAGAGTTGACTTAATGACAAACATAACATCAGCACACTTGTCTTCTCCCAAAACATCCTATAAGATAAGCTAACAACCTGCAGGGAGGAGATGAACGGGTTAGCACGAAGCTAAGTGAATGGTACTAACTATCAACAATAGTATATATCACAGTTATATAACATATCATATAACTAAAGCACATAGAACCACTAGTGATGTCACAAGAGACTCCGCAGGCCTGGCCAAGCCTACAACCGCAGTTGATCGAACTAGGTTTACCAAAAGTTCCGTCAACATAATGAATAGTTTAAGTCCTATTGAAAGGACCCGTCCTAATCCATCTGGACGAATACATTACATTTAGTTACATCGCGAGGTACTTGACCTCTATATGGTACATTTTACAAACATTGCATTCGTTTTTTTTAAAAGACAAACTTTCATTACATCGACAGTTGATGGCATGCATACCATTTCATAATATATCCAACTATAATTGACTTAGTAATAATCTTGATGAACTCGACGACTCGAATGCAACGTCTTTTGAAATATGTCATGAATGACTCCAAGTAATATCTCTAATATGAGCAAATGCACAGCGGAAGATTTCTTTATTACCTGAGAATAAACATGCTTTAAAGTGTCAACCAAAAGGTTGGTGAGTTCATTAGTTTATCATAAATAATCATTTCAGATAGTATAATAGACCCCAAGATACTCATATTTCGAAAACAATCTGTACAGGTCTACTCACTGCTGGAAAATCATTCATACGATATATAAACACCTGGTAATCGACCTTAACAAAATGCATCTAGAATATCCCCGCATACCGGCATTCCGCACGGTCATGCAAAAAGCATACAATCAGGCCACTCTTTTAAATATGATGGTTGTGTACACCTCACAAACAGATCATATCTTTTAAAGCTGGCGGTTGTATACCTATTTCAAAGTACTAAAGCAGTTCAAATTCTCTGACTGTGGCTTGTGAGTGCCCATAGATCTATCTTTAGGATTCGCGTCAATTAGGAGCTCGGTTTCCTAATTCTTAGATTACCAGACTATAAAGGGGTAATATCCGGTGTACTCGTAACTCAATCGTAGAATGTTTTTAAGTACTTGTGTCTATTTCGTCAAACATTTATAAAAGCATCGCATGTATTGAAATGTCCCGTTCTTATTGATTAAAAACGTTCCATATTAATTGATTTCGTTGCGAGGTTTTGACCTCTATATGAGACGTTTTTCAAAGACTGCATTCATTTTTAAACAAACCATAACCTTTATTTCATCAATAAAGGTTTAAAAAGCTTTACGTAGATTATCAAATAATGATAATCTAAAATATCCTGTTTACACACGACCATTACATAATGGTTTACAATACAAATATGTTACAACAAAATAAGTTTCTTGAATGCAGTTTTTACACAATATCATACAAGCATGGACTCCAAATCTTGTCCTTATTTAAGTATGCGACAGCGGAAGCTCTTAATAATCACCTGAGAATAAACATGCTTAAAACGTCAACAAAAATGTTGGTGAGTTATAGGTTTAACCTATATATATCAAATCGTAACAATAGACCACAAGATTTCATATTTCAATACACATCCCATACATAGAGATAAAAATCATTCATATGGTGAACACCTGGTAACCGACAATAACAAGATGCATATATAAGAATATCCCCATCATTCCGGGACACCCTTCGGATATGATATAAATTTCGAAGTACTAAAGCATCCGGTACTTTGGATGGGGTTTGTTAGGCCCAATAGATCTATCTTTAGGATTCGCGTCAATTAGGGTGTCTGTTCCCTAATTCTTAGATTACCAGACTTAATAAAAAGGGGCATATTCGATTTTGATAATTCAACCATAGAATGTAGTTTCACGTACTTGTGTCTATTTTGTAAATCATTTATAAAACCTGCATGTATTCTCATCCCAAAAATATTAGATTTTAAAAGTGGGACTATAACTCACCTTCACGGATTTTTACTTCGTCGGGAAGTAAGACTTGGCCACTGGTTGATTCACGAACCTATAACAATATATACATATATATCAAAGTATGTTCAAAATATATTTACAACACTTTTAATATATTTTGATGTTTTAAGTTTATTAAGTCAGCTGTCCTCGTTAGTAACCTACAACTAGTTGTCCACAGTTAGATGTACAGAAATAAGTCGATAAATATTATCTTGATCAATCCACGACCCAGTGTATACGTATCTCAGTATTGATCACAACTCAAACTATATATATTTTGGAATCAACCTCAACCCTGTATAGCTAACTCCAACATTCACATATAGAGTGTCTATGGTTGTTCCGAAATATATACAGATGTGTCGACATGATAGGTCGAAACATTGTATACGTGTCTATGGTATCTCAAGATTACATAATATATAATACAAGTTGATTAAGTTATGGTTGGAATAGATTTGTTACCAATTTTCACGTAGCTAAAATGAGAAAAATTATCCAATCTTGTTTTACCCATAACTTCTTCATTTTAAATCCGTTTTGAATGAATCAAATTGCTATGGTTTCATATTGAACTCTATTTTATGAATCTAAACAAAAAAAAATATAGGTTTCTAGTCGGAAAAATAAGTTACAAGTCGTTTTTGTAAAGGTAGTCATTTCAGTCGAAAGAACGACGTCTAGATGACCATTTTAGAAAACATACTTCCACTTTGAGTTTAACCATAATTTTTGGATATAGTTTCATGTTCATAATAAAAATCATTTTCTCAGAATAACAACTTTTAAATCAAAGTTTATCATAGTTTTTAATTAACTAACCCAAAACAGCCCGCAGTGTTACTACGACGGCGTAAATCCGGTTTTACGGTGTTTTTCGTGTTTCCAGGTTTTAAATCATTAAGTTAGCATATCATATAGATATAGAAAATGTGTTTAGTTGATTTTAAAAGTCAAGTTAGAAGGATTAACTTTTGTTTGCGAACAAGTTTAGAATTAACTAAACTATGTTCTAGTGATTACAAGTTTAAACCTTCGAATAAGATAGCTTTATATGTATGAATCGAATGATGTTATGAACATCATTACTACCTTAAGTTCCTTGGATGAACCTACTGGAAAAGAGAAAAATGGATCTAGCTTCAATGGATCCTTGGATGGCTCAAAGTTCTTGAAGCAAAATCATGACACGAAAACAAGTTCAAGTAAGATCATCACTTGAAATAAGATTGTTATAGTTATAGAAATTGAACCAAAGTTTGAATATGATTATTACCTTGTATTAGAATGATAACCTACTGTAAGAAACAAAGATTTCTTGAGGTTGGATGATCACCTTACAAGATTGGAAGTGAGCTAGCAAACTTGAAAGTATTCTTGATTTTATGAAACTAGAACTTTTGGAATTTATGAAGAACACTTAGAACTTGAAGATAGAACTTGAGAGAGTTCAATTAGATGAAGAAAATTGAAGAATGAAAGTGTTTGTAGGTGTTTTTGGTCATTGGTGTATGGATTAGATATAAAGGATATGTAATTTTGTTTTCATGTAAATAAGTCATGAATGATTACTCATATTTTTGTAATCTTATGAGATATTTCATGCTAGTTGCCAAATGATGGTTCCCACATGTGTTAGGTGACTCACATGGGCTGCTAAGAGCTGATCATTGGAGTGTATATACCAATAGTACATACATCTAAAAGTTGTGTATTGTACGAGTACGAATACGGGTGCATACGAGTAGAATTGTTGATGAAACTGAACGAGAATGTAATTGTAAGCATTTTTGTTAAGTAGAAGTATTTTGATAAGTGTATTGAAGTCTTTCAAAAGTGTATAAATACATATTAAAACACTACATGTATATACATTTTAACTGAGTCGTTAAGTCATCGTTAGTCGTTACATGTAAGTGTTGTTTTGAAACCTTTAGATTAACGATCTTGTTAAATGTTGTTAACCCAATGTTTATAATATCAAAAGAGATTTTAAATTATTATATTATCATGATATTATGATGTACGAATATCTCTTAATATGATATATATACATTAAATGTCGTTACAACGATAAACGTTACATATATGTCTCGTTTCAAAATCATTAAGTTAGTAGTCTTGTTTTTACATATGTAGTTCATTGTTAATATAATTAATGATATGTTTACTTATCATAATATCATGTTAACTATATATATAACCATATATATGTCATCATATAGTTTTTTTACAAGTTTTAACGTTCGTGAATCACCGGTCAACTTGGGTGGTCAATTGTCTATATGAAACCTATTTCAATTAATCAAGTCTTAACAAGTTTGATTGCTTAACATGTTGGAAACATTTAATCATGTAAACATCAATCTCAATTAATGTATATAAACATGGAAAAGTTCGGGTCACTACAGTACCTACCCGTTAAATAAATTTCGTCCCGAAATTTTAAGCTGTTGAAGATGTTGACGAATCTTCTGGAAATAGATGCGGGTATTTCTTCTTCATCTGATCTTCACGCTCCCAGGTGAACTCGGGTCCTCTACGAGCATTCCATCGAACCTTAACAATTGGTATCTTGTTTTGCTTAAGTCTTTTAACCTCACGATCCATTATTTCGACGGGTTCTTCGATGAATTGGAGTTTTTCGTTGATTTGGATTTCATCTAACGGAATAGTGAGATCTTCTTTAGCAAAACATTTCTTCAAATTCGAGACGTGGAAAGTGTTATGTACAGCCGCGAGTTGTTGAGGTAACTCAAGTCGGTAAGCTACTGGTCCGACACGATCAATAATCTTGAATGGTCCAATATACCTTGGATTTAATTTCCCTCGTTTACCAAATCGAACAACGCCTTTCCAAGGTGAAACTTTAAGCATGACCATCTCTCCAATTTCAAATTCTATATCTTTTCTTTTAATGTCAGCGTAGCTCTTTTGTCGACTTTGGGCGGTTTTCAACCGTTGTTGAATTTGGATGATCTTCTCGGTAGTTTCTTGTATAATCTCCGGACCCGTAATCTGTCTATCCCCCACCTCACTCCAACAAATCGGAGACCTGCACTTTCTACCATAAAGTGCTTCAAACGGCGCCATCTCAATGCTTGAATGGTAGCTGTTGTTGTAGGAAAATTCTGCTAACGGTAGATGTCGATCCCAACTGTTTCCGAAATCAATAACACATGCTCGTAGCATGTCTTCAAGCGTTTGTATCGTCCTTTCGCTCTGCCCATCAGTTTGTGGATGATAGGTAGTACTCATGTCTAGACGAGTTCCTAATGCTTGCTGTAATGTCTGCCAGAATCTTGAAATAAATCTGCCATCCCTATCAGAGATAATAGAGATTGGTATTCCATGTCTGGAGATGACTTCCTTCAAATACAGTCGTGCTAACTTCTCCATCTTGTCATCTTCTCTTATTGGTAGGAAGTGTGCTGATTTGGTGAGACGATCAACTATTACCCAAATAGTATCAAAACCACTTGCAGTCCTTGGCAATTTAGTGATGAAATCCATGGTAATGTTTTCCCATTTCCATTCCGGGATTTCGGGTTGTTGAAGTAGACCTGATGGTTTCTGATGCTCAGCTTTGACCTTAGAACACGTCAAACATTCTCCTACGTATTTAGCAACATCGGCTTTCATACCCGGCCACCAAAAATGTTTCTTGAGATCCTTGTACATCTTCCCCGTTCCAGGATGTATTGAGTATCTGGTTTTATGAGCTTCTCTAAGTACCATTTCTCTCATATCTCCAAATTTTGGTACCCAAATCCTTTCAGCCCTATACCGGGTTCCGTCTTCCCGAATATTAAGATGCTTCTCCGATCCTTTGGGTATTTCATCCTTTAAATTTCCCTCTTTTAAAACTCCTTGTTGCGCCTCCTTTATTTGAGTAGTAATGTTATTATGAATCATTATATTCATAGATTTTACTCGAATGGGTTCTCTATCCTTCCTGCTCAAGGCATCGGCTACCACATTTGCCTTCCCCGGGTGGTAACGAATCTCAAAATCGTAATCATTCAATAATTCAATCCACCTACGCTGCCTCATATTCAGTTGTTTCTGATTAAATATGTGTTGAAGACTTTTGTGGTCGGTATATATAATACTTTTGACCCCATATAAGTAGTGCCTCCAAGTCTTTAATGCAAAAACAACCGCGCCTAATTCCAAATCATGCGTCGTATAATTTTGTTCGTGAATCTTCAATTGTCTAGACGCATAAGCAATCACCTTCGTTCGTTGCATTAATACACAACCGAGACCTTGATTTGATGCATCACAATAAATCACAAAATCATCATTCCCTTCAGGCAATGACAATATAGGTGCCGTAGTTAGCTTTTTCTTCAATAACTGAAACGCTTTCTCTTGTTCATCATTCCATTCAAATTTCTTCCCTTTATGCGTTAATGCAGTCAAGGGTTTTGCTATTCTGGAAAAGTCTTGGATGAACCTTCTGTAGTAACCAGCTAGTCCTAAAAACTGGCGTATGTGTTTCGGAGTTTTCGGGGTTTCCCACTTTTCAACAGTTTCTATCTTTGCCGGATCCACCTTAATACCTTCTTTGTTCACTATGTGACCGAGGAATTGAACTTCTTCCAACCAAAATGCACACTTTGAAAACTTAGCGTACAATTCTTCCTTCCTCAATACTTCTAACACCTTTCTCAAATGTTCACCGTGTTCTTGGTCATTCTTTGAGTAAATAAGTATGTCATCAATGAAAACAATGACAAACTTGTCAAGGTATGGTCCACACACTCGGTTCATAAGGTCCATGAACACAGCTGGTGCATTAGTTAAACCAAACGGCATGACCATAAACTCGTAATGACCGTAACGTGTTCTGAAAGCAGTCTTTGGAATATCATCTTCTTTCACCCGCATTTGATGATACCCGGAACGTAAGTCAATCTTTGAATAAACAGACGAGCCTTGTAGTTGATCAAATAAGTCGTCGATTCTCGGTAGTGGGTAGCGGTTCTTGATGGTAAGTTTGTTCAACTCTCGGTAGTCGATACACAACCTGAATGTACCATCTTTCTTCTTGACAAACAAAACAGGAGCTCCCCACGGTGATGTGCTTGGTCGAATGAAACCACGCTCTAAAAGTTCTTGTAATTGGCTTTGCAGTTCTTTCATCTCGCTGGGTGCGAGTCTGTAAGGAGCACGAGCTATTGGTGCAGCTCCTGGTACAAGATCTATTTGAAATTCAACGGATCGATGTGGGGGTAATCCCGGTAATTCTTTCGGAAATACATCGGGAAATTCTTTTGCAATGGGAACATCATTGATGCTCTTTTCTTCTGTTTGTACTTTCTCGACGTGTGCTAGAACAGCATAGCAACCTTTTCTTATTAGTTTTTGTGCCTTCAAATTACTAATAAGATGTAGCTTCGTGTTGCCCTTTTCTCCGTACACCATTAAGGGTTTTCCTTTTTCTCGTATAATGCGAATTGCATTTTTGTAACAAACGATCTCCGCTTTCACTTCTTTCAACCAGTCCATACCGATTATCACATCAAAACTCCCTAACTCTACTGGTATCAAATCAATCTTAAATGTTTCGCTAACCAGTTTAATTTCTCGATTCCGACATATATTATCTGCTGAAATTAATTTACCATTTGCTAATTCGAGTAAAAATTTACTATCCAAAGGCGTCAATGGACAACTTAATTTAGCACAAAAATCTCTACTCATATAGCTTCTATCCGCACCCGAATCAAATAAAACGTAAGCAGATTTATTGTCAATAAGAAACGTACCCGTAACAAGCTCCGGGTCTTCCTGTGCCTCTACCGCATTAATATTGAAAACTCTTCCACGGCCTTGTCCATTCGTGTTCTCCTGGTTCGGGCAATTTCTAATAATGTGGCCTGGTTTTCCACATTTATAACAAACTACATTGGCATAACTTGCTCCGACACTACTTGCTCTGCCATTACTCGTTCCGACACCATTTGTTCCTTTCGTTCTATTAACCCCTGGTCCGTAGACCTCACACTTCGCCGCGCTATGACCATTTCTTTTACACTTGTTGCAAAATTTGGTGCAGAACCCCGAGTGATTCTTTTCACACCTTTGGCATAGTTGCTTCTGATTGTTGTTGTTGTTGCGGTTATTATTGTTGTTGGGATGATTGTTGTAGTTGCTGTTGTTGTTGTTGTTGTTGTTGTTGGGCCGTTTGTTGTAGTTGCGATTGATGTTGCGATTGTTGGGATAATTGTTGCGATTATTGTTGTAATTGCTGTTGTTGTTGTATTGGTGATTCTTATCACCGTTTTCCTCCCACTTTCTTTTGACTTGCTTCACATTGGCCTCTTCAGCAGTCTGTTCTTTAATTCTTTCTTCAATCTGGTTCACTAGTTTGTGAGCCATTCTACATGCCTGTTGTATGGAGGCGGGCTCGTGTGAACTTATATCTTCTTGGATTCTTTCCGGTAATCCTTTCACAAACGCGTCGATCTTCTCTTCCTCATCTTCGAATGCTCCCGGACACAATAGGCACAATTCTGTGAATCGTCTTTCGTACGTGGTAATATCAAATCCTTGGGTTCGTAACCCTCTAAGTTCTGTCTTGAGCTTATTGACCTCGGTTCTGGGACGGTACTTCTCGTTCATCAAGTGCTTGAATGCTGACCACGGTAGTGCGTACGCATCATCTTGTCCCACTTGCTCTAGATAGGTATTCCACCATGTTAACGCAGAACCTGTGAAGGTATGCGTAGCGTACTTCACTTTGTCCTCTTCAGTACACTTACTTATGGCAAACACCGATTCAACCTTCTCGGTCCACCGTTTCAATCCGATCGGTCCTTCGGTTCCATCAAATTCCAAAGGTTTACAGGCAGTGAATTCTTTGTAGGTGCATCCTACACGATTTCCTGTACTGCTAGATCCAAGGTTATTGTTGGTATGTAGCGCAGCCTGTACTGCGGCTATGTTTGAAGCTAGAAAAGTACGGAATTCCTCTTCATTCATATTCACGGTGTGTCGAGTAGTCGGTGCCATTTCCTTCAAAATAGTTAAATGGAACAAGTTAATCATACAGAATATTAAGAGTAGTTAATAGTATTTCGTAGCATAATATGAACTCATTTATAAAAGCTTTTTCTTCATATTAGCGTTTTATAAGTTTAAATTCGGGTAGTACCTACCCGTTAAGTTCATACTTAGTAGCTAATATACAATTCAACTACTACAATTCTATATGAAAAACTGATTATAATAATATTTCGCGTTCAAACTTTTATACAATATTTTACAAACTTACAATACCGCTTATTTTACATAAAGCATGAAATATAGCACACAATAACTTTGATACAAGATAGTTGTGAAGACAATTCTAGCTAGTACACAAGTCGTTCAGCAAAGGCAATAAAGACACGTAATTCATACGTCCAGAAACAAGTCATGCATTCTGGTTTTACTAGGACTACTTCCCATCCTTGGTCTTGTGCAACATAACCGTTATGGCTGTTGATAAGACAGCGTGTTGTAACGTCATCAAAGGGACGAGGGTTACGTAATGTCCAACAGTCCCGTAATAATCTAAAAACCTCATTTCTTACCCCAATTACCGACTCCGTCACTTGTGGAAACGTTTTGTTTAATAGTTGTAGCCCGATGTTCTTGTTCTCACTTTGGTGAGAAGCGAACATTACTAATCCGTAAGCATAACATGCTTCTTTATGTTGCATGTTAGCCGCTTTTTCTAAATCACGAAGTCCAATATTCGGATATATTGAGTCAAAATAATTTCTTAACCCGTTGCGTAAAATAGCATTTGGGTTCCCCGCAATATATGCGTCAAAGTAAACACATCGTAACTTATGGGTTTCCCAATGTGATATCCCCCATCTTTCAAACGAAAGTCTCTTATAAACCAAGACATTCTTGGAACGTTCTTCGAATGTCTTACAAACTGATCTCGCCTTAAATAGTTGTGCCGAAGAATTCTGGCCGACTCTAGACAAGATTTCATCAATCATGTCTCCGGGTAGGTCTCTTAAAATATTGGGTTGTCTATCCATTTTGTGTTTTTAAACTGTAAAATAGACAAGAGTTAGATTCATAAAAAAAAATACTTATTAATACAAGCAATTTTTACATATATCATAAAGCATAAGAACACTATATTCCATATATTACACCACACGAATACAACTATCTTATTCCGACTCGCTCGTTTCTTCTTCTTCGGTTTTGGTTCGTTTTGCCAAGTTTCTAGGGATATATGATGTTCCCCTAATACGAGCCGTCGTTGTCCACATTGGTTTAGAAAAACCTGGTGGTTTAGAGGTTCCCGGGTCATTGTTACAACTTAAGGACTTCGGGGGTTGACGATACATATAAAGTTCATCGGGGTTGGAATTAGATTTCTCTATTTTTATGCCCTTTCCCTTATTATTTTCTTTTGCCTTTTTAAATTCAGTTGGGGTAATTTCTATAACATCATCGGAATTCTCGTCGGAATCCGATTCATCGGAGAATTGGTAATCCTCCCAATATTTTGCTTCCTTGGCGGAAACACCATTGACCATAATTAACTTTGGTCGGTTGGTTGAGGATTTTCTTTTACTTAACCGTTTTATTATTTCCCCCACCGGTTCTATTTCTTCATCCGGTTCCGATTCTTCTTCCGGTTCCGATTCTTCTTCCGGTTCCGACTCTTCTTCCGGTTCCTCTTCGGGAACTTGTGAATCAGTCCACAAATCATTCCAATTTACATTTGACTCTTCATTATTATTAGGTGAGTCAATGGGACTTGTTCTAGAGGTAGACATCTATCACATAATATCAAACACGTTAAGAGATTAATATATCACATAATATTCATATGTTAAAAATATATAGTTTCCAACAAAAATGTTAAGCAATCATTTTTAAAGAAAACACGGTCGAAGTCCAGACTCACTAATGCATCCTAACAAACTCGATAAGACACACTAATGCAAATTTTCTGGTTCTCTAAGACCAACGCTCTGATACCAACTGAAATGTCCCGTTCTTATTGATTAAAAACGTTCCATATTAATTGATTTCGTTGCGAGGTTTTGACCTCTATATGAGACGTTTTTCAAAGACTGCATTCATTTTTAAACAAACCATAACCTTTATTTCATCAATAAAGGTTTAAAAAGCTTTACGTAGATTATCAAATAATGATAATCTAAAATATCCTGTTTACACACGACCATTACATAATGGTTTACAATACAAATATGTTACAACAAAATAAGTTTCTTGAATGCAGTTTTTACACAATATCATACAAGCATGGACTCCAAATCTTGTCCTTATTTAAGTATGCGACAGCGGAAGCTCTTAATAATCACCTGAGAATAAACATGCTTAAAACGTCAACAAAAATGTTGGTGAGTTATAGGTTTAACCTATATATATCAAATCGTAACAATAGACCACAAGATTTCATATTTCAATACACATCCCATACATAGAGATAAAAATCATTCATATGGTGAACACCTGGTAACCGACAATAACAAGATGCATATATAAGAATATCCCCATCATTCCGGGACACCCTTCGGATATGATATAAATTTCGAAGTACTAAAGCATCCGGTACTTTGGATGGGGTTTGTTAGGCCCAATAGATCTATCTTTAGGATTCGCGTCAATTAGGGTGTCTGTTCCCTAATTCTTAGATTACCAGACTTAATAAAAAGGGGCATATTCGATTTTGATAATTCAACCATAGAATGTAGTTTCACGTACTTGTGTCTATTTTGTAAATCATTTATAAAACCTGCATGTATTCTCATCCCAAAAATATTAGATTTTAAAAGTGGGACTATAACTCACCTTCACGGATTTTTACTTCGTCGGGAAGTAAGACTTGGCCACTGGTTGATTCACGAACCTATAACAATATATACATATATATCAAAGTATGTTCAAAATATATTTACAACACTTTTAATATATTTTGATGTTTTAAGTTTATTAAGTCAGCTGTCCTCGTTAGTAACCTACAACTAGTTGTCCACAGTTAGATGTACAGAAATAAGTCGATAAATATTATCTTGATCAATCCACGACCCAGTGTATACGTATCTCAGTATTGATCACAACTCAAACTATATATATTTTGGAATCAACCTCAACCCTGTATAGCTAACTCCAACATTCACATATAGAGTGTCTATGGTTGTTCCGAAATATATACAGATGTGTCGACATGATAGGTCGAAACATTGTATACGTGTCTATGGTATCTCAAGATTACATAATATATAATACAAGTTGATTAAGTTATGGTTGGAATAGATTTGTTACCAATTTTCACGTAGCTAAAATGAGAAAAATTATCCAATCTTGTTTTACCCATAACTTCTTCATTTTAAATCCGTTTTGAATGAATCAAATTGCTATGGTTTCATATTGAACTCTATTTTATGAATCTAAACAAAAAAAAATATAGGTTTCTAGTCGGAAAAATAAGTTACAAGTCGTTTTTGTAAAGGTAGTCATTTCAGTCGAAAGAACGACGTCTAGATGACCATTTTAGAAAACATACTTCCACTTTGAGTTTAACCATAATTTTTGGATATAGTTTCATGTTCATAATAAAAATCATTTTCTCAGAATAACAACTTTTAAATCAAAGTTTATCATAGTTTTTAATTAACTAACCCAAAACAGCCCGCAGTGTTACTACGACGGCGTAAATCCGGTTTTACGGTGTTTTTCGTGTTTCCAGGTTTTAAATCATTAAGTTAGCATATCATATAGATATAGAAAATGTGTTTAGTTGATTTTAAAAGTCAAGTTAGAAGGATTAACTTTTGTTTGCGAACAAGTTTAGAATTAACTAAACTATGTTCTAGTGATTACAAGTTTAAACCTTCGAATAAGATAGCTTTATATGTATGAATCGAATGATGTTATGAACATCATTACTACCTTAAGTTCCTTGGATGAACCTACTGGAAAAGAGAAAAATGGATCTAGCTTCAATGGATCCTTGGATGGCTCAAAGTTCTTGAAGCAAAATCATGACACGAAAACAAGTTCAAGTAAGATCATCACTTGAAATAAGATTGTTATAGTTATAGAAATTGAACCAAAGTTTGAATATGATTATTACCTTGTATTAGAATGATAACCTACTGTAAGAAACAAAGATTTCTTGAGGTTGGATGATCACCTTACAAGATTGGAAGTGAGCTAGCAAACTTGAAAGTATTCTTGATTTTATGAAACTAGAACTTTTGGAATTTATGAAGAACACTTAGAACTTGAAGATAGAACTTGAGAGAGTTCAATTAGATGAAGAAAATTGAAGAATGAAAGTGTTTGTAGGTGTTTTTGGTCATTGGTGTATGGATTAGATATAAAGGATATGTAATTTTGTTTTCATGTAAATAAGTCATGAATGATTACTCATATTTTTGTAATCTTATGAGATATTTCATGCTAGTTGCCAAATGATGGTTCCCACATGTGTTAGGTGACTCACATGGGCTGCTAAGAGCTGATCATTGGAGTGTATATACCAATAGTACATACATCTAAAAGTTGTGTATTGTACGAGTACGAATACGGGTGCATACGAGTAGAATTGTTGATGAAACTGAACGAGAATGTAATTGTAAGCATTTTTGTTAAGTAGAAGTATTTTGATAAGTGTATTGAAGTCTTTCAAAAGTGTATAAATACATATTAAAACACTACATGTATATACATTTTAACTGAGTCGTTAAGTCATCGTTAGTCGTTACATGTAAGTGTTGTTTTGAAACCTTTAGATTAACGATCTTGTTAAATGTTGTTAACCCAATGTTTATAATATCAAAAGAGATTTTAAATTATTATATTATCATGATATTATGATGTACGAATATCTCTTAATATGATATATATACATTAAATGTCGTTACAACGATAAACGTTACATATATGTCTCGTTTCAAAATCATTAAGTTAGTAGTCTTGTTTTTACATATGTAGTTCATTGTTAATATAATTAATGATATGTTTACTTATCATAATATCATGTTAACTATATATATAACCATATATATGTCATCATATAGTTTTTTTACAAGTTTTAACGTTCGTGAATCACCGGTCAACTTGGGTGGTCAATTGTCTATATGAAACCTATTTCAATTAATCAAGTCTTAACAAGTTTGATCGCTTAACATGTTGGAAACATTTAATCATGTAAACATCAATCTCAATTAATGTATATAAACATGGAAAAGTTCGGGTCACTACATGTATTCTTAGTCCCAAAAATATATATAGCAAAAGCATTTAAAGAGGGAGTAATGAAACTCACCATACTGTATTTTGTAGTAAAAATACATATGACGGCATTGAACAACGTAGGGTTGGACTCGGATTCACGAACCTATATTCAATTATGTATATTAACACATGTAATGGTAATCGAACAATTTTATATTTTATTAGTGATTTTATTTGTTATTTTATATCATGTGTTTTATTAATAACTTAATTAGATATATTTATCTTTATATAGATAATTATCATTTATTACAAAAGTATTAATATGGTTAGGTTTTATGTCTTAAATATATTTTTATATAGTGAATCTTCATTTGATATATTAATAGTAATAATACTAATTATGATAAAAATAATACTAATTATGATAAAAATTATGATAATACTAATAATAATAATAATAATGATAATTTTAATATTAATGATAAAGATAGTACTAATAATAAAAATTGTTTGTAATGATAATACTAATAACGTTTAATGATAATACTAATAATTATGATATAATTTTATGTAAGATCCTGTTTTTCCAGTTATGTTGGACGCCGTCCAACAGGGTGGGATGCCGTCCCAGTATGAAGGGCTGGACGCCGTCCAGTATTCTGGACGCCGTCCAGATGACCAGACGAGCCAGCTTTTGTATTTTTGATATTTAAAAGGGGTAACTTGGTAATTTCACATTGTGGACGACTTTAAGGCCCTAGATCAGTTTGTGGAGCCTCATTTACTCCATTTACAACCACCAAACCTCTTCCACTTAAATTCTAGAGAGAGAGAGAGTGATTCAAGTGTGAGAAAGCTCAAATCGAAGTGGAAGAAGCTTGTTTCGGGTTAGAGCCCGAGCATTAAAGTTGTTCATCTCATCACTAGCTAAATTTTGATTGTAGTGGTAAGTCTTAACCTTGATTTTCCTTACTATTAATTGTTTAAGGGTTAGGGTTAGGGTTTGGGTTAGTGATGTGTATAAAACCCATTTGTTAGTGATTTGGGGATTTTTGGGTGAGTTTGGGTCATGAAGACTCAAAGGATGACTAACCTAGGGTTTTGAAATGCTAAATGTGTTTATGAGTCTTAAATTGGTTAGTTAACTACTAGCACACCTAAATGTTATGTAAGTGGGTGTTATTTGGGTATGTGGTGACCCGAATGGGTGTGGAAACCTCGAATGGGTAAAACGGGTCTTTGATGACCTAAGTTGTCTTGTTAGGGTGAAAATGCGATAAAATTGTGATTATATGTATATTAAGACCATAAAGGGCTAGAGTTAGGGTTTTTGGCGAAGTTGACCCAATATTAGGGGTTAAGTGTGCAAATGGGTTGCAATTGCACCATGGCTCAAAATGACACTAGGATGGTGAGTGAGTTGGTTGACCAACTTGAATGAATGATTGATTTATGTATATAATGTAATAGGTACGTTTCCTTTAAGTTGCGAACTTGGTTATCGATTCACCGAAGGCGTAAGGTGAGTGGGATAAGTATACATGTAATTATATGATGTGTTTATTTGTATGAATGGATATGCGTTGTCCAAGTTAGTTGTATATGCGTTGTACTCTAACGAATTATGAATGGATATGCGTTGTTCAAGTTAGTTGTATATGCGTTGTACTATAACGAATTATGAATGGATATGCGTTGTCCAAGTTAGTTGTTAATGCGTTGTACTCTAACAAATTATGAATAGATATGCGTTGTCCAAACTAGTGGTATATGCGTTGTACCCTAACGAATTGTGAACGGATATGCGTTGTCCAAGGGTTAATGATTTATGATGTTGTACACTAACGATTGTTACGAACACCGATGGGAAATGCGAGTACCATTCCTTCGTATGATTGGTTAACCATGGTTGTGTAAATTTTGTATTAGCATATTTAATTGTGAACTATATGCGTTCATTGTCGCTAGCTTGTGGTAAATTACGGATCTTGGTTTATGCATAATGTTTGCATAGTTGTCGAAATTGCTAGTTCGTATATGGTGTTGCGTAAGCGAATGCAAGTAGATAGATTATATATGTATATGTATAATTATTGTACTCACTAAGCTTTGCTTACCCTCTCGTTGTTTATCTTTTTATAGGCCCCGGCGTTGACAAGGGTAAGGGCATTCGATTAGATTAGAGATCCCGCTTGTTGTTTAGGGGACGCTTTTGGGATGTAATAGCTTTTGGAGTTTGAACGAGACTTAGGTAGTTTAACCCCCAAATACCATGCTCATAGTGTCGTTTGGAAATTAAACTAATGTGGTCGAAACTCATGATTTGTACGAAACTCGTAAAACGGCCGATGTGGGCCCCATTTTGTAAAACTCGTTTCGATGTTGGAAATCTATTATTTTAACTTATTGCGACTTGTTGTAAAAAGGCTTTCGCGTAAAAATGTCAGAAAGCGGGTTTTCCGCTCACGTAAGTGAGCACGGGGATCAGTCCCTGGCAGTGAAATGGGACGCCGTCCAAAAAGGCTGGATGCCGTCCAGGCCTTCAGTATTGGACGCCGTCCAAGAACCTGGACGCCGTCCAGATGTACAGGTCCAGAATTTTTTTTTTTATGGCGTATTTTTGGTATAACGAAGTCGGGTCGTTACATTTTATTATTAATAATAAATAATCTAACAATACTAATAATAATAATAATAATAATAATAATAATAATAATAATAATAATAATAATAATAATAATAATAATAAAAATATAAAAAATAACAAGAATTATACCTTTATCATTATTATTTTATGTGATCATCATCCATGTATATATCATGCATCATCTTATTTTATCACCATCATCATCAATATCATCATTAAACCATCATAACAACGATTAACATCAAAATCTCGTTTCATTGTCACCTTGCTAATATTATTTATCATTCGGGAATCATAATCGTCGTCTATCATATTACTCATCTAACATCATCATCATCCTATTAGTTGTTTCAAGGCCCAGCAAAAGTGAATATTGCGGCCCAAGTACAACTAGTCCACATTGTAAGTGTGACCCAATAACAATTTTAACCAAGTCTAAAATCAAAGCCCGGTAACCAAGCCAAATGGACCTCAGCAGCCCAACACCTTGTAGCCTTTTATTTATGAAGGAATTCATCATACAGGAGGTTTAATCTTGTACGCTGAGGTGGGGTTTAAACAAAAAACAAAAATATACGGCAGGTGTTGCCTCGATTTGATTTGGGGCTCGATCGAACCAGGAACAAAATAACAACAATAGTAGATCACGACCATTTAGAAATTCTTTGGTTTTATGGATGATTGTCAAACGGGAATCGTAACAAAAAGAGAGATCGATTGTTAGGTGTTCTTGGGTTCGGCCTAATGCAGCCACCATAAATAGTCACAGTATCTATAATCCACGATCGCCATCTTCATCATGCATACTGTCATCATTCCAATCGTCATCACATCTAAACCGTACACATATCTTCATGATCATAATATCCATGATCATCATTATCTTTATCGTTTAAACAGAAAAATGACATAATAGTGGTAAAATGGGTGGTTTGTTGCAGCGGTTGTAAATAAAATATAAGTGAGAGAGAGAGAGTGAGGGAGGATGAGTGAGATGGTTGTAGCAGCGTGATCGACCAGAAACACTAGCAGCAACCTTCGAAAAAAAATAAACACATGAGAGGGTGATGAAGATGTCGATGGTGGTGGTATTCGGTTGATAGCAGCGAGCATTTTAATCGGTTAAGTGGTGGTGGTGGAGATGGAAGGAGAATGGTGGCCGTGGTGGTTGGCAGCCGATTGAATGGTGGAGGTGGCGGCAATATGGAAGACGATGGGAGTGATAAGGTGTTGGGTTCTTGAGAATAGAAACGGAAAGAGTAATTGTACACTTGGTGATGGGTTTACATATGTAATATTATATTATATGTATATATATAAAAATATATATAATGTAAGAAAAAGAGATGATGATTGAGTCTCGGGTAAAACAAATTGATTTGCAAGTGGTTTTGGTAGTGGATGTTGTGGTGTGTCTGTATAACTATAGGTATATATATATATATATATATATATATATATATATATATATATATATATATATATATATATATATATATATATATATATATATATATATATATATATATATATATATATATAGTTAGATATATAATATAGTTCATATATAATATAATAATATTAATAATAAATCAAGTATGAAACGTGTAGGAATGAAAAGTAATTAAACAGTTAAGCCATCAGATATATTGTCCACATTCAGTCGACATATTATTAGGGGTATCATTTCGTGCTCCGTTGTTCATCCGTGGCGGATAAAAATAAAAATACCATATTTTTTAAATTGAATCTATTTATTTATTTTGGTCATTAATGGTGTAAACCTGATCAAAAAGGTTCATCCATTATATGTTTTTAATTCCAAGTAATCTGTACGGAGTATTAAAACTTAACCCAGGGTATTTAATTATATTTTTAATAAACTTAAAGTTGATAAAACTTAATTATGGACCAACGTTTAATTTCAAGTTCTCATAATTTCGAGTTTAAACTCATTTCATATCGATCATAAAAATTGACCTGTCATTCGAGCTCAATCCCAACTAAAATCTACAAATTAATTAAAATTCAAAATAAGATAGTAAATGTGTTTTCAACTAGTCTGAAGTTTACGTAGTCTATTAATGAGCTTTCGTTTATTTTAAAATCACATAAGTTTGAATCACTTATTTCATATCAACTAATCGACAAACTAGTATTACTATAATTATATTTAATATACTTTATATATATAGATTTCTAATAACTTTTATTTTATTTTATATTATTTTAAATTACAATTCAAATTATTATATATATATATATATATATATATATATATATATATATATATATATATTTATATATATATATATATATATGTATTTAAATATATATGCATCTATTTACAAATAGTTGTTCGTGAATCGCCGGGAATGGTCAAAGGTCAATTGAACATATGAAACAATTCAAAATTTTTGAGACTCAACATTGCAGACTTTGCTAATCATGTCAAAAATATTAAATCGTATCGAAAGTTTGATTTAAAATTAGTCGAAATTTTCCGGGTCGTCACACCTATACGCGCAACGAATGCGTCATTCAAACTTATATTAATCCTTTTGCCATAAGGAACCCAACCCCTAAACCTGGTTGATGTCTACCTAGCGCTGCTCTTGATAGGGACGTACTAGGGTTTTAGCACATAAAGCAAGCACGTATCAACACAACATAAGCTAGCATTCACTCTCAAACAACAAAAGTAGCATGGAAATCCTAACTAGCATGGCACAAGGATAACTAGCTACTCTATACTATGCATTAACGGTTAGTCCTAATCACTGATTACCAGCAATAGAAGGTTCTCAGAAGTCTAATATTTTGGAGCCTTTTCTTTGTCTTTATCACCTATGAACAATATAAAAAATTTAGTATAGTGCTCTAATAAAAAAATAGACACACATGCAGCATTATGGCTAGAAAACAACACCTAGCATAAAAATCATCATAACAACACTGTGGATCGACAATCAGTCACCATCGATAGATGGTCAGACTCCATCGGTCGATGGTCTAGTCCATCGGTCGATGGTCTTTAACAAACACCAGCGGTCGATGGTAATAGTCCATCGGTAGACTGTCGAAGACAGTCGATCGAAGTCCATTTGTCGATGGTCTTTAACAAACACCAGCGGTTGATGGTCATAGTCCATCGGTCGACTATGTTCATCAGCTGTAGTAGCAGCATACTCGCGTGTTTTGAACCAAAATCCTCAAATCCATGTCTTTGAACAAGTTTTAACCTCACACAACTTGCATAAATCATACAAAACGTATCTCTAAACACCAAATTGACTATAACAACTTTTTAAAAACAAGATTTGGCTCAAAAAATCATTAATCAAAAACTTGTACAAAATTATCATTTGGGAACAGATTAGATCATGAAAATGTTAACAAAATACCTTTTCGAAATCTTGAAAAAATAAGAAATATGATTCCTAAATCGATTTAGCCAAAACATAAGGATTCAAGAGGTTAGGGTATGGAGATGATGAAGATGGGAGAACGAGTGTGTGTGGAAAAGTCTGGAAAATATGAGAAAATGACCAATGAGTTAAGTAATAAGGTTTTAAAACCCATAACACACAACACATGGGTATTTAACAGTTATCTAATAACTTACGTACCTCGTTAGGCAGGCCTAACGAAGTGAAAATTAAATAAACCAACCAGTTTTTGTGACCCTTGTCATAACAATTCTATAAGACATATGAGCTTTTGGGTCCTAATAACCATATGACTTAATATGACACTTCAAATTGTGGATGCTACAAAAGGACTTTATAAGACTTTTAAATGTTTCTTATCTTATGATAATGCTAAAAATGAACATATATTTCATAGCATTATCCCTCAAGAAAGACAAGCTTTTAGTTGCAATTGTTCTATTTACAAGTGATATTCGTTTAAATAATAAAAGGTGAAGAAAAAAGACAGATTCGACGAATTGAAGACGCAAACGACCAAAAAGCTCTAAAGTACAAACTACAATCAAAGTGGTTCAAATTATTGATGAGAAATGTCTCAAAATTACAAGAGTACAAGACGCAAAACGCAAAATACAAAATATTAAATTGTACGCAAGGACGTTCAAAAATCCAGAACCGGGACCAGAGTCAACTCTCAACGCTCGATGCAACGGACTAAAAATTACAAGTCAACTATGCACACAAATAAAATATAATATTTAAATAATTCTATAAATTATTTGTATATTATATATTATATTAAATACCGTCGGCAAGAAAGAAAACAAAGACATGTGAACTCCTCCAGCTGGCCATGCAATCGCATGGCCTGGAAGAGTAAAAACCATGCGATCGCATGACCCCAAGTATCAGGCCACATCTATAAATTTCACGTGTTTTGGCCAGTTTTATATATCTTTTTCTCTATCTCTCTCACGTATATATATATATATATATATATATATATATATATATATATAGATATATATATATATATATATATATATATATATATATATATATATATATATATATATATATTATGTTTTAATTTTAATTTTAATTTTAATTTTAATTTTAAATTCTAATAATAAGGGTATGTTAACGAATGTTGTAAGGGTGTAAGTCGAAATTATGTCCGTGTAACGCTACGCTATTATTAATCATTGTAAGTTATGTTCAACCTTTTTAAATTAATGTCTCGTAGCTAAGTTATTATTATGCTTATTTAATGTCGAAGTAATCATGATGTTGGACTAAATATTAAAATTGGGTAATTGGATTTTGTACCATAATTGGGGTTTGGATAAAAGAACGAAACTTGTGGAAATTAGACTATGGGCTATTAATGGGCTTTATATTAACTAAATGATACCTCGTTAATTTAATATATAGACATATAATTTGACGTATTTATATATAACCACATACGCTTGACTGGGTACGGTGGGCGGGATATCTATAAATACCAATAATTGTTCATTTAACCGGACACGGAACTGGATTAATAGTTAATAGACTTGTTGAAACAGGGGTGGATTACATTCAAGGGTAATTGGTGTAATTGTTAATAAAGTAGTAAAACCTTGGACTACACGCAGTCGATAACCTGGTGTATTCATTAAACAAAGTATTAAGACCTTGTTACAATTCGAATCCCCAATTAGTTGGAATATTTAACTTCGGGAATAAGAATAATTTGACGAAGACTTCCGCACTTTATGATTATGACTGATGAACTATTATGGACAAATCCGTATGGACATATTGAATAATCCAGGACAAAGAACAATTAACCCATGGTAATAAACTAAAATCAACACATCAAACATATTATGATTACGGAAGTTTAAATAAGCACAATTTCTTTATTTCATATTTAATTGCACTTTTAATTATCGCACTTTAATTTATTGTCATTTTAATTATCGTACTTTTTAATTATCGTAATTTTATCGCACTTTTATTTTTCGTAATTTCATTATTGTTATTTACTTTACGCTTAAAATTAAGTTATATTTATTTTTAATATTTTACATTAGGTTTTAACTGCGACTAAAGTTTTAAAATCGACAAACCGGTCATTAAACGGTAAAAACCCCCTTTTATAATAATAATACTACTTATATATTTATATATTTACAAATATAGTTTTATAAAAATATAGCGTTAAACTTGGCGAGTTCCCTGTGGACGAACCGAACTTACTTAAAACTACACTACTGTACGATTAGGTACACTGCCTATAAGTGTTGTAGCAAGGTTTAGGTATATCCACTCTATAAATAAATAAATAACTTGTGTAAAATTGTATCGTATTTAATAGTATTTTGTAGTAAAAATATAACTATTTCGTACCCCATCTCGCACACATCAAGTATTTTTGGCGCCGCTGCCGGGGATTAGCTAAAATGCCGAAAGCGCAACGCTATAAAAAAAAAATTTATTTAGTTCTTTCTATTAAAATATACGTTTTAAAAATTAAAAATACAAAAATTTAAAAAGAAAAGAAAAATAAAAATATATATATTTTTAAGAGATTGATAAAAATATATAAAATTATAAATTTTTCTATTTTTATTTTTAGTTTTTAACAATTAAGTTTTTATTTACTCTATATAAATATTCTATATATTTTAAAACAAAAAAATATATATATAAAAAAAATCAAACGGCCTGGTACTGTAGCAGCCCAACTCTGGCCCAAAACCCTACTCCATGCGACCGCATGGATATATAACGTGAAGACCATGCGATCGCATGGCCTGTTCTGACACGTCGAAGTTGACCTGATTACAGCAATAATTACGGAGTATATTATTATTATTATTATTATTATTATTATTATTATTATTATTATTAAAACCCTAATTAGGGTTTAGTTTTTAATTAATTTATTTTAGTTTTTAATTAATTTGTATTATTTAGTTTAATTAGTTTTATTAAAATATATAAACTTAATACTTTTAAAAATAAATAATATAAAAATAATATTTTTATATAAATTGTACTTTTTACAACTTTAAGTTTATTTTTATATTTTGTATCTTTTTATTTGTTTTAGCGTAATATTTGTATTTTTTTTGTTCGTATTTAGTTTTAAGTCATAGTTTTTGCCATAGTAATTTTTATTTCTAGATTCTTAGGCTTTTCCGTAAAATCCCTTAAGTGCTTTTTCTTTAGACTAAGATTTAGGTGCTTTAGAATTTTGCGACGCTGTTTTAATATTTTAGTACCTTTTTAAGTTATTGCCATTTGGGATATAATATTTCTTGTAAACTTTAATATTTTTAGACGCAACTTTTAATTCTTAGTTTTTAGTTCTTTTTTAAGTTTCGACGCGCTACGTTCTTTTTATTAATTTTCGACCATTTATTTTTCGACATTTTTCGACGCACTCTTTTTCTTTCTTATTTCTCGACACTCTAGTTTTTAGGACATAGAATTTTCTATTTCTTATCTAAAATTTCTTTAAATTTCAACGAAAAATTATTTTAAGTGGTTAAATTGATAGACATCCAAATTTTCTGCTTCGTAGTGATAGTTGGATTTGTTAGTGGCTGAGTTGTGAGCTTCCGATTTAAAGGGTTCTGGCCCCCTGCTGCATCTATTGGCTATTCGAAACGTGGGCAAAAGCAAAAAAGTCTATTAATTTGATAACTTTAATAATTTTTATATTTTATAACTAATAGGATATTCAGTGAATGCACCGAGTAAATCGTTCACCACCTTTTGTACGTTCACCACCTGTAACTCGATCAAGACATCTAGCCAATATTGTCGCCGTTGATTTTTCTTTAGAATCGTCATCAAGTCAACCAAGTACTCCAATTCAAATTTCTGATAATCCATTTTTTGAACCCGACCTCACAATTGAGAATCCGGAGGATATTCATGGACAATTCAGAGATCCTGAACCATTAATCTTTCCTCCAGAACCACCAATCATTCAAACGGAGATTGACTAGGAACAACTCATTAAATCAGAATCCGATAGTGATTCAGATTCAACAAATTCAATCATGGAAAATCTGGAACCTCTAAGTATGGAAGACCGAATGAGAGCTAAACGCACTGGCCAATGTCACGCAATTACTCAACCATACATTAATGCGCCAGATTATGAAATCAAAGGACATATTCTACACATGGTAACTAATCAATGCCAATTTAGTGATGCGCCGAAGGAAGATCCAAATGAACATCTTCGTACCTTTAATAGGATCTGTACTCTATTTAAAATAAGAGAAGTGGAGAATGAACAGATATATCTCATGTTATTTCCCTGGACTTTAAAGGGAGAAGCCAAAGATTGGTTAGAATCGTTACCTGAAGGGGCGATTGATACATGGGATGTTTTAGTTGAAAAATTTATTAAACAATTCTTTCCGGCATCTAAAGCCGTAAGACTTCAAGGAGTAATTGTTACGTTCACGCAAAAGCCAAATGAAACTCTATATGAGGCGTGGACCAGATTTCGAAAGTTATTGAGAGGATGTCCGCAACATGGTTTAGATACTTGTCAAATAGTACAAATATTCTACCAAGGATGCGACATCACTACACGAAAAGACATCGATATAGCAGCTGGTGGTTCCATTATGAATAAAACCGCAACTAACGCTTACAAAATTATTGATAACACTGCTTCCCACTAAATGAGTGGCACCAAGAAAAAGATATCGTTAGATCATCTAAAGCAGCTAGAGCCGATTCTAACCATGACTTTGATTCCATTTCCGCAAAAATAGATGCTGTCGAGAGACGAATGGAAAAGATGACTGATAATGCTAAAAACGAACATATATTTCATAGCATTATTCCTCAAGAAATACAAGCTTTTAGTTGCAATTGTTCTATTTACAAGTGATATTCGTTAAATAATAAAAGGTGAAGACAAAAGACAGATTCGACGAATTGAAGACGCAAACGACCAAAAAGCTCAAAAGTACAAAAGACAATCAAAGAGGTTCCAATTATTGATAAGAAACGTCTCGAAATTACAAGAGTACAAGATTCAAAACGCAAAGTACAAGATATTAAATTGTACGCAAGGACGTTCGAAAATCCGGAACCGGGACCAGAGTCAATTCTCAACGCTCGACGCAACGGACTAAAAATTACAAGTCAACTATGCACATAAATATAATATAATATTTAAATAATTCTTATAATTATTTAATATATTATATTTATATTTAAACCGTCGGTAAACAAAGAGCCAAACTCCTCTGAGCTGTAAAAGTAAACTCCGCGACTCGTGGAGTTTGAAGGCCAAAAAGGCCGCGAGTCGCGGAGCCCCCTGTTTTGAAACTCCCTATAAAGCAAACTGAATTCTGATCATTTTCATCCATCTTTTTCTTCTTCTTCTCATACGTAAATTATATATATATATTTATAATTTATATTTTAATTTTAATTATAATTTTAATAATAAGGGTATGTTAGCAAATGTTGTAAGGGTGTAAGTCGAAATTCTGTCCGTGTAACGCTACGCTATTTTTAATCATTGTAAGTTATGTTCAACCTTTTTACATTAATGTCTCGTAGCTAAGTTATTATTATGCTTATTTAAAACGAAGTAATCATGATGTTGGGCTAATTACTAAAATTGGATAATTGGGCTTTGTACCATAATTGGGGTTTGGACAAAAGAACGACACTTGTGGAAATTAGACTATGGGCTATTAATGGGCTTTATATTTGTTTAACTAAATGATAGTTTGTTAATGTTAATATAAAGATTTACAATTGGGCGCCCCTATAAATTACCATATACACTCGATCGGACACGATGGGCGGGATATTTATATGTACGCATAATCGTTCATTTAACCGGACACGGGAATGGATTAATAGCCACTAGAATAATTAAAACAGGGGTGAAATTATGTACAAGGACACTTGGTATAATTGATAACAAAATATTAAAACCTTGGGTTACACTCAGTCGACATCCTGGTGTAATTATTAAACAAAGTATTAAAATCTTGTTACAGTTTAAATTCCCAATTAGTTGGAATATTTAACTTCGGGTATAAGAATAATTTGACGAGGACACTCGCACTTTATATTTATGACTGATGGACTGTTATGGACAAAAACTAGACGGACATATTAAATAATCCAGGACAAAGGACAATTAACCCATGGGCATAAAACTAAAATCAACACGTCAAACATCATGATTACGGAAGTTTAAATAAGCATAATTCTTTTATTTCATATTTAATTTCCTTTATTTTATATTTAATTGCACTTCTAATTATCGCATTTTTATTGTTATTGTATTTAATCGCACTTTTAATTATCGTACTTTTTAATTATCGCAAGTTTATTTTATCGCACTTTTATTATTCGCAATTTCATTTATCGTTATTTACTTCATGATTTAATTTAAGTCTTGTATTTATTTTTAATATTTTACATTTGGTTTTAACTGCGACTAAAGTTTTAAAATCGACAAACCGGTCATTAAACGGTAAAAACCCCCCTTTATAATAATAATATTACTTATATATATATTTGTATTTTTATAAAAGTAAACTAATATAGCGTTGAGCTTTGTTTAAAAAAGATTCCCTGTGGAACGAACCGGACTTACTAAAAACTACACTACTGTACGATTAGGTACACTGCCTATAAGTGTTGTAGCAAGGTTTAAGTATATCCATTCTATAAATAAATAAATATCTTGTGTAAAATTGTATCGTATTTAATAGTGTTTCGTTGTAAAATTTAATAGTATTATATACCACTCCGCTACCACATCAAGTATTTTTGGCGCCGCTGCCGGGGAACTCTCTTAAAAGCCGGAAGCGCAACGCTAATATAAAAAAAAAAAAAAAATTTTAGTTTACTTTTATTAAAATTCGTTTTTGTAAAAAAAAAAAACGTTTTAAATATTCGAAAATATAAAAAGAAAAACAAAAATATAAATATTTTTAGGAGTTTGATAAATATTTAAGTTTTATAAAGTTTCTTTGTTTTTATTTTATAAAAACATAAGTTTTATTTAAGTATTTTGTTTTTATTTAAAAACATATAAATATAAAAAAATATATATATATAAATCTAGTTTTAAGATTTTTATTTATAAAATTATAAAGTGATTCTATTTTTATTTAAGTTTTAAATATAAGTTTTATTAATACACATATTTAAAAACAGAAAATAAAATAAATAAATAAAGAAAGAAAAACGCGTTGAAATTAAACCTGTCAGTTGAAATTCTGAACCCCGCGACTCGCGGGGTTTGATGCATTAAATACCGCAACTCGCGGAGTAATTCTGACACCGACAGAAACCCTACTGCAATTAATCACGGAGTAATTATTAATTAATTATTATTATAAACCCTAATTATTATTATTATTATTATAATTAGTTTTAGTTTAATTTAAGTTTTATTTAATTTATATTTTAGTTTATTAAGTTTAATTAAATTGTGAAATTAATAGTTTAATAAAATAAATAATATAAAAATAATATTTTTATAAAAATTGTAATTTTTACAACTTTTTGTATATTTTTATATTTTGTCCTTTTTTAATCGTTGTAGCGTAATATTTGTATTTTTTTAGCTCATATTTAGTTTTAAACTTAGTTTTTGCTATAGTTATTTTTACTCCTAGATTTTTAGTCTTTGCCGTAAAATTCCTTAAGTGCTTTTTCTTTAGACTAAGATTTAGGTGCTTTAGAATTTTGCGACGCCTTTTTAAGTTTTAGTTTCTTTTTAAGTTATTTCCATTTGGGATTTAGTTTTTCCTGTAAGCTTTAATATTTTTAGACGACTTTTACCTATCTATCAATTATCATTCCAATTAGTAATCTCAATTTGCGATTATAATTTTAAGTTAGTTGTAGTAATAAAGTTAGGTTAGTCAAGTATTTTTAAGTTTTATAAGTTTCTTTTATTTTTTCGTCACCTTTTATTTTTCAACCATTTTTCTTTTTCGACCTTTTTCGACGAACTCTTTTTCTTTCTTATTTCTCGCTATTCTAGTTTTAGGACATAGATTTTTATTCTACTTCTTATCTAAATTTCTTAAAATTACGAAAATTTATTTTGAGTGGTTAAATTGATAGACATCAAAATTTTCTGGTTCGTAGTAATAGTTGGATTTGTACGTGGACCGGGTTATTGGAGCCAAACAGTCCTCAATTATATTGAGACCAAACGAATCCTGCCCCTCTGCTGCATCTTTTGGCTATTCGAAACGTGGGCAAAATCAGAAAAGTCTATTGATTGGATAACTTATTATAATTTTTCTTTCCTTTTTAAAACTAATAGGATATTCAGTGAATGCACCGAGCAAGACGTTCACCACCTTTTGTACGTTCACCACCTGTAACTAGATCAAGACATTTAGAAAATATAACCGCCGTTGATTTTTCTTTAGAATCGTCATCCAGTAGACCAAGTACTTCAGTTCAAATTTCCGATAATCCATTTTTTGAACCCGACCTCACAATTGAGAATCCGAAAAATATTCAGGAACGGTTCGTAGATCCTGAACCACTAAACTTTCCTCCGGAACCACCAATCATTCAAACAGAGATTGTTGAGGAACGAACCATTAAATCATAATCATCTAGTGATTCCGATTCAACAAATTCAATTATGGAGAATCTGGAACCTTTAAGTATGGAAGACCGAATGAGAGCTAAACGCACTGGCCAAGGTCACGCAATTACTCATCCTGACATTAATGCTCCAGATTATGAAATCAAAGGACAAATTCTACACATGGTGACTAATCAATGCCAATTTAGTGGTGCGTCGAAGGAAGATCCAAATGAACATCTTCGTACCTTTAATAGGATCTGCACACTATTTAAAATCCGAGAAGTGGAGGATGAACAGATATATCTCATGTTATTTCCCTGGACTTTAAAGGGAGAAGCCAAAGATTGGTTGGAATCGTTACCTGAAGGGGCGATCGATACATGGGACGTTTTAGTTGACAAATTTCTTAAACAATTCTTTCCTGCATCTAAAGCCGTAAGACTTCAAGCAGAAATTGTTACGTTTACACAGAAACTAAATGAAACTCTATATGAGGCGTGGACTAGATATGGAAAGTTGTTAAGAGGATGTCCGCAACATGGTTTAGACACCTGTCAAATAGTACAAATATTCTACCAAGGATGCGACATCACTACAAGAAAAGACATAGATATAGCAGCTGGTGGTTCTATTATGAAGAAAACCGAAACTGATGCTTACAAAATTATTGATAATACTGCTTCCCACTCACATGAGTGGCACCAAGAAAAAGATATCATTAGATCATCTAAAGCAGCTAGAGCCGATTCTAGCCATGACTTAGATTCCATTTCCGCAAAGATAGATGCTGTGGAGAGACGAATGGAAAAGATGACTAAGGATATTCACTCAATATGAATTAATTGTGAGCAGTGTGGAGGACCACATTTGACAAAAGATTGTCTCAGTATTGAATTAACAATGGAACAAAGAGAGAATATTTCATACATAAACCAAAGGCCTGGAAATAATTATCAACCGCCAAGACCGATTTACAATCAAAACCAGAATTATAACCGAAATATTCCATACAACAACCAACAAGGTCCTAGCAATCAACAAGTATCCAATAATACTTATAATCAGCAAAGACCGAATTTTCAAAACAAACCACCACAACAAACCGATGATAAAAAGCCAAATTTAGAAGATATGATGACGAAGCTAGTTGAAACTCAAACGCAGTTTTTCACATCTCAGAAACAAACCAATGAACAAAATGCTCAAGCATTTAGAAATCAACAAGCTTCTATTCAAAATCTGGAACAAGAAGTGAGTAACCTAGCAAGGTTAATAGGTGAAAGAAAACCGGGAAGTCTACCTAGTGATACAAATGCTAACCCCCGGAATGAAACAGCTAAAGCCATTACCACAAGAAGTGGTACAACACTTAAACCACCTGAAATACCTGTAACTTCTGATGAAGCCATTCCTACTCCACAAGAACCACAACCTGATCAAGATAAGGAAAAAGAACCGGTAGTTGAAAAGGTTAATGAAGATAACACAGTTAAGGATAAACCTTATGTTAAACCATACCAACCACCACTTCCTTACCCGAGTAAAATGAAGAAAGAGAAACTTGAAGCCGAGCAATCCAAATTCTTGGATATGTTTAAACAGATAAATGTAAATCTTCCTTTCATTGATGTGATTTCAGGAATGCCTAGATATGCTAAATTCTTGAAAGATCTAATTTCAAATAGAAAGAAAATGGAAGAACTCTCGGCTGTTACTATGAATGCTAATTGTTCAGCAGTGCTGTTGAATAAGATACCAGAAAAACTATCTGATCCAGGAAGTTTCACAATTCCATGTTTTCTGGGTAGTCTTAATTCAATAGAAGCATTGGCAGACTTAGGTGCTAGTATAAATCTAATGCCGTATTCACTATAAGCTAAACTAGACCTTGGAGAATTGAAACCAACCAGAATAAGCATACAACTAGCCGATAGATCAATAAAATATCCTAGAGGGATAATGGAGAACATGCTAGTTAAAGTTGGTACTTTAGTATTTCCAGTAGATTTTGTTGTTCTGGACATGGAAGAAGATTCTCAAGTTCCTCTCATATTAGGAAGACCATTCTTAAACACGGCTAAAGCAATGATAGTGGTGTTCGGTAAGAAACTGACCCTAAGTATAGAGGATGAGAGTGTTACCTTTTCAGTTGATAGAGCAATGCAACAACCACAATCTGCAGATGATACATGTTATTATATTCAAACTATAGATGCACATGCAGAATTATTAGAAGAATTTCCAGAGTTACAAGGAACAGGAGAATGCTCTTTAGGAGAAGGTAATGAACCAATTGATGAAGCTGAAATGTTAGCTACACTTATAGCTAATGGATATGAACCAACAACAGAAGAAATTCAAATGCTAAAAGAAGAATACAGATATCGATATAAATCATCGATAGAAGAACCTCCGAAATTAGAGTTAAAGCCACTTCCAAACCATTTGGAATACGCTTATTTACATGGTGAATCTGAATTACCTGTAATAATATCGTCTTCTCTTACTGAAAATGAGAAATCACAACTCATTTCTGTGTTGAAAGCTCATAAATCAGCCATTGCATGGAAGATTCATGATATTAAAGGAATAAGTCCTTCGTATTGCACACATAAAATCCTTATGGAAGAAGGTCATAAAACGTATGTGCAACGCCAACAAAGACTAAATCCTAATATGCAAGATGTAGTTAAGAAAGAGATTATTAAACTGCTAGATGCAGGTTTGATATATCCAATTTCTGATAGTCCATGGGTAAGCCCAGTTCAATGCGTGCCTAAGACGGGTGGCATGACTGTCATTACAAATGAGAAAAATGAGCTTATTCCTACTAGGACTGTAACAGGATGGCGTGTGTGTATTGATTATAGAAAATTAAATGACACCACCAGAAAATATCACTTTCCCTTACCTTTCATAGATCAAATGTTGGAAAGATTAGCCGGAAATAGTTACTATTATTTTCTAGATGGATTTTCCGGATATTTTCAAATTCCAATAGCACCCGAGGACCAAGAGAAAACCACATTCACGTGCCCTTATGGTACTTTTGCTTACAAACGCATGCCATTTGGACTTTGTAACGCCCCTGCAACCTTTCAAAGGTGTATGATGGCGATTTTTCACGACATGATAGAAGAATGCATGGAAGTATTCATGGATGACTTTTCAGTCTTCGGTGATACATTTAAATCATGTCTAGTTAATCTGGAACGAATGCTAATTAGATGCGAAAAATCAAATCTAGTACTTAATTGGGAGAAATGCCATTTCATGGTTAAAGAAGGCATCGTTCTTGGACATAAAATTTCAAAAGAAGGAATTGAAGTGGATAGAGCTAAAGTAGATGTAATTGCTAAACTTCCACATCCCACCAATGTTAGAGGAGTTAGGAGTTTTCTAGGGCATGCCGGTTTTTACCGACGTTTCATAAAAGATTTTTCTAAAATTGCCACTCCTATGAATAAACTCCTAGAAAAGGATGCGCCATTCATATTTTCAGATGAGTGTATCAAATCTTTTAATATTCTTAAAGAGAAACTCACTAATGCGCCGATCATGATAACACCAAATTGGAATCTACCATTTGAACTAATGTGCGATGCAAGTGATTTTGCAATGGGAGCCGTTTTAGGACAAAGGATTGAAAAGCGATTTCAACCTATATATTATGCTAGTAAGACATTACAAGGAGCACAAACGAACTATATAACTACTGAAAAAGAACTCCTTGCTATTGTCTTTGCTTTTGACAAATTTCGATCATATCTCGTTCTAGCAAAAACGGTGGTCTATACCGACCATTCTGCTCTTAGATACCTATTTTCAAAACAAGATGCTAAACCAAGATTAATCCGTTGGATCTTACTCTTACAAGAGTTTGATATTGAAATCCGAGATAAAAGAGGAGCAGAAAATCTCGCCGCTGATCATCTTTCTCGTCTTGAAAATCCCGAATTAGAAGTTCTAAATGAATCGGCCATACAAGACAACTTTCCTGATGAATATCTATTGAAGATAGATTATAAAGAAATCCCATGGTTTGCAGACTATGCAAACTACTTAGTTTGTGGATTCCTTGAAAAAGGATTAACGTACCAAAGACGAAAGAAATTCTTCAGTGATATAAAACACTATTTTTGGGAAGATCCACATCTGTTTAAAAGTTGTCCCGATGGAATAATACGCCGATGTGTATTTGGAGATGAAGCTAGTAAAATATTAAACCATTGTCACACAGGACCAACAGGAGGGCATTATGGGCCTCAACTAACAGCAAGAAAAGTTTATGAAGCTGGATTCTATTGGCCTACAATTTACAAAGACGCACATCTTCTTTGCAAATCCTGTGATGCATGTCAAAGGGCCGGAAAAATAAGTCAACGTGATGAAATGCCACAAAATGTCATCCAAGTATGTGAAGTATTTGACATTTGGGGTATTGACTTTATGGGTCCATTTCCGAAATCTCATAATAATCTATATATACTCGTAGCCATTGATTATGTATCTAAATGGGCGGAAGCACAAGCTCTCCCAACTAACGATGCACGAGTTGTAGTCAATTTTTTAAAACGTCTTTTTGCAAGGTTTGGAACACCGAAAGCTTTAATAAGTGATCGGGGTACTCATTTCTGTAATAATCAACTTGAGAAAGTTCTTAAAAGATATGGAGTAACTCATAAAATCTCCACCGCATATCATCCACAAACAAGTAGACAAGTTGAAAATACCAACCGAGCTTTAAAACGTATTCTAGAGAAAACCGTAGGATCAAATCCGAAGGAATGGTCCATTAAATTGGAGGATGCACTCTGGGCTTTTAGAACAGCCTACAAAACTCCAATTGGAACCACACCTTTTAGACTTGTTTATGGAAAAGCATGTCATCTTCCAGTAGAAATTGAACACAAAGCATTTTGGGCTTTGAAGACATGTAATCTTGATTTACATGAAGCCGGACGTCTACGATTAAGTCAACTAAACGAATTAGAAGAATTAAGACATGAAGCATACGAAAATTCGTTAATCTATAAAGAAAGAACGAAGAAATGGCATGATAAAAGAATCAGAAGTTCAAAAGAATTTAAAGAAGGAGACAGAGTTCTTCTTTTCAATTCACGATTCAAGCTATTTCCTGGAAAATTGAAATCAAGATGGTCTGGACCATTCATAATCAAAAGAGTTTTCCCATACGGAACGATAGAATTAATAAATTCAAATGGGATTGAATTTAAAGTTAATGGTCACAGAGTTAAACATTACATACATAGTCCGATGGAAGTCGACAACGAAGTTAATCACAATTTCGTCACCACAGCTAACTAAGTGTGGGGAGAATCAAGTCTTTAAAAGATAATATGTATTTCTGTTAGAGTTAGATTGTCTGTTTTCGTGTAGTTCTCGAAAATGGAACCAGAATGGTCTTTCCCTAGCAGACCCTAAAGAACTAGTCTTCTCCCCCCATTCTGAATTTTTTTTTTTTTTAGGTTTTTACGAAATGAAGACTGCCTGTGAACTAAACCATGGTCTAATGCTACACGCTTTGATCACTAAACGTAATAATGACATACTACCGAGTGAATTAGCATCAGTAATCAGAGAAAGAATGGACGGAGTTAGAAAAGAATCCAGATGCGAAGATAATAAGTTACAATTTGGTAAAGGAAAATCAAAATCCGCAGCAAAAAGAAGAGCACGACACCTAGAAAGATGTCACAAATGCGGAAAATGGTCACATGGAGGTAAATGTTCAAATAATCAAACCTATTCAAATACCGAATTTGTTACTTTATGCAGAGACGGACCGTTCATATGTTTAGAAGAAAAGACACTGAATGCTCGAGGTTACGCCTATGTAGCCATGGAAAACCAATTAAACCGACTATCTTATGAATGGGATAGATCATATAACTAAGAAATCTATTTCACAGGTATGTCTGTACAGTTTTTATTTTTATTTTTATTTTTAACCTTTTGATAATAAACGCTAATTTGTTCGCTAAAAAGTATTAAATTGGTATTGAATAAAATTAGGTTTGGCGACCGAAATTATTGATATCATTCAAAAAAAAAAATTTATTACATCACTGCGAAATTTAACGTTTATTCTTAAGGTATAAATATCTTTAATCAATCAACCCAAAATATTTCAAAAATTCGTCATGAGTTAAATTAGGTCTTGGAACCGAAATTACTTTACCGAAAAGAGGGGCGCATATTTTTGATAATATTTGATTGATTAAAGTGGGATAAAAAGATAAAAAGATTTTTAATTTTATTTTTACCATTTTTTTAAAATTAATATTTAAATCTTAAATTAATATTGTAAACTTTGTAAAAAAAATATATATTTAAAATTGTAAATATTTGAAAAAATTAATATAAGTTTGGTATGAATTTATAAATTTTTAAATTAAGTTTGGTGTGAATTTTTAATTTTTAAAATATAAATTTTTAATTTTATGCATTTCAATTTTAAGTTTGGTGTGAATTTTTAATTTTTAAAATATAAATTTTTAATTTTATGCATTTCAATTTTAAGTTTGGTGTGAATTTTTAATTTTTAAAAAATAAATTTTTAATTTTATGCATTTCAATTTTAAGTTTGGTGTGAATTTTTAATATAAATTTTGAATTTTATATTTAAGTTGTGTGAATTTAAAAACAAAAATTTACTTTATCTCATTAAGTTAAGAATATGATTTTTAAAATTCGTCGTAAGTTGAAAACTAGGTCTTTGAACCGAAATTGCTTTACCCGAGGGAGGGACGAGAACTTTTATTATCATTATTTTTAATCTTATTGAATTAAAGTATGCCAAAAACATTGAAAAAAAAACCCAAAAATCTTAGCTTTTAAAACAATCGCTACAAAAAGACAAATTTTAAAATTTTGTCGAGGGACGGACTAGGACATCGATCCGAAACGACCTCGTCCTAAATAACAAAGGAAACGAAATTTTAAAATTAAGTACTTAATTGTTTTATAAGTTAATGATTATAAAAAAAAAAAATATCAAACTCCGCGACTCGCGGAGTTTGAAGGGTTATTCACCGCGAGTCGCGGGAGGACCGAAAATAAGAAAAAAAATAAAGAGCTGCAAACTGATCAGTCCACACCCTCAAAACCGAAAAACACAGCGAAAAAAGACTCCGAAAAAACCCGAGAAAAAACCCCCAAAATCACAATTTTTAACCGTTAATCACCAAATCTTTTACTAAAATCATGTTGAGAAGGATGCTATCTAGGAATTACTCAAGAAAAACGGTAAATTTCTACACCTAAACACCATTTAATCCGAAATTTTGTGTTCTTGAGCAATTTTTTTCCCAATTTGATTTTGATACTTTTTAGTGTAATTATGATTAAATTGTTTATGTATTATGCTTGTATAATCTAGATTGATGCTATTTAACATGATTAGAAGCCTTAAACTTCAAATTTTTGAGTAATCTAGGGTTTGTGTTCTTGAGCAAATTTGGGGCTTTTTGATATAAACAGGTTATGGCCGATTTTTGTCATGAATTGTTGCTAAATTGAGTAGTGTAACATGTCTAGGTAGTAAAATGATCCAAACTTTGAGCCTAAACATGATTTTGAGAATTAAAGTGGACTTTTTCAAGTCTAAAATTCATGAACTTGATTTTTGAAAGATAATGCCATTTGAGACTTGTTTAATTGCTAGTAATGATTATTTTGACATGTTATTTGAGTTGAATGATTATGAACTTGGCGAACATTTTCGTATATGCTTATTTGAAAAAGTGTAGATTTGATGAAAATATGAAAATAAGCTTAAGTTTGATATAAATTGATAATGTCATTGTAATTATTTTGATTGATGATTTTGCTGACACTAATGCATATTTGTATGCACAAAATTTGTGTTTGATGTGTTTTGCAGACTGAAAGGGGTGAATCTTCATCCCAAGCCCGCAATGCTCCTGCTGAGAATGCGGAACAACAGGAGGTGGATAACTACTACAAGCAGGATATACCTCATCCAGTCATGACCTTTTCCGATATGCACTTGGAAGAGTTGCACCCGAACATGAGATTTGACAGACTTTGGATAGATTATCTAAAATATCAAAGGGGTTTGCATACTCTTCATTCTAAGGTTGTTGAGGTACCGAGGGTCATAGAATGGGGACCCTTAGAAGCTGTAGAATTGGCCGGGCCAATTAGGGAATTACTTGTACAGAGGTATGGTAATTCTTCTTTTAATGACTGGGTACGTTTATTCACCATGCGTAGACCTGTATATAAAGTATGGTGTGAAGAATTGTTATGTAGTATAGAGTTGAATGATCGGGTAGCTAGTTTAACCGATCGTTCTTTTATTAGATTTTTGTTAGGCGGTTCGATGCGCCACATGTCTTTACTGGACATGGCTCAGGCTTTACGTATATATACGCCTGAGGAGTTAGCGTCTGCCGATTGTAGAGGATTGATACTAAACGGTAGAAAGATAGATGAAAATTTTGATACACACGGTGTGTGGAGTCAAATGACAAGCCATCACCGTTTCAAAGGGGGAAATTACTCTTATTTGGATATAGATAGAGCCGAATTAAGAGTGATACATAGGTTTTTAGCTAATTCGATTACACAAAGGGGTAAGAACAAGGAAAAAGTAAATGAACAGGATTTGTTTTACCATATGTGTATTCGAGACCCACAAAGCGCTGTAAGTATACCGTATTGTGTGGGTTATTATTTATCAGCTATGGTTCGGGGGATGCGACCGCATAGCATAATAGGAGGTGGTATTTTTATTACTTTGATTGGTGAATATCTCGGTGTGGATATAAGTCAGGGGGGATTATTAGTAGAAGAACCAGAACCCCGCGATACTATAGGTTTAAATGTATACCATGGTGCGAAAGTTTTGAAGAGGCGAAATAACACCGCAGTACGATACCATGGTAGACATCCACAGGTGGAGAGAAACCAACAGCAAGGTAATGTAGGAGGGGGGAATGAGATGCAAGAAATGCAAAGGTTTATAGCTTCTCAGGAATACGAAAAATGCTAGACAGCGAGCATTTGAAGATTGACAAGTTCATCAGAACCAAATCATAGCTCATTGCCA
This sequence comes from Rutidosis leptorrhynchoides, assembly GCF_046630445.1. Lineage (NCBI taxonomy): Eukaryota > Viridiplantae > Streptophyta > Magnoliopsida > Asterales > Asteraceae > Rutidosis > Rutidosis leptorrhynchoides. Next base: position 218,996,220 of record NC_092343.1, on the reverse strand, counting down.
ACATATAGGTAGAAACTATATTCCTACACCGAAACCCATCTTCCCTCCCTGGTCTATAGAGATACAGCCACCATATCCTACGTATGACCCTGCCGAAGCATTCTATAGCACCTATGGTTATGCCTGGAACCCCTATTGGTACCAGTATCATCCCTAGTATACTTAGTTTTATTTATTTTGTAATTTGTAATTATTGATACGTTTAATACTTTTGTTAATATTGTAATCATTTTTATAATTATCTAACTTTTATTCTTAGATTTTAATAATTTTTGAATGTGGGGTAATATACCAAACTTCAAAAATATGTATATATGTTTGCAGTTTATCTTATGTACACAACAGGGTAAAACAACGCATTTTCAAAGACTGACATTAAGTTCAGCAAAAGCAACTAATTTTGACGACAAGATGCAAAATATATGTGAAATAACAACAAGACGGAATGAACAAATGATGTGCACCATTTATCATTCAGCAAACAAACGCCAATATATTTGGAAACTTTGGTAAAAATTTAATCATTTTCACACAAATCACCCTCAATAATTTAAATTATTCCTGATTTCTTGCAAATGAGGGCATTGCAAGATCTTAAGTGTGGGAAGGGGTTAAATTCTTTCGGATTTTAAAATTTTTTACTTTATACACTTGGTTACCATTAAAAATACTAGTAAAGCAGTAGTTGTATTAGAATCTAGTGCTCTCTGATAATAAAGAACAGCCCTGGTCTTATATACTGACTACCCAATTCTAGTAAAATTTTTAAAAATTTTCAATTAAATGAACTCAAATTCATGTTTATATATATTTATGAACGATAAAACTAGGTTTTAACACCGAAATTATTGTTACCTCGGAAAGGACATAAATTGAGAAACAAACCAAAATATTAAAATTCATTTAAAATGGAATAGAGGACGATAAAAAGGAAAATAAAAGCCAAGTGTGGGAAAATTTACCAAGTTATCTTAAACATATGTCACATATATCTGTAACAAATAACTGAAAATACTTTTGCTTTGGACTAAACTAAACTGTTTTACCCGATGAAAGAAAAGAAGAGATGGATCTACACGATGAATCAATTCCATCATTAAAAGGAAGTAAAGTCTTCCGGAAAAAAAACACGCGCTTCTTGATTTAGGTCATGAAGTTGTCGTCCAGACCAGCTGTAGGTTGACGAAAAATCTAGAAAAGTCATCACTAAAATCAGCAGGAAATCCACGGACCTCAGCATTAAACAGGGTCGCCAAGTGGTCAGATTTATCCTAACCATGAGAAGGATTTATCTCGTACAATGGGGGGCACCATGCAAATTAGCTGGACAAGACTAATGAATCAGATCCCCAGAAAGGATAATCTCCTTAAAGATTAAAAATCAGCTTTTAAGACTGATATTACTCAATCCTAGAGATTGACCTTAAAGATTGAGAATTCAAACTCATGGAATTCAATGATATCTAAACTCGAGCTTGAACGAGAAAATATTTTGATCAAAATTACAAACCGATTTGTTTTCTGAAAACCCTATTTTCAATGCGTTCATTACCATTGAACGTAAAATCCTAGGAATTCACCTGGAATTCATTAGGTCACCTGAACTAAATCGGGTGTCAACCGTAAGAACGGTGGTTGCATAGCATGGTCAAAGACAGGACCTTGTGCCATACCGAAAAATTATAAGGGTGAGCTTTACTATTGCTCCTACCAAGGATAGTAATTGCGTCCGACACGTTATAAACCATAATTAAAAGCATGTCAGGGGACATTGCCTTAACAGTTGCTTGTTCAACGCTTTCCTTTACAACCGGACGATAGTTTATCGAAAGGTAATATACGGGACAAGTAAACTGGACGTGTTGCTTTCCAAATACAAGGTTAGCAAGTGGGTGACACAAAACCATAAGTTTTGAGCTAAAATTTTCAAATCTGAAACCCACCAAACCCACAAAAATATTTTGCAAACACCGGTAAAGGGTTATCCCGGAAAACTTATCTAGGGTAAAAACTAGATTTAATTTTCAAAAGATCAAATGTTTTCATAAAGATCCAATTTCCTTAATGGATCTAAATTTTTATAGTCATGTGGGACTGTAAACCATATCGTTACTACCATTGTTCATACCACCGTATAGAAATCACTGATGTACAAAGTGTGAAGAATAAAGAAGTGATTCTAGTATTTCAAGACGATATTGCTTGAGGACAAGCAACGCTCAAGTGTGGGAATATTTGATAATGCTAAAAACGAACATATATTTCATAGCATTATTCCTCAAGAAAGACAAGCTTTTAGTTGCAATTGTTCTATTTACAAGTGATATTCGTTTAAATAATAAAAGGTGAAGACAAAAGACAGATTATACGAATTGAAGACGCAAACGACCAAAAAGCTCAAAAGTACAAAAGACAATCAAAGAGGTTCCAATTATTGATAAGAAACGTCTCGAAATTACAAGAGTACAAGATTCAAAAAGCAAAGTACAAGATATTAAATTGTACGCAAGGACGTTCGAAAATCCGGAACCGGGACCAGAGTCAACTCTCAACGCTCGACGCAACGGACTAAAAATTACAAGTCAACTATGCACATAAATATAATATAATATTTAAATAATTCTTATAATTATTTAATATATTATATTTATATTTAAACCGTCGGTAAACAAAGAGCCAAACTCCTCTGAGCTGTAAAAGTAAACTCCGCGACTCGCGGAGTTTGAAGGCCAAAAAGGCCGCGAGTCGCGGAGCCCCCAGTTTTGAAACTCCCTATAAAGCAAACCGAATTCTGATCATTTTCATCCATCTTTTTCTTCTTCTTCTCATACGTAAATTATATATATATATTTATAATTTATATTTTAATTTTAATTATAATTTTAATAATAAGGGTATGTTAGCAAATGTTGTAAGGGTGTAAGTCGAAATTCTGTCCGTGTAACGCTACGCTATTTTTAATCATTGTAAGTTATGTTCAACCTTTTTACATTAATGTCTCGTAGCTAAGTTATTATTATGCTTATTTAAAACGAAGTAATCATGATGTTGGGCTAATTACTAAAATTGGGTAATTGGGCTTTGTACCATAATTGGGGTTTGGACAAAAGAACGACACTTGTGGAAATTAGACTATGGGCTATTAATGAGCTTTATATTTGTTTAACTAAATGATAGTTTGTTAATGTTAATATAAAGATTTACAATTGGGCGCCCCTATAAATTACCATATACACTCGATCGGACACGATGGGCGGGATATTTATATGTACGCATAATCGTTCATTTAACCGGACACGGGAATGGATTAATAGCCACTAGAATAATTAAAACAGGGGTGAAATTATGTACAAAGACACTTGGTATAATTGATAACAAAATATTAAAACCTTGGGTTACACTCAGTCGACATCCTGGTGTAATTATTAAACAAAGTATTAAAATCTTGTTACAGTTTAAATTCCCAATTAGTTGGAATATTTAACTTCGGGTATAAGAATAATTTGACGAGGACACTCGCACTTTATATTTATGACTGATGGACTGTTATGGACAAAAACCAGACGGACATATTAAATAATCCAGGACAAAGGACAATTAACCCATGGGCATAAAACTAAAATCAACACGTCAAACATCATGATTACGGAAGTTTAAATAAGCATAATTCTTTTATTTCATATTTAATTTCCTTTATTTTATATTTAATTGCACTTCTAATTATCGCATTTTTATTGTTATTGTATTTAATCGCACTTTTAATTATCGTACTTTTTAATTATCGCAAGTTTATTTTATCGCACTTTTATTATTCGTAATTTCATTTATCGTTATTTACTTCATGATTTAATTTAAGTCTTGTATTTATTTTTAATATTTTACATTTGGTTTTAACTGCGACTAAAGTTTTAAAATCGACAAACCGGTCATTAAACGGTAAAAACCCCCCTTTATAATAATAATATTACTTATATATATATTTGTATTTTTATAAAAGTAAACTAATATAGCGTTGAGCTTTGTTTAAAAAAGATTCCCTGTGGAACGAACCGGACTTACTAAAAACTACACTACTGTACGATTAGGTACACTGCCTATAAGTGTTGTAGCAAGGTTTAAGTATATCCATTCTATAAATAAATAAATATCTTGTGTAAAATTGTATCGTATTTAATAGTGTTTCGTTGTAAAATTTAATAGTATTATATACCACTCCGCTACCACATCAATGACTAAGGATATTCACTCAATACGAATTAGTTGTGAGTGGTGTGGAGGACCACATTTGACAAAAGATTGTCTCGGTATTGAACCAACAATGGAACAAAGAGAGAATGTTTCATACATGAACCAAAGGCTTGGAAATAATTATCAGAATAATTATCAACCGCCAAGACCAATCTACAATCAAAATCAGAATTATAACCGAAATGTTCCATACAACAACCAACAAGGTCGTAACAATCAACAAGTATCCAACAATACTTACAATCAGCAAAGACCTATTTTTCAAAATAAACCACCACAAACCGATGATAAAAAGCCAAATTTAGAAGACATGATGTCGAAGCTAGTTGAACCTCAAACTCAATTATTCACATCTCAGAAACAGACCAATGAACAAAATGCTCAGGCATTTAGAAATCAACAAGCTTCTAATCAAAATTTGGAACAAGAAGTAAGCAACCTAGCAAGGTTGATAGGTGAAAGAAAACCGGGAAGTCTACCTAGTGATATAAATGCTAACCCCTGGAATGAAACAGCTAAAGCCATTACCACAAGAAGTGGTGTTACACTTAAACCACCTGAAATACCTGTAATTTCTGATGAAGCTATTCCTACTCCACAAGAACCACAATCTGAGCAAGATAAGGAAACAGAACCGGTAGTTGAAAAGGTTAATGAAGATAACACAGTTAAGGCTAAACCTTATGTTAAACCATACCAACCACCACTTCCTTACCCGAGTAAAATGAGAAAAGAGAGACTTGATGTAGTGACCCGAACTTTTCCATGTTTATATATATTAATTGAGATTGATATTTACATGATTAAATGTTTCCAACATGTTAAGCAATCAAACTTGTTAAGACTTGATTAATTGAAATATGTTTCATATAGACAATTGACCACCCAAGTTGACCGGTGATTCACGAACGTTAAAACTTGTAAAAACTATAAAATGACATATATATGGTTATATATATAGTTAACATGTTTTTATTATAAGTATGTATCTCATTAGATATTTTAACAATGAGTTATATACATAAAAATGAGACTATTAATTTAAGAAACTCGAAAACGATATATATAACGATTATCGTTATAACAACGTCTTACTAGGTACATATGAATCATATTAAGATATTGATACACTTGGTTAATTATGTTAAATGATAAGTAAATATATTATTAAGTGTATTAACAATGAAATACATATGTAAAAATAAGACTACTAAGTTAATGATTTCGAAACGAGACATATATGTAACGATTATCGTTGTAACGACATTTAACTGTATATACATCATACTAAGATATATTATATATCATAATATCATGATAATATAATAATTTAAAATCTCATTTGATATTATAAATATTGGGTTAACAACATTTAACAAGATCGTTAACCTAAAGGTTTCAAAACAACACTTACATGTAACGACTAACGATGACTTAACGACTCAGTTAAAATGTATATACATGTAGTGTTTTAATATGTATTTATACACTTTTGAAAGACTTCAATACACTTATCAAAATACTTCTACTTAACAAAAATGCTTACAATTACATCCTCGTTCAGTTTCATCAACAATTCTACTCGTATGCACCCGTATTCGTACTCGTACAATACACAGCTTTTAGATGTATGTACTATTGGTATATACACTCCAATGATCAGCTCTTAGCAGCCCATGTGAGTCACCTAACACATGTGGGAACCATCATTTGGCAACTAGCATGAAATATCTCATAAAATTACAAAAATATGAGTAATCATTCATGACTTATTTACATAAAAACAAAATTACATATCCTTTATATCTAATCCATACACCAACGACCAAAAACACCTACAAACACTTTCATTCTTCAATTTTCTTCATCTAATTGATCTCTCTCAAGTTCTATCTTCAAGTTCTAAGTGTTCTTCATAAATTCCAAAAGTTCTAGTTTCATAAAATCAAGAATACTTTCAAGTTTGCTAGCTCACTTCCAATCTTGTAAGGTGATCATCCAACCTCAAGAAATCTTTGTTTCTTACAGTAGGTTATCATTCTAATACAAGGTAATAATCATATTCAAACTTTGGTTCAATTTCTATAACTATAACAATCTTATTTCAAGTGATGATCTTACTTGAACTTGTTTTCGTGTCATGATTCTGCTTCAAGAACTTCGAGCCATCCAAGGATCCATTGAAGCTAGATCCACTTTTCCATTTTCCAGTAGGTTTATCCAAGGAACTTAAGGTAGTAATGATGTTCATAACATCATTCGATTCATATATATAAAGCTATCTTATTCGAAGGTTTAAACTTGTAATCACTAGAACATAGTTTAGTTAATTCTAAACTTGTTCGCAAATAAAAGTTAATCCTTCTAACTTGACTTTTAAAATCAACTAAACATATGTTCTATATCTATATGATATGCTAACTTAATGATTTAAAACCTGGAAACACGAAAAACACCGTAAAACCGGATTTACGCCGTCGTAGTAACACCGCGGGCTGTTTTGGGTTAGTTAATTAAAAACTATGATAAACTTTGATTTAAAAGTTGTTATTCTGAGAAAATGATTTTTATTATGAACATGAAACTATATCCAAAAATTATGGTTAAACTCAAAGTGGAAGTATGTTTTCTAAAATGGTCGTCTAGACGTCGTTCTTTCGACTGAAATGACTACCTTTACAAAAACGACTTGTAACTTATTTTTCCAACTATAAACCTATACTTTTTCTGTTTAGATTCATAAAATAGGGTTCAATATGAAACCATAGCAATTTGATTCACTCAAAACGGATTTAAAATGAAGAAGTTATGGGTAAAACAAGATTGGATAATTTTTCTCATTTTAGCTACGTGAAAATTGATAACAAATCTATTCCAACCATAAATTAATCAACTTGTATTGTATATTATGTAATCTTGAGATACCATAGACACGTATACAATGTTTCGACCTATCATGTCGACACATCTATATATATTTCGGAACAACCATAGACACTCTATATGTGAATGTTGGAGTTAGCTATACAGGGTTGAGGTTGATTCCAAAATATATATAGTTTAAGTTGTGATCAATACTGAGATACGTATACACTGGGTCGTGGATTGATTCAAGATAATATTTATCGATTTATTTCTGTACATCTAACTGTGGACAACTAGTTGTAGGTTACTAACGAGGACATCTGACTTAATAAACTTAAAACATCAAAATATATTAAAAATGTTGTAAATATATTTTGAACATACTTTGATATATATGTATATATTGTTATAGGTTCGTGAATCAACCAGTGGCCAAGTCTTACTTCCCGACGAAGTAAAAATCTGTGAAAGTGAGTTATAGTCCCACTTTTAAAATCTAATATTTTTGGGATGAGAATACATGCAGGTTTTATAAATGATTTACAAAATAGACACAAGTACGTGAAACTACATTCTATGGTTGAATTATCGAAATCGAATATGCCCCTTTTTATTAAGTCTGGTAATCTAAGAATTAGGGAACAGACACCCTAATTGACGCGAATCCTAAAGATAGATCTATTGGGCCTAACAAACCCCATCCAAAGTACCGGATGCTTTAGTACTTCGAAATTTATATCATATCCGAAGGGTGTCCCGGAATGATGGGGATATTCTTATATATGCATCTTGTTAATGTCGGTTACCAGGTGTTCACCATATGAATGATTTTTATCTCTATGTATGGGATGTGTATTGAAATATGAAATCTTGTGGTCTATTGTTACGATTTGATATATATAGGTTAAACCTATAACTCACCAACATTTTTGTTGACGTTTTAAGCATGTTTATTCTCAGGTGATTATTAAGAGCTTCCGCTATCGCATACTTAAATAAGGACGAGATTTGGAGTCCATGCTTGTATGATATTGTGTAAAAACTGATTCAAGAAACTTATTTTGTTGTAACATATTTGTATTGTAAACCATTATGTAATGGTCGTGTGTAAACAGGATATTTTAGATTATCATTATTTGATAATCTACGTAAAGTTTTTTTTTAAAACCTTTATCTATGAAATAAAGGTTATGGTTTGTTTTAAAAATGAATGCAGTCTTTGAAAAACGTCTCATATAGAGGTCAAAACCTCGCAACGAAATCAATTAATATGGAACGTTTTTAATCAATAAGAACGGGACATTTCAGTTGGTATCCGAGCGTTGGTCTTAGAGAACCAGAATTTTGCATTAGTGTGTCTTATCGAGTTTGTTAGGATGCATTAGTAAGTCTGGACTTCGACCGTGTTTACTTGAAAAATGATTGCTTAACAAATTTTATTGGAAACTATATATTTTTAACATGTGAATATTATGTGATATATTGATCTCTTAACTCGTTTGATATTATGTGATAGATGTCTACCTCTAGAACAAGTCCCATTGACTCACCTAATAATAATGAAGAGTCAAATGTAAATTGGAATGATTCGTGGACTGATTCACAAGTTCCCGAAGAGGAACCGGAAGAAGAGTCGGAACCGGAAGAAGAATCGGAACCGGAAGAAGAATCGGAACCGAATGAAGAAATAGAACCGGTGGGGGAAATAATAAAACGGTTAAGTAAAACAAAATCCTCAACCAACCGACCAAGGTTAATTATGGTCAATGGTGTTTCCGCCAAGGAAGCAAAATATTGGGAGGATTACAAATTCTCCGATGAATCGGATTCCGACGAGAATTCCGATGATGTTATAAAAATTACCCCAACTGAATTTAAAAAGGCAAAAGAAAATAATAAGGGAAAGGGCATAAAAATAGAGAAATCTAATTTCAATCCCGATGAACTTTATATGTATCGTCAACCCCCGAAGTCCTTAAGGTTTAACAATGACCCGGGAACCTCTAAACCACCAGGTTTTTCTAAACCAATGTGGATAACGACGGCTCGTATTAGGGGAACATCATATATCCCTAGAAACTTGGCAAAACGAACCAAAACCGAAGAAGAAGAAATGAGCGAGTCGGAATAAGATAGTTGTATTCGTGTGGTGTAATATATGTAATATAGTGTGCTTATGCTTTATGATATATGTAAAAATTGCTTGTATTAATAAGTATTTTTTTTATGAATCTAACTCTTGTCTATTTTACAGTTTAAAAACACAAAATGGATAGACAACCCAATATTTTAAGAGACCTACCCGGAGACATGATTGATGAAATCTTGTCTAGAGTCGGACAGAATTCCTCGGCACAACTATTTAAGGCGAGATCAGTTTGTAAGACATTCGAAGAACGTTCCAAGAATGTCTTGGTTTATAAGAGACTTTCGTTTGAAAGATGGGGGATATCACATTGGGAAACCCATAAGTTACGATGTGTTTACTTTGACGCATATATTGCGGGGAACCCAAATGCTATTTTACGCAACGGGTTAAGAAATTATTTTGACTCAATATATCCGAATATTGGACTTCGTGATTTAGAAAAAGCGGCTAACATGCAACATAAAGAAGCATGTTATGCTTACGGATTAGTAATGTTCGCTTCTCACCAAAGTGAGAACAAGAACATCGGGCTACAACTATTAAACAAAACGTTTCCACAAGTGACGGAGTCGGTAATTGGGGTAAGAAATGAGGTTTTTAGATTATTACGGGACTGTTGGACATTACGTAACCCTCGTCCCTTTGATGACGTTACAACACGCTATCTTATCAACGGCCATAACGGTTATGTTGCACAAGACCAAGGATGGGAAGTAGTCCTAGTAAAACCAGAATGCATGACTTGTTTCTGGACGTATGAATTACGTGTCTTTATTGCCTTTGCTGAACGACTTGTGTACTAGATAGAATTGTCTTCACAACTATCTTGTATCAAAGTTATTGTGTGCTATATTTCATGCTTTATGTAAAATAAGCGGTATTGTAAGTTTGTAAAATATTGTATAAAAGTTTGAACGCGAAATATTATTACAATCAGTTTTTCATATAGAATTGTAGTAGTTGAATTGTATATTAGCTACTAAGTATGAACTTAACGGGTAGGTACTACCCGAATTTAAACTTATAAAACGCTAATATGAAGAAAAAGCTTTTATAAATGAGTTCATATTATGCTACGAAATACTATTAACTACTCTTAATATTCTGTATGATTAACTTGTTCCATTTGACTATTTTGAAGGAAATGGCACCGACTACTCGACACACCGTGAATATGAATGAAGAGGAATTCCGTACTTTTCTAGCTTCAAACATAGCCGCAGTACAGGCTGCGCTACATACCAACAATAACCTTGGATCTAGCAGTACAGGAAATCGTGTAGGATGCACCTACAAAGAATTCACTGCCTGCAAACCTTTGGAATTTGATGGAACCGAAGGACCAATCGGATTGAAACGGTGGACCGAGAAGGTCGAATCGGTGTTTGCCATAAGTAAGTGTACTGAAGAGGACAAAGTGAAGTACGCTACGCATACCTTCACAGGTTCTGCGTTAACATGGTGGAATACCTATCTAGAGCAAGTAGGACAAGATGATGCGTACGCACTACCGTGGTCAGCATTCAAGCACTTGATGAACGAGAAGTACCGTCCCAGAACTGAGGTCAATAAGCTCAAGACAGAACTTAGAGGGTTACGAACCCAAGGATTTGATATTACCACGTACGAAAGACGATTCACAGAATTGTGCCTATTGTGTCCAGGAGCATTCGAAGATGAGGAAGAGAAGATCGACGCGTTTGTGAAAGGATTACCGGAGAGAATCCAAGAAGATATAAGTTCACACGAGCCTGCCTCCATACAACAGGCATGTAGAATGGCTCACAAACTAGTGAACCAGATTGAAGAAAGAATTAAAGAACAGACTGCTGAAGAGGCCAATGTGAAGCAAGTCAAAAGAAAGTGGGAGGAAAACGGTGATAAGAATCACCAATACAACAACAACAGCAATTACAACAATAATCGCAACAATTATCCCAACAATTGCAACATCAATCGCAACTACAATAAACGGCCCAACAACAACAACAACAACAATAACAACAACATCAACTACAACAATCATCCCAACAATAATAACAACCGCAACAACAACAACAATCAGAAGCAGCTATGCCAAAGGTGTGAAAAGTATCACTCGGGGTTCTGCACCAAATTTTGTAACAAGTGTAAAAGAAATGGTCATAGCGCGGTGAAGTGTGAGGTCTACAGACCAGGGGTTAATAGAATGAAAGGAACAAATGGTGTCGGAACGAGTAATGGCGGAGCAAGTAGTGTCGGAGCAAGTTATGCCAATGTAGTTTGTTATAAATGTGGAAAACCGGGCCACATTATTAGAAATTGCCCGAACCAGGAGAACACGAATGGACAAGGCCGCGGAAGAGTTTTCAATATTAATGCGGCAGAGGCACAGGAAGACCCGGAGCTTGTTACGGGTACGTTTCTTATTGACAATAAATCTGCTTACGTTTTATTTGATTCGGGTGCGGATAGAAGCTATATGAGTAGAGATTTTTGTGCTAAATTAAGTTGTCCATTGATGCCTTTGGATAGTAAATTTTTACTCGAATTAGCAAATGGTAAATTAATTTCAGCAGATAATATATGTCGGAATCGAGAAATTAAACTGGTTAGCGAAACATTTAAGATTGATTTGATACCAGTAGAGTTAGGGAGTTTTGATGTGATAATCGGTATGGACTGGTTGAAAGAAGTGAAAGCAGAGATCGTTTGTTACAAAAATGCAATTCGCATTATACGAGAAAAAGGAAAACCCTTAATGGTGTATGGAGAAAAGGGCAACACGAAGCTACATCTTATTAGTAATTTGAAGGCACAAAAACTAATAAGAAAAGGTTGCTATGCTGTTCTAGCACACGTCGAGAAAGTACAAACTGAAGAAAAGAGCATCAATGATGTTCCCATTGCAAAAGAATTTCCCGATGTATTTCCGAAAGAATTACCGGGATTACCCCCACATCGATCCGTTGAATTTCAAATAGATCTTGTACCAGGAGCTGGACCAATAGCTCGTGCTCCTTACAGACTCGCACCCAGCGAGATGAAAGAACTACAAAGCCAATTACAAGAACTTTTAGAGCGTGGTTTCATTCGACCAAGCACATCACCGTGGGGAGCTCCTGTTTTGTTTGTAAAGAAGAAAGATGGTACATTCAGGTTGTGTATCGACTACCGAGAGTTGAACAAACTTACCATCAAGAACCGCTACCCACTACCGAGAATCGACGACTTATTTGATCAACTACAAGGCTCGTCTGTTTATTCAAAGATTGACTTACGTTCCGGGTATCATCAAATGCGGGTGAAAGAAGATGATATTCCAAAGACTGCTTTCAGAACACGTTACGGTCATTACGAGTTTATGGTCATGCCGTTTGGTTTAACTAATGCACCAGCTGTGTTCATGGACCTTATGAACCGAGTGTGTGGACCATACCTTGACAAGTTTGTCATTGTTTTCATTGATGACATACTTATTTACTCAAAGAATGACCAAGAACACGGTGAACATTTGAGAAAGGTGTTAGAAGTATTGAGAAAGGAAGAATTGTACGCTAAGTTTTCAAAGTGTGCATTTTGGTTGGAAGAAGTTCAATTCCTCGGTCACATAGTGAACAAAGAAGGTATTAAGGTGGATCCGGCAAAGATAGAAACTGTTGAAAAGTGGGAAACCCCGAAAACTTCGAAACACATACGCCAGTTTTTAGGACTAGCTGGTTACTACAGAAGGTTTATAAAAGACTTTTCCAGAATAGCAAAACCCTTGACTGCATTAACGCATAAAGGGAAGAAATTTGAATGGAATGATGAACAAGAGAAAGCGTTTCAGTTATTGAAGAAAAAGCTAACTACGGCACCTATATTGTCATTGCCTGAAGGGAATGATGATTTTGTGATTTATTGTGATGCATCAAAGCAAGGTCTCGGTTGTGTATTAATGCAACGAACGAAGATGATTGCTTATGCGTCTAGACAATTGAAGATTCACGAACAAAATTATACGACACATGATTTGGAATTAGGCGCGGTTGTTTTTGCATTAAAGACTTGGAGGCACTACTTATATGGGGTCAAAAGTATTATATATACCGACCACAAAAGTCTTCAACACATATTTAATCAGAAACAACTGAATATGAGGCAGCGTAGGTGGATTGAATTATTGAATGATTACGACTTTGAGATTCGTTACCACCCGGGGAAGGCAAATGTGGTAGCCGATGCCTTGAGCAGGAAGGACAGAGAACCCATTCGAGTAAAATCTATGAATATAATGATTCATAATAACCTTACTACTCAAATAAAGGAGGCGCAACAAGGAGTTTTAAAAGAGGGAAATTTAAAGGATGAAATACCCAAAGGATCGGAGAAGCATCTTAATATTCGGGAAGACGAAACCCGGTATAGGGCTGAAAGGATTTGGGTACCAAAATTTGGAGAAATGAGAGAAATGGTACTTAGAGAAGCTCATAAAACCAGATACTCAATACATCCTGGAACGGGGAAGATGTACAAGGATCTCAAGAAACATTTTTGGTGGCCGGGTATGAAAGCTGATGTTGCTAAATACGTAGGAGAATGTTTAACGTGTTCTAAGGTCAAAGCTGAGCATCAGAAACCATAGGTCTACTTCAACAACCCGAAATCCCGGAATGGAAATGGGAAAACATTACCATGGATTTCATCACTAAATTGCCAAGGACTGCAAGTGGTTTTGATACTATTTGGGTAATAGTTGATCGTCTCACCAAATCAGCACACTTCCTGCCAATAAGAGAAGATGACAAGATGGAGAAGTTAGCACGACTGTATTTGAAGGAAGTCATCTCCAGACATGGAATACCAATCTCTATTATCTCTGATAGGAATGGCAGATTTATTTCAAGATTCTGGCAGACATTACAGCAAGCATAAGGAACTCGTCTAGACATGAGTACTGCCTATCATCCACAAACTGATGGGCAGAGCGAAAGGACGATACAAACACTTGAAGACATGCTACGAGCATGTGTTATTGATTTTGGAAACAGTTGGGATCGACATCTACCGTTAGCAGAATTTTCCTACAACAACAGCTACCATTCAAGCATTGAGATGGCGCCGTTTGAAGCACTTTATGGTAGAAAGTGCAGGTCTCCGATTTATTGGAGTGAAGTGGGGGATAGACAGATTACGGGTCCGGAGATTATACAAGAAACTACCGAGAAGATCATCCAAATTCAACAACGGTTGAAAACCGCCCAAAGTCGACAAAAGAGCTACGCTGACATTAAAAGAAAAGATATAGAATTTGAAATTGGAGAGATGGTCATGCTTAAAGTTGCACCTTGGAAAGGCGTTGTTCGATTTGGTAAACGAGGGAAATTAAATCCAAGGTATATTGGACCATTCAAGATTATTGATCGTGTCGGACCAGTAGCTTACCGACTTGAGTTACCTCAACAACTCGCGGCTGCATAACACTTTCCAAGTCTCGAATTTGAAGAAATGTTTTGCTAAAGAAGATCTCACTATTCCGTTAGATGAAATCCAAATCAACGAAAAACTCCAATTCATCGAAGAACCCGTCTAAATAATGGATCGTGAGGTTAAAAGACTTAAGCAAAACAAAATACCAATTGTTAAGGTTCGATGGAATGCTCGTAGAGGACCCGAGTTCACCTGGGAGCGTGAAGATCAGATGAAGAAGAAATACCCACATCTATTTCCAGAAGATTCGTCAACACCTTCAACAGCTTAAAATTTCGGGACGAAATTTATTTAACGGGTAGGTACTGTAGTGACCCGAACTTTTCCATGTTTATATATATTAATTGAGATTGATATTTACATGATTAAATGTTTCCAACATGTTAAGTAATCAAACTTGTTAAGACTTGATTAATTGAAATATGTTTCATATAGACAATTGACCACCCAAGTTGACCGGTGATTCACGAACGTTAAAACTTGTAAAAACTATACAATGACATATATATGGTTATATATATAGTTAACATGTTTTTATTATAAGTATGTATCTCATTAGGTATTTTAACAATGAGTTATATACATAAAAATGAGACTATTAATTTAAGAAACTCGAAAACGATATATATAACGATTATCGTTATAACAACGTCTTACTAGGTACATATGAATCATATTAAGATATTGATACACTTGGTTAATTATGTTAAATGATAAGTAAATATATTATTAAGTGTATTAACAATGAAATACATATGTAAAAATAAGACTACTAAGTTAATGATTTCGAAACGAGACATATATGTAACGATTATCGTTGTAACGACATTTAACTGTATATACATCATACTAAGATATATTATATATCATAATATCATGATAATATAATAATTTAAAATCTCATTTGATATTATAAACATTGGGTTAACAACATTTAACAAGATCGTTAACCTAAAGGTTTCAAAACAACACTTACATGTAACGACTAACGATGACTTAACGACTCAGTTAAAATGTATATACATGTAGTGTTTTAATATGTATTTATACACTTTTGAAAGACTTCAATACACTTATCAAAATACTTCTACTTAACAAAAATGCTTACAATTACATCCTCGTTCAGTTTCATCAACAATTCTACTCGTATGCACCCGTATTCGTACTCGTACAATACACAGCTTTTAGATGTATGTACTATTGGTATATACACTCCAATGATCAGCTCTTAGCAGCCCATGTGAGTCACCTAACACATGTGGGAACCATCATTTGGCAACTAGCATGAAATATCTCATAAAATTACAAAAATATGAGTAATCATTCATGACTTATTTACATAAAAACAAAATTACATATCCTTTATATCTAATCCATACACCAACGACCAAAAACACCTACAAACACTTTCATTCTTCAATTTTCTTCATCTAATTGATCTCTCTCAAGTTCTATCTTCAAGTTCTAAGTGTTCTTCATAAATTCCAAAAGTTCTAGTTTCATAAAATCAAGAATACTTTCAAGTTTGCTAGCTCACTTCCAATCTTGTAAGGTGATCATCCAACCTCAAGAAATCTTTGTTTCTTACAGTAGGTTATCATTCTAATACAAGGTAATAATCATATTCAAACTTTGGTTCAATTTCTATAAGTATAACAATCTTATTTCAAGTGATGATCTTACTTGAACTTGTTTTCGTGTCATGATTCTGCTTCAAGAACTTCGAGCCATCCAAGGATCCATTGAAGCTAGATCCACTTTTCCATTTTCCAGTAGGTTTATCCAAGGAACTTAAGGTAGTAATGATGTTCATAACATCATTCGATTCATATATATAAAGCTATCTTATTCGAAGGTTTAAACTTGTAATCACTAGAACATAGTTTAGTTAATTCTAAACATGTTCGCAAATAAAAGTTAATCCTTCTAACTTGACTTTTAAAATCAACTAAACACATGTTCTATATCTATATGATATGCTAACTTAATGATTTAAAACCTGGAAACACGAAAAACACCTTAAAACCGGATTTACGCCGTCGTAGTAACACCGCGGGCTGTTTTGGGTTAGTTAATTAAAAACTATGATAAACTTTGATTTAAAAGTTGTTA
The DNA here is from genome assembly GCF_046630445.1 of Rutidosis leptorrhynchoides. Taxonomy (NCBI): domain Eukaryota; kingdom Viridiplantae; phylum Streptophyta; class Magnoliopsida; order Asterales; family Asteraceae; genus Rutidosis; species Rutidosis leptorrhynchoides. Next base: position 218,979,395 of record NC_092343.1, on the reverse strand, counting down.
TTCTGAGAAAATGATTTTTATTATGAACATGAAACTATATCCAAAAATTATGGTTAAACTCAAAGTGGAAGTATGTTTTCTAAAATGGTCATCTAGACGTCGTTCTTTCGACTGAAATGACTACCTTTACAAAAACGACTTGTAACTTATTTTTCCGACTATAAACCTATACTTTTTCTGTTTAGATTCATAAAATAGGGTTCAATATGAAACCATAGCAATTTGATTCACTCAAAACGGATTTAAAATGAAGAAGTTATGGGTAAAACAAGATTGGATAATTTTTCTCATTTTAGCTACGTGAAAATTGATAACAAATCTATTCCAACCATAAATTAATCAACTTGTATTGTATATTATGTAATCTTGAGATACCATAGACACGTATACAATGTTTCAACCTATCATGTCGACACATCTATATATATTTCGGAACAACCATAGACACTCTATATGTGAATGTTGGAGTTAGCTATACAGGGTTGAGGTTGATTCCAAAATATATATAGTTTGAGTTGTGATCAATACTGAGATACGTATACACTGGGTCGTGGATTGATTCAAGATAATATTTATCGATTTATTTCTGTACATCTAACTGTGGACAACTAGTTGTAGGTTACTAACGAGGACAGCTGACTTAATAAACTTAAAACATCAAAATATATTAAAAATGTTGTAAATATATTTTGAACATACTTTGATATATATGTATATATTGTTATAGGTTCGTGAATCAACCAGTGACCAAGTCTTACTTCCCGACGAAGTAAAAATCTGTGAAAGTGAGTTATAGTCCCACTTTTAAAATCTAATATTTTTGGGATGAGAATACATGCAGGTTTTATAAATGATTTACAAAATAGACACAAGTACGTGAAACTACATTCTATGGTTGAATTATCGAAATCGAATATGCCCCTTTTTATTAAGTCTGGTAATCTAAGAATTAGGGAACAGACACCCTAATTGACGCGAATCCTAAAGATAGATCTATTGGGCCTAACAAACCCCATCCAAAGTACCGGATGCTTTAGTACTTCGAAATTTATATCATATCCGAAGGGTGTCCCGGAATGATGGGGATATTCTTATATATGCATCTTGTTAATGTCGGTTACCAGGTGTTCACCATATGAATGATTTTTATCTCTATGTATGGGATGTGTATTGAAATATGAAATCTTGTGGTCTATTGTTACGATTTGATATATATAGGTTAAACTTATAACTCACCAACATTTTTGTTGACGTTTTAAGCATGTTTATTCTTAGGTGATTATTAAGAGCTTCCGCTATCGCATACTTAAATAAGGACGAGATTTGGAGTCCATGCTTGTATGATATTGTGTAAAAACTGCATTCAAGAAACTTATTTTGTTGTAACATATTTGTATTGTAAACCATTATGTAATGGTCGTGTGTAAACAGGATATTTTAGATTATCATTATTTGATAATCTACGTAAAGTTTTTTTTTAAAACCTTTATCTATGAAATAAAGGTTATGGTTTGTTTTAAAAATGAATGCAGTCTTTGAAAAACGTCTCATATAGAGGTCAAAACCTCGCAACGAAATCAATTAATATGGAACGTTTTTAATCAATAAGAACGGGACATTTCACTTGAAGCTGAGCAATCCAAATTCTTGGATATGTTTAAACAAATAAATGTAAATCTTCCTTTCATTGATGTGATTTCAGGAATGCCTAGATATGCTAAATTCTTGAAAGATCTAATCACAAATAGAAAGAAAATGGAAGAACTCTCGACTGTTACTATGCATACTAATTGTTCTGCAGTGCTATTGAATAAGATACCAGAAAAATTATCAGATCCAGGAAGTTTTACAATTCCATGTTTTCTGGGTAGTCTTAGTTCAATAGAAGCATTGGCAGACTTAGGTGCCAGTATAAATTTAATGCCGTATTCACTATACGCTAAACTAGACCTTGGAGAATTGAAACCAACACGAATAAGCATACAACTAGCCGATCGATCAGTAAAATATCCTAGAGGGATAATGGAGAACATGCTAGTTAAAGTTGGTACTTTAGTATTTCCAGTAGATTTTGTTATTCTGGACATGGAAGAAGATTCTCGAGTTCCTCTCATATTAGGAAGACCATTCTTAAACACGGCTAAAGCAATAATAGACGTGTTTGGTAAGAAACTGACCCTAAGTATAGAGGACGAGAGTGTTACCTTTTCTGTTGATAGAGCCATGCAACAACCACAATCTGTAGATGATACATGTTATTATATTCAAACTATAGATTCACATGCAGAATTGTTAGAAGAATTTCCAGAATTACAAGGAATAGGAGAATGTTCTTTAGGAGAAGGAACTGAACCAATTGATGAAATTGAAATGTTAGCCGCACTTATGGCTAATGGATATGAACCAACAACAGAAGAAATTCAAATGCTAAAAGAAGAAGACATATATCGATATAAATCATCGATAGAAGAACCACCGACATTAGAGTTAAAGCTACTTCCAAACCATTTGGAATATACTTATTTACATGGTGAATCTGAATTACCTGTAATAATATCGTCTTCTCTTACTGAAAATGAAAAATCTCAACTCATTTCTGTGCTAAAAGCTCATAAACCAGCTATTGCATGGAAAATTCATGATATTAAAGGAATAAGTCCTTCGTATTACACACATAAAATCCTTATGGAAGAAGGTCATAAAACATATGTGCAACGCCAAAGAAGACTAAATCCTAATATTCAAGATGTTGTTAAGAAAGAAATTATTAAACTGCTAGATGCAGGTTTAATTTATCCAATCTCTGAGAGTCCATGGGTAAGCCCAGTTCAATGCGTACTTAAGAAGGGTGGTATGACTATCATCACAAATGAGAAAAATGAGCTTATTCCTACTAGGACTGTAACAGGATGGCGTGTTTGTATTGATTATAGAAAATTAAATGACGCCACCAGAAAAGATCACTTTCCCTTACCTTTCATTGATCAAAAGTTGGAAAGATTAGCCGAAAATAGTTACTATTGTTTTCTTGATGGTTTTTCCGGATATTTTCAAATTCCAATAGCACTCGAAGACCAAGAGAAAACCACGTTCACGTGCCCTTATGGTACTTTTGCTTACAAACGCATGCCATTTGGACTTTGCAACGCCCCTGCAACCTTTCAAAGGTGCATGATGGCGATTTTTCACGATATGATAGAAGAATGCATGGAAGTTTTCATGGATGACTTTTCAGTCTTCGGTGATACATTTGAATCATGTCTAGTTAATCTTGAACGAATGCTTATTAGATGCGAACAATCAAATCTAGTACTTAATTGGGAGAAATGCCGTTTCATGGTTAAAGAAGGCATCGTTCTTGGTCATAAAATTTCAAAGGAAGGAATTGAAGTGGATAGAGCTAAAGTAGATGTAATTGCTAAACTTCCACATCCCACCAATGTTAGAGGAGTTAGGAGTTTTCTAGGGCATGCCGGTTTTTACCGACGTTTCATAAAAGATTTTTCTAAAATTGCCACTCCTATGAATAAAATCCTAGAAAAGGATGCTCCATTCATATTTTCAGATGAATGCATCAAATATTTTAATATTCTTAAAGAAAAACTCACTAATGCGCCGATCATGACAACTCCAAATTGGAATCTACCGTTTGAACTAATGTGCGATGCAAGTGATTTTGCAATGGGAGCCGTTTTAGGACAAAGGATTGAAAAACGATTTCAACCTATTTATTATGCTAGTAAGACATTACAAGGAGCACAAACGAATTATACAACTACTAAAAAAGAACTCCTTGCTATTGTATTTACTTTTGACAAATTTTGTTCATATCTAGTTCTAGCTAAAACGGTGGTCTATACTGACCATTCTGCTCTTAGATACCTATTTTCAAAACAATATGCTAAACTACGATTAATCCGTTGGATCTTACTCTTACAAGAGTTTGATATAGAAATCCGAGATAAAAAGGGTGCAAAAAATCTCGCCGCTGATCATCTTTCTCGTCTTGAAAATCCTGAATTAGAAGTTCTAAATGAATCGGCCATACAAGACAACTTTCCTGATGAATATCTATTGAAGATAGATTATAATGAAATTCCATGGTTTGCAGACTATGCAAACTACTTAGTATGTGGATTCCTTGAAAAAGGATTATTGTACCAAAAATGAAAGAAATTCTTTAGTGATATAAAACACTATTTCTGGGAAGATCCACATTTGTTTAAAAGTTGTCCCGATGGAATAATACGCCGATGTGTATTCGGGGATGAAGCTAGTAAAATCTTAAACCATTATCACACAGGACCAACAGGAGGGCATTATGGGCCTCAGCTCACAGCAAGAAAAGTTTACGACGCTGGATTCTATTGGCCTACAATTTTCAAAGACGCACACCTTCTTTGCAAATCATGTGATGCATGTCAAAGGACTGGAAAAATAAGTCAACGTGATGAAATTCCACAAAATGTCATTCAAGTATGTGAAGTATTTGACATTTGGGGTATTGACTTTATGGGTCCATTTCCAAAATCTCATAATAATCTTTACATTCTCGTTGCCATTGATTATGTATCTAAATGGGCGGAAGCACAAGCTCTCCCAACTAATGATGCACGAGTTGTAGTCAACTTTTTAAAACGTCTTTTTGCAAGGTTTGGAACACCGAAAGCTTTAATAAGTGATCGGGGTACTCATTTTTGTAACAATCAACTTGAGAAAGTTCTCAAAAGATATGGAGTAACTCATAAAATCTCAACCGCTTATCATCCACAAACAAGTGGACAAGTTGATAATACCAACCGAGCTTTAAAACGTATTCTAGAGAAAACCGTAGGATCAAATCCAAAGGAATGGTCCATGAAATTGGAGGATGCACTCTGGGCTTTTAGAACAACCTACAAAACTCCAATTGGAACCACACCTTTCAAACTCGTTTACGGAAAAGCATGTCATCTTCCAGTAGAAATTGAACATAAAGCATTTTGGGCTTTGAAGACATGTAATCTTGATTTACATGAAGCCGGACGTCTACGATTAAGTCAACTAAACGAATTAGAAGAATTAAAACATGAAGCATACAAAAATTCGTTAATCTATAAGGAAAGAACGAAGAAATGGCATGATAAAAGAATCAGAAGTTTAAAAGAATTTAAAGAAGGAGACAGAGTTCTTCTTTTCAATTCACGATTCAAGCTATTTCCTGGAAAATTGAAATCAAGATGGTCTGGACCATTTATAGTCAAAAGAGTTTTCCCATACGGAACAATAGAGTTAATAAATTCAAATGGGATTGAATTTAAAGTTAATGGTCACAGAGTTAAACATTACATACATGGTCCAATGGAAGTTGACAATGAAGTCAATCATAATTTCACCACCCAAGAAAACCTTCAAAATAAAAACATAAATATGTTATCAACAACATATGAAAAACCAAAATTGGAAAATAGGGAGGATTCAAATTGGAGTGATGAAGAAGAATTCTTATACAAACCTCCCATTCCAAGAAACGAAGAAAAATGTGAACAAGAAGTTCAAATAGAAGTGAAAGAACCAAGAAAAGAACACCCAAAAAAGGTTAACAAACCAACTCGACTTACTAAAGTAGGAGACCCGGGTGAATTTATCAATTCTTGCTTGCTTAATGATGGTGCTATATATAATGGACTCGCAGAATTAGGAGCAAGTGCAAATATTATGCCTCTTTCCTTATACAAAAGATTAGGTATGGGTAAATTAAAACCAACCAAAATAGGTGTTCAATCATTTCACCTAACCATTAAACACCCGGTTGGAATAGCAAATAATTTACTTGTTAACGTGGGAAGTTTGACTTTTGTTGCAAACTTCATAGTTATTAATATGGAGGAAAACCTTGATATTTCTCTAATTTTAGGTCGCCCATTTTTAGCAACTACCTAGGCATTCATTGATGTAAGAGAAGGTAGAATGACACTTAGGGATGGTGATAAATCGATCACCTTTGTGAACCAAAAGTTTAGATCTCCACCAACCAAAACTGTTAAACCAATAAAAATGCATAAGTGTGGGGAAGATGAAAAAACACTTAATGATGATCTGATCACAAAGAACCCCATTGATGATACGAAATTAGATGAACCCGTTTTTAACAGTTCAATGAAGAAACTATATAAACGGATTCACGATGCTAGGATTAAGGGAAAATTTAAGTTATGTAACCGATTAGTATCCAATTTATCGCCAAAAGAAAAGGCAATGTTAGTTGAATTTGTGAAAGTTACGGAGAAAATCAACAAATGGATTGAAGCAAAAGTCAGAGATATACAAGTTGTTGATGATCTAATTGAAAATAACGTTAATCACAATTTCAACACCACATCTAACTAAATGTGGGGAGGTTCGAATCTTTTTAGGGTAATATGTATTTTTGTTAGAGTTAGATTTGCTGTTTTCGTGTAGTTCTCGAGAATGGAATCCGTATGGTCTTTCCCTAGCAGACCCTAAAGAACTAGTCTTCTCCCCCCATTCTGAATTTTTATTTTTTTTAGGTTTCACGAGATGAAGAATTCCTTTGATCTGAACCATGGTCTAATGCTACACGCTATGATTACTAAACGTAATAATGACACACTTCCGAGTGAACTGGTATCATTCATAAGAGAAAAAATGGACGGAGTAAGAAAAGAACTCAGAAAAGATCATCATAAGATACATTTTGGTAAAGGAAAATTAAAATCCGCAACAAAAAGAAGAGCACGACACCTTGAAAGATGTTATAAATGCGGAAAATGGTCACACGAAGGTAAATGTTCAAATAATCAAAAATATTCAAGCACCGAATTTGTTACTCTATGCAGAGAAGGACCGTTTATATGTTTAGAAGAAAAGATATTGAAGATTCGAGGTTATACTTACGTAGCTATGGAGAACCAAATCACACGACTCTCATATGAGTCGGCTAAAGCAGGTCTCTGAGAATTCTTTCTCACATGTAAGTATGTACAGTTTTTATTTTTATTGCTTTTAACCTTTTGATAATAAACGCTGAATCGTTCGCTATAAAGTATTAAATTGGTATTCAATAAAATTAGGTATGCGTAACCGAAATTATTGATATCATACAAAAATTTATTACATCACTGCGAAATTTACCGCTAATTCTTAAGGTATAAATATCTTTAATCAATCAACCCAAAATATTTTAAAAATTCGTCAGGAGTAAAACTAGGTAATATAGCCGAAATTACTTTACCGAAAAGAGGGGCGTATATTTTTGATAATATTTGATTGATTAAAGTGGGATAAAAAGACCAAAAAGATTTTTTATTTTATTTTTACTTTGTTTTTAAAATTAATATTAAATTAATACTGTAAACTTTTTAAATCAATATAATTAAGTTTGTAAATATTTAAAAAATTAATATTTTTAATATAAGTTTGTATGTATATAAACAAAAATATAATATAAATTTGGTGTGAATTTTTAATTATAATAATATGAATTTTTAATTTTAATCATTTTAAATTTAAGTTTTGTGTGAATTTAAAAACAAAAATTTACTTTATTTCACTAAGTTAAAAATTGATTTTTAAAATTCTTCGTGAGTTGAAAACTAGGTCATTGAACCGAAATTACTCTACCTAAGGGAGGGACGAGAACTTTTATTATCATTATTTTTAATCTTATTGAATTAAGGTAAGCCAAAAACATTAAAAAACCCAAAAATCTTTACTTTTAAAACCGCGCTTTGAATTGACAAATTTTAAAATTTTGTTGAGGGACGGACTAGGACAACGTTCCGAAAAACCCTCACTCCTAAAAAGAAACAAATTTTTAAAATTTTTTAATTTATGTTTTATTAGTATAAGGTTATTATAAAAAAAAAAAAAAAAAACTAAAAAGCAACTGTACCCGGACCATGCGATCGCATGGGATTTGGCCTTCAGAGCCATGCGATCGCATGGAACTGAAAATCTGGCCAGGATCAAATATCAGTCGAGCTTCTCTGTCTCCACACAACACACACACATATACGAAAAAACACACACATATCACCCACATTTCATCAATTTTTCACCAAAATTCACCAAATTTCGTCCTACAATTCGCTATAAACATGCCTAGGTTCGGATTTTTCAACAAGAAGGTAAAAATTACACCCCTAAACTCTTAAATTTTCTAGTTTTTGTGATATTTATCAATATTTTACCTAATTCAATTTTGTTAATTTCTAGTGTAATTAGGGTTAAATTGTTAGTATATTATGCATGTATAACCTAGATTGATGCTATTTAACATGATTTGAAGCCAAAAACTTCAAAAATTTTAGAAATCTAGGGTTTGTGTTCTTGAGCAATTTGGGGCTTTTTGATATAAACAGGTTATGGCCGATTTTTGTCATGAATTATTGCTAAATTAAGTAGTGTAACATGTTTAGGTAGCTAAATGATCCAAACTTTGATCCTAAACATGATTTTTGAGAATTAAAGTGGACTTTTTAAGTTTAAAATTCATGAACTTAATTAATTTGATATAATTGCCATTTGAGACTTGTTTAATTGCTAGTAATGACTATTTTGACATGTTATTTAAGTTAAATGCTTATGAACTTTGTATACATTTTCATATATGCTTATTTGAAAAAGTTTAGATTTTGATAAAAATATGAAAATGAGCATAAGTTTAATATAGATTAAACATGTCATTGTGATTGTTTTAAGTTGTTATTTTTCTAACACTAATGCATATTTGGATGCACAAATTTTGTGTTTAATGTGTTTTGCAGAAATATACTGAAACTGGAGGTGCATCATCATCATCTAGACAACCACAACCAGAAACTGAGCCAGAATTGCAATACGAACCAGAACCCGAACAAGAACCACAATAGGAACAACAACATCAACCTGATCAACACGTACCTTATTATGATCCGCTACTATTTGTTGATGCCTTTATAGTATTTCCGATGCATCCGCCAGTAGAATACCTAACGATTCCTGAACACACGTTGCATCCTAATCTGAGATTCGATAGAAGCTGGAGAGATTACCCAACATATCAAAGTAACAAATTCAAACTGATACCGAAAAATGTAGAAGCGCCAAGGGTAATCGATTGGGAGCCTTTGGAAAGGGTCCAACTTGCTAACTCAGTTAGGGAGCATCTGATCCAAAGGTATGGCAGCTCTTCTTTTCACGATTGGAAACGTTTATTCACCATTCGTAGACCTGTATATAAGGAATGGTGTATTGAGCTTATGAGTATTATAGCGTTAAATGCAGATGTAGATAGATTAGATGATAGAAGTTTTCTTAGATTTATGCTTGGCCGTAGGATGTACAGGATGTCCATGCTGGACATGGCCAGGGCTTTGCAGATATATACTCCTGGTGAATTACTACTACTCGATTGTATGAATTTGATTTATCGTGGTGAAAGGGTAAATAGGTATTTTGACGCGAATGCCATCTGGAGGCATATGTCAGATTATAATGTTTTTACGCTGGGAGGAAAACACTCCTACTTACATATTAATAAAGCCGAGCTTCGTATAATTCATAGATTTTTGGCTAACTCGATTACACAGAGAGGTCACAACAAGGAGAAAATGACCTTACATGATTTATTTTACCTAAAGTGTATTCGAAACCCAAGAGGCTTTGTTAATATCCCTTACTGTGTTGGTTTTTATTTGTCGAAGATGGTAGAAGGAATACAGGAAGGAGGAATAATAGGAGGAGGTATTTTTGTTACTCTCATTGAAGAGTATTTGGGTGTAGATAGGGATTGGTCCACTTTTGGAATGTAAGGAACAGGTTGAGCCTTTAGGATTGAGGGTCTATCAGGGTGCTAAGGTATTGAAAAGTAGATGCAATCAGGCAATATCATATGTTGGTAGTCATCCTCAGGTAGAGAGAGGTTCAGATGAGGAAATGGAGGAAGCGAATGACATTAGGGAGGCTATGACTGACGTCTACCAGCGTGTAGATGAGGTGAAAATGACAAACGAGGATAGATTTGGTCGGATGGAGCAGTGGCAAGCCCGGAATGATTACGAGCATTCCAGGCAACGACAGCATGATAGATGGGACTATCATCAGCGTCAGATCATGAGCCGGCTGTCACCTCAGGATCACTACGTACCGACCCAACCAGCTTATTATCCTCCACACCAGCCCGAGATAAGACCACCATATACTCTCTACGACCCTAACCAGGCCTACCAGTACACCTATCACCAACCATGGAACCCGAACGACGACATAAACTGGAACCCCTATCCAGATTAATATAGTTCCCGTTGGTGATTTCTATAATTTTTATCTTTTTATTATTTTTATTTATTTATGTTTAAGCATACAAATATTGATACTTTTATTGTAATGTTTAATATTTTTATTATGTTGTACTAATATTTCATATTTGATTTGAAAGTGGGATTTTAAGTCCCATTTCAAATTACCGTGCATGTTTATATTTGTATGTATGTATATTGTTAATTGTACACAACAGGGTAAAACAGCGCATTTTCAAAGACTGGCATTAAGTTCAGCAAAAGCTACTAATTTTGACAACAAAATGAAAAACAAATGTGATGTAACAACAAGACGGAATGAACAAATGATGTGCACCATTTATCATTCAGCAAACAAACGCCAATATGTTTAGAAACTTTGGTAAAATTTAATCATTTTTCTACGCTAATCACCCTCAATAATTTAAATTGTTACTGATTTCTTGCAAATAAGGGCATTGCAAGATCTTAAGTGTGGGAAGGGGTTAAATTCTTTCGGATTTTTAAAATTTTAACTTATACACTTGGTTACCATTAAAAATACTAGTAACGCAGTAGTTGTATTAGGATCTAGTGCTCTCTGATAATAAAGAACAGCCCTAGTCTTATATACTTACTACCCAATTCTAGTAAAATTTTTCAAAATTTTCAAATAAATGAATTCAAAATCATGTTTATACATATTTATGAACGATAAAACTAGGTGTTAACACTGAAATTATTATTACCTCAGAAAGGACATAAATTGAGAAACAACCCAAAATGTTAGAATTCATTTAAAATGGAATAGAGGACAATAAAAAGGCAAAGAAAGAAAAATAAAAGCCAAGTGTGGAAAAATTTACCAAGTTATTTAAAACATATATCACATATTTTTGTAACAAATAATTGAAGATACTTTTGCTTTGGACTAAACTAATTTGTTTTACCCGAAAAACTGTAATATATTTGAAAGAAAGATGGAGCTACACGATGAATCAATTCCATCATTAAAAGGAAGTAAAGTCTTCCGAAAAAGAAACGCGCTTCTTGATTTAGGTCAGGTAGTTTTTGTCCAGACCAGCTGTAGGTTGACGAAAAATCTAGGAAAGTCATCTCTAAAATCAGCAGGAAATCCACGGACCTCAGCATCAAACAGGATCGCCAAGTGTTCAGACTTATCCTAACCATGATAGGATCTGTCTCGTAAAATGGGGAGGGCACCGTGCAAATTAGCTTGATAAGAAGAATGAATCAGATCCCCAGAAAGGATAATCTCCTTAAAGATCAAAAATCAGCTTTTAAGCCTGATATTACTCAATCCTAGAGATTGACTTTTAAAGATTGAGAATTACAAACTCATGGAATTCGAAGATATCTAAACTCGAGCTTGAACGAGAAAATATTTTGATCAAAATTACAAACCGATTTGTTTTCTGAAAACCCATTTTTAATGCGTTCATTACCATTGAACGTAAAATCCTAGGAATTCACCTGGAATTCATTAGGTCACCTGAACCAAATCGGGTGTCAACCGTAAGAATGGTGGTTGCATAGCATGGTCAAAGACAGAACCTTGTGCCAGACCGAAAAATTATAGGGTGAGCTTTACTATTGCTCCTACAAAGGATAGTAATTACATCCGACACGTTATAGACCATAATTAAAAGCATGTCATGGGACATTACCTTAACAGTTGCTTGGTCAACGCTTTCCTTTACAACCGGACGGTAGTTTACCGAAAGGTAATATACGGAGCAAGTATACTGGACGTGTTGCTTTCCCAATACAAGGTTAGCAAGTGGGTGATACAAAACCGCAAGTTTTGAGCTAAAATTTTCAAATCTGAAACCCACCAAACCCACAAAAACATTTTGCAAACACCGGTGAAGGGTTATTCCAGAAAACTTATCTATGGTAAAAACTAGATTGAATTTTCAAAAGATCAAATGTTTTCATAAAGATCTAATTTCCTAAAGGATCTAAATTTTTATAGTCATATGGGACTGTAAACCACATCGTTACCACCATTGTTCATACCGCCGTATAAAAATCACTGATGTACAAAGTGTGAAGAATAAAGAAGTGATTCTAGTATTTTTATTTGAAGACTATATTGCTTGAGGACAAGCAATGCTCAAGTGTGAAAATATTTGATAATGCTAAAAACGAACATATATTTCATAGCATTATCCCTCAAGAAAGACAAGCTTTTAGTTGCAATTGTTCTATTTACAAGTGATATTCGTTTAAATAATAAAAGGTGAAGACAAAAGACAGATTCGACGAATTGAAGATGCAAACGACCAAAAAGCTCTAAAGTACAAACTACAATCAAAGTGGTTCAAATTATTGATGAGAAACGTCTCGAAATTACAAGAGTACAAGACGTAAAATACAAGATATTAAATTGTACGCAAGGACGTTAGAAAATCCGGAACCGGGACCAGAGTCAACTCTCAACGCTCGACGCAACGAACTAAAAATTACAAGTCAACTATGCACACAAATATAATATAATATTTAAATAATTCTATAAATTATTTATATATTATATATTATATTAAATACCGTCGGCAAGAAAGAAAACAAAGACATGTGAACTCACCCAGCTGGCCATGCCATCGCATGGCCTGGAAGAGCAAAAACCATGCGATGGCATGGCCCTAAGTATCAGGCCACATCTATAAATTTCGCGTGTTTTGGCCAGTTTTATATATCTTTTTCTCTATCTCTCTCACGTATATATATATATATATATATATATATATATATATATATATATATATATATATATATATATATATATATATATATATATATATATATATATATATATATATATATATATATATTATTTTAATTTTAATTTTAATTTTAAATTCTAAGAATAAGGGTATGTTAGCTAATGTTGTAAGGGTGTAAGTCGAAATTCTGTCCATGTAACGCTACGCTATTATTAATCATTGTAAGTTATGTTCAACCTTTTTAAATTAATGTCTGGTAGCTAAGTTATTATTATGCTTAATTAATGCCGAAGTAATCATGATGTTGGACTAAATATTAAAATTGGATAATTGGGCTTTGTACCATAATTGGGGTTTGGATAAAAAAACGACACTTGTGGAAATTAGACTATGGGCTATTAATGGGCTTTATATTAACTAAATGATACCTTGTTAATTTAATATATAGACTTATAATTTGACGTATTTATATATAACCACATACGCTTGACTGGGTACGGTGGGCGGGATATCTATAAATACCAATAATTGTTCATTTAACCGGACACGGAACTGGATTAATAGTTAACAGACTTGTTGAAACAGGGGTGGATTACATTCAAGGGTAATTGGTGTAATTGTTAACAAAGTAGTAAAAACTTGGACTACACGCGGTCGATAACCTGGTGTATTCATTAAACAAAGTATTAAGACCTTGTTACAATTCGAATCCCCAATTAGTTGGAATATTTGACTTCGAGAACAAGAATAATTTGACGAAGACTTCCGCACTTTATGATTATGACTGATGGACTATTATGGACAAATCCGTATGGACATATCGAATAATCCAGGATAAAGAACAATTAACCCATGGTAATAAACTAAAATCAACACGTCAAACATCATGATTACGGAAGTTTAAATAAGCATAATTTCTTTATTTCATATTTAATTGCACTTTTAATTATCGCACTTTAATTTATTGTCATTTTAATTATCGTACTTTTTAATTATCGTAATTTTATCGCACTTTTATTTATCGTAATTTCATTATTGTTATTTACTTTACGTTTAAAATTAAGTTATATTTATTTTTAATATTTTACATTAGATTTTAACTGCGACTAAAGTTTTAAAATCGACAAACCGGTCATTAAACGGTAAAAACCCCCTTTTATAATAATAATACTACTTATATATTTATATATTTACAAATATAGTTTTATAAAAATATAGCGTTAAACTTGGCGAGTTCCCTGTGGACGAACCGGACTTACTAAAAACTACACTACTGTACGATTAAGTACACTGCCTATAAGTGTTGTAGTAAGGTTTAGGTATATCCACTCTATAAATAAATAAATAACTTGTATAAAATTGTATCGTATTTAATAGTATTTTGTAGTAAAAATATAACTATTTCGTACCCCACCTCGCACACATCATCTTATTAGTTGCTAATGTAATAGGACACTTGTATTACGGTTCTATGATGGAATACTTTGAATATATGTTATGAAATTGGTGTCCTAAAAAAATATTATAATAGGACGCTTAGGTATTTGAGGACTTCAATTATCACATGACTATATAGGAATCTTAAATTGTGGTTGCATAAAAATGGACTTATAAAGACATTATCTTGTTAGTGTCTCATTATGTGGTTATTTAATAGCTTGCAAGATAATAAGGTCATATTAAATGGCAGGACATATTAGGACCTTTACTATTTAAGTCGTATTTTTCACTTTTGTTCGCAGAAATGGATTCAAGTATTATATAAGTGAACTCCCATTCAAAATTTAAAAGCATTGATAGTGTGGTAGTTTGTATGTGATATTTTCAGCATATTGACTTGGGTTCAAATCTCGCTTTCATTTTTTTTTTCAAAAATAAAAATGTCAGCAAGTTTAAGCAGATCGAACTTTCAGTTGTGAATTGTGGTTGGGCCATATTAAATGGATTCAGTTTTTATTGGTTGACCTAAAAAACATTTAATCTATTGTTATCCTTTTTTACTTAGTTTTTAATCTACTACAAAGTGTAGGGTTAGAAATTTGTTTATTTTTAAATTTAAACCAAACTCAAATCATGGCTGCTCATTCGTACTCTTCAAAAAACACGAATCAAATCCTGGGAAGAAAATATTGGGATTGTGGGTTTCGATTATATAATGGAATTGCATGGACTCGAGCAAACCCAGGATGAAGATTCGTCAGCTGTCAATATTTGTAAGTGCTCAATTTGACCTAATTTTAAGTGTTTAATTTTCTTCCCCAATTAATTGTTTCTTTTGCAGGATAAACAAAGAAAGCGTAATTTTTTTATGTTTCTTGATGATGAGCTTGCAAACCAACATTACATAAATCTACTATACAAAATGCATTTGCAAACTATGAAATTGGACCCTCAAAATCATGATGTTGAAGATTCAAAACTCATAGAAGACTTAGCTATTTTCAAGACCAAGCTAGAAGGTTATGATACGTTGTTATTAGGTATGATAGCAATTGTGGTTGTCTTATGTGTAGTAGTTGGTATTTAGATAGTTAGATGAATGAATTTAACTGTTCTTGTTCTTATCATGCGTAGTAGTTGGTATGCTAGTGTGTATTGGTTACAATGTTAGTTAATAAAGTAATGATGTTTCATTTATAATGAAAGTTTTTTGGCTTCAGATTATGTGTTTCCATGTTGACAATTAGTGCAGAAATTGGTTACAACAATTTGAAGGGGCACGCACTTCGCTGCTAAGAAATGTTTGCGATTCTTTCAATGCGTATTTATTATATATTTAGTTTACATTGCAACATTGTACGGTCAAAAACTTACCATCATTCGTAAATGGCTATATTATGTCAAAATATCCAACGATTACAAAGTTACAATAACTTACATCCTAAAGAGTTTCATACTTACACCCTTAATCATCAAAATAAACACAAACCAAATTCATACATACATTCATTAACAAATCTGCATATATCAAGAGAAAATTGCATAATCAAAATACTTTCATACGGAAACAAAGTGCTAAAATGGGTGAGTTTCATCTAGCATCATGATAAACCTGCATTCGTCGCAGAGGAATGCGATCAAGCACCTGTCTTTTGAAACATAGCCATTTGTAGTCACAAAGTTCATCCACCATGAAGATATGAACAATTTCTTATTTTTTGTTTATGTCTTACTTCAACCCCCAGATATGCCTTTTTTCTTCAAGATCTAGACATTCATACCTGCACCCGCTCTTAATCTTCGGGATATTAAGAAACTCTTGAGGCAGCCGCTAAATCACATCAGTATTAGAATTGTTAAAAAATCCATCAATATTTGTCAATAACATATATAACAAAAAAAGTAGAATCTAAAAATGCACTTATGAATGTCACTTAATAATGCTTAAATCATATTCGAAAAAGTATATTTGGAATGAACAGAAAAGTAACTCACCCAAACATTTGCTTTTGATTTCCAGAAGAAAACGTATGTAGTATCACCAATGTTCCATGACTTGAGTTCTTCAGCAGCCTTGAGTTGTTGTTCAATATTTGGACGGGTATGAGCAACATCTAAGGTCGCTTTCAGAAACTAGATTTCACTTATGACTTCAACATCTGAACTATCATCAGACACTTAAGTTTCATGTAATGGCCTTTTGCAAGAAATTGGTGTATGTGAACATGACCCCGTTTCCTAGTTACTGGGGTAAGAATTATCAGCACTGAATTCTGTAGTTAAGGAAACAATTGTTACACACGCTATATATGATGTAAACATTGATATAAAATTAAATGTCTTAAACACAATATTGTATGATACTAAATTGCACATGGATATATTTGTCAAGTTTAAAGTGCACAATATTAATAAAAGATGTTGGCATATAAATCCTAAGCAATGACTTTTGGAGTTTTGCAGACAATGAAACAATTTATAGACATGCAATATGTAAAGAAAACTACTGGTTCTAAAAACCTTATATATATATATATATATATATATATATATATATATATATATATATATATATATATATATATATATATATATATATATATATATATATATATTCCATTAATTGGTTCATTATAAAGTGTTTTAAAAACTAAGTTGTGATGATAAATCCTAAGCGAAAGCAATCAGGTTTTAATATCGATAAACCCTGTTACCAATATAAAGTGTATCGATAATTGTAAAGAAAGTTAAATGCTGATTTTTTTTTGAACGGCGAATTTGCATCAGCGGATCATTTATTTCAACGACCCTCATCATTTGCACCCACACACGCTAGAAGGAAACTCCTACCCGGGTTGCTTGGCAACTAATCGCGGGACCTGGGTTGCTTGGCAACTAATCGCAGGAAATTGGAGAGAAAACCTTCCGCCTCCAGGAATTGAACCCGGGTTGCTTGGCAACTAATCGCGGGCCCTTTCACACTGAGGCTTGATACCGTTGAAGCAAGCGTTCGTTGGTAAGTTAAATGCTGATTAAGAAGAAACAAAAACCTGAAGATCTTTTGAGCTTCTAACATAAAATGTACTTAGCTCTTTGACCGATGCTCTCATACGGGTTGGTTTAAATGTTTGCGAAGTATATATAACCCAGTTAGTGTGAACCTAGCCCAAATAAAAAAACATAATGACATGCCAAAACATTGACTCTTACACCACACGAGTAGTTATTTAAAAAAGGTTTTAGAACCAGTAGTTTATTCTCTTAAACTTCTCCGTATCTTCAAACAAGATCCTCAAAAAGTAAAAAATTCAACTGCAAATTCTGTAAGTATTTTACTGTTTTTCTTTAGTTTATTATGGATTTCGTTTCCTTAACATGTAAATAAACTTTGATTCAACCGTGACAGTATGTATTCCTTATTGCAGATGATGTTTTAGCATTTTATATGGTCATGTTTCTTCTTTAATAAATGCATACGATAAAATTGATAGTGGATCAGTGCATGCATAATTTAGTTGATTGATAACCAGCTAATTTT
The DNA here is from genome assembly GCF_046630445.1 of Rutidosis leptorrhynchoides. Lineage (NCBI taxonomy): Eukaryota > Viridiplantae > Streptophyta > Magnoliopsida > Asterales > Asteraceae > Rutidosis > Rutidosis leptorrhynchoides. The sequence continues at coordinate 218,961,411 of NC_092343.1, read as the reverse complement.
CTATATTCATTTGTGTAGATCACTAAACCTTAAATATCTATTGCACCAAACCATCTATTTTGAATTTTTTTAATTATATATCTGATATTCATCAAGAAAATATGTTATCCAAAGTGAAACGTTATTCTATTTCTACGCTTAGCATAGTAAACCTTGAATACTTAACAAATACATTTTTCTTTTTAACCAGATTTCATCGGCAATGGCTTCAACAATGGGACAACCATCTTTCTTGACCGTCTATAAATGGGGAAATGCGCATGTACATGTATTACCATTCACCATCTATGTTTGGTTAATTAAACCATCTTTATTGACCGTCTATAACTTGTCACTAACTTTGTACTAATATGCAAAACCAAATTGTTTAATTCAATATTAAATGAGGAAAAGCAATGTATCAGTTGAATGGAATACGTGTGGCTAACATTCATTAAAAAAAGAAAGAATGGGGTATATCTCATTGAGTTATATCTCTACAAGTATCATCAACTTAGTAAACTCTTTACCAAACCAAATGTAATATTGCCCAAGTTGATAACCATTTCACTTACTACAATCCATCCTAATTTTAAGAGGAAGAATAGAGACACTCAAAGAAGGTTACAAAATATTTTCGGGTCTAGTTTGATTCTAACACGAACACGTTTAGAGGTAACTACTAATCACAATCTTTGTTATTGATGTAAATTTGTTTATTGGTTTTCTTAATTAGTTGATTGATTTAGATTAACTACATATCACTTTGAGTATAATAAAAATGAGACGATCTTATGCTATGCATCTAACTTATTTTAATGTCCACTTGAAAAGTAAAAATAAGATTAATGGCCAAAATGATGACAAAATGGGAGAATTAAAATAGGAAAAATGATACTCTGGTTTTCACTTTCTGTACATCGAAAATTATAAACAAGATGGAAAGAATTTTGATAATTATACAATACACCACCCTAGAGTATAAATAAGTTACAAAACGATAATTGGAGAATGCCAAAATTATCATTTAATAACCATGAACTATATAGTACATATGTGTAAAATGAGTTAGATACACAAATTTAGTACTACGTAATTAATTCATATTGAACATTGCTCGAACAATTGATATTAGTTAGACTAGAGTAGTAACTCAAATGGGCTTTTAGAGTTAAAAGAAAAACATTATCAGATAATCAAATATATAACTCATTTTAAGAAAATAAAAAAAAATAAAAAAAAAAGATGCATACAAAGGACTTGAACCTTCGTCTCAGCATTCAAGTAATAATCTCATAACCAGTAAACTAACAATGAACTTGTATTATTATTTACAACTCCCTATTATATATTTGATTTCGTTGGGGTCACATGACCCCATTACTTTCTACATAGCTTCGCCACTGGTGCCATTATCAATATTGACCACTAAATTCTTATAAGACGTAATATACTAAAACTAGAAATTTGAATATGAAACTATTTGGATAGAAATAAAAACATAAGAATCATATGGTAATACTATTAATAAAGGATATTACATACTCCCTGTTTGAATGCGTTTTGTACTCATACGTGCGTATTCATTAGATTTGGCTCGGTGATCGCATTCTTTGGTGGTATTTTGTTGTCCTTGGAATTTCGTCATTCATCATAAGGTACGGATATTCTTGGTGGTTTTAGGATCGCTTTGGTAAATCTTTCCTCTAAAAATCTTGTTTCGAATTGTGTATAAAAAATTATTGGTATGACATGCTTATTTGGAAATTCGTTATGTTTGTTAGTCTATATATTGTGTTATGTTTTCCTCATTTGGATGTACTAACGAGGTTGCTAATTATGTTTGTTAATTGAGGAAATTATAATATTTTGACCTTTGGAAATTGTGTCAAAACCGTGTCTTGAAACAGCCCCAAAAAATGTCGAAAACATTTCGGTAAAGCACATGTGTGAGTGTGGCGAGTGGTACGGTGATTCGCATCGAGTGTCCCTCATTCCATGTGACTTTACATATCCCGTTAAGTCCCGTTTAAACATTTTAAGTATTTGGTCAAACGTAAAATATTTAAGTCATTTCATTAATTCTTTTTAAATATATTTTAAAGTCTATTAATCACATTAAAGGATATTTGAAAATTTATAATTAATAAATCGGTTAAAACATTTTCTTAAAATGTGCCTAAGAGTAACCTATTCACGGAGGTCCCATGAACGCGTTATTGTGACACTGATAATGTGACATCGACCGTAGCGGTGTATTTGTTATATCTACGACGTCTCCTTTTGATTGCCCGGTGGTGGTACGAGCTCATTATTATTATATATATTTGTGATAGAAGGCGTATGGATCGATCCTAGGATTTTGTTTTGACGGTGGACGTTCATCGTAGTGTCATACGAAACGTCACGATATGAATGATTAGTGGAGTAATTACCCTATGATTTCATTTTGGATACTTTGATATATATTTGTTTGACTCTTAGGGCATTATTTTAGGGAATTTGTACAACACTCTTTGTATGTGACTTTGATATTTTGACATATTCGTTATTAAGGATATATACATATTTGCACCTTGATTTAAAAATAAGTTACTTTGTAAATAAGTTTGTTTTGAAATTTGACATGCATGTCATACTGTACTCTGTTCTTTGTTATATCCGTTCACTGGGCTTTGGCTCAGTCGTATTTTTTGTTTTCCTTCTTATATGACATGTAATCAAGGAGGCATTGGAAACGAGGGAAGAGTGTAGAGTGGAGTGAACTTAGCACCCCGCCTTAGAGATTTCCTTCAAGATTTAGTAGTTTATTTTAGTTTAGTAGTACTTTGAATAAGTTTGTAAACTTTGGTGTTTTAACTATGGTTTGAATTCGAATAAGAATAACGCTCATTTACCTTTTAAGTTACCTTTATTTATAAGTTTTGAAATTTGTAAGATTCGGGTCTTTACAGATGGTATCAGAGCTTAGGTTCCCTCTTGTAGAAACTTACGTCCTAAGTTATGGCCTGTGAGATTTGGGTAGACTTTGGGTTAGGATTTTCTTTTCGCATTAATAATATGTTTCCACTTCTCATATTCTCTTGTTTTCTTCTTACTAATCGTAACCGTTATATCCTCATCTCGTTCATAGATGGCACCGAAAAGAAAGGGGATGTCTGAGGAGGAGATAGAATACAAGATTTACCAAACTATCACGAATTTGTTACCCAACATTGTAGTTCAAGCTATTGACGCGATGCATAAGCAAGGTGGCGAGACTTTGAAGCATGAAGATGAAGATACGGATGAGTATGTGGAGATGAAAGCTTTAACGGGGGATGCTATTCATGTTTGGCTAGGACGGTTTCAAAAATAGCGTCCTTTGTCATTCAGCACTGCTAGTACTCCTGTTGAAGCTGAGAATTGGATCACTCACATTGAGAAGATATATCGAGTGCTTGGTTGTGAAGAGAGATTGTGGGTTCCATTGGCTGTTTATAAACTAGAAGGGGATGCTCAACGTTGGTGGATCGCTTTGAGACAAGCGAAAGGAGGTATCGATTTTGAGGATTCATTAGATTGGGTTGATTTCAAGGAGTTGTTTTTCCGTCAGTACTTTTCTGAGGCGGAGAAAGAGGCTGTGATTCGGGAGTATGCGAATATTAAGCAAGGGAGTGATGAGTCGATTAATGATTTCACTAAGAGGTTTTTGAGGCTTGTGGGATTGATTGGGGCTGCTGCTGGGTCTTCCGAGGACCAAGCCCGTACGTACAAATGGGCTATTCATGGGCGTTACCGCTCTAAAATGATTAATCTGAAATGTTTTGATGCCGCTGAGGCAGCCGATTATGCTCGAAATTTGGAGATGGAGCGAGTCGAGTATTTGACTACTAAAAATGATGATGTTAAGAATAAGAGGGTTAAGAATATACAACCACTACGATCTGTGCCTCCACCGACTACCAAACAGGGTTAACAATCTGGGAACCAAGGGTATCGTAGTAATAATTGGAATAATAGAGGAAATCAGCTAAGGATTGACAACGGGCCAAATAATAATAACCGTGGTCAATTACAAGTGTACCTTCCCCAAGGGCAATAAAGGGGTAACGGAAATCGTGGTGTTAATGCCAATGCATCTTGTAGGACTTGTGGAAAGAATCATCCGGGAAGAGTTTATTATCGTAGTGCGGGTTCATGTTTTGCTTGTGGAGAGATTGGTCACTTAGCTAAGGATTGCAAGAATCCTAGACCTGGGTTTGTTCTGAGGGTTCCTCCTCCAGCTCCTGGTGGGCGCGTCTTTGCCATGACTACTACTCAGGCTGCTGACGCAACAGGTACATTCCGATCCCTTTTCATTTTAAAAATATTTCCTTTGAGTTATTTGCTCATACATTCTTGATATGATTAGGTACTATTACTGGTCATGTATTTGTACACCATCGTGCCTTCTTCATTCTGTTTGATTCTGGCTCTATGCACTCGATTGTGTCTGTTAAGAGCTCGAAATATTTGAAAGTGTCTCCAACTTGGTTGTATACTCCGTTTACAATCTCTACCCCAATGGGTAGTATTGAAATTATAGATCGTGTGTATCAAAACTGCCGTTTGGAATTCAATGACTGCATGTTTCCCGCAAATCTCTTTCCTATAACCATGCATGACTTTGACATTATTCTTGGCATGGATTGGTTATCTCATCATCACGCAACTATCGATTGTTATTCTAAGAGAATTTTGTTTGGAAATCATTCTATACCCGTTTGTGTCTTTAATGGTGATCTTCCTGAAAAATCTATTAAGGTTATCTCAGCGCTTAAGGCGCAAAAGTTAATTTCACATGGTTGTTTGGGTTATTTAGCTTTGATTCAGAATTTGTCTATCGAGAGTCCTTCAGTTGAAAATATTGACGTTGTTCGAGAGTTTCCTTATGTATTTCCAGACGAATTGCAAGGTTTGCCTCCAGTTCGTGAAGTTGAATTTTCGATTGATTTGATTCCTGGTTCTCAACCGATATCAAAAGCTCCTTATCGTATGGCACCACTCGAGTTGCAAGAACTCAATGAGCAATTGAAAGAATTGATAGATTGTGGATTTATTCGACCAAGTGTGTCACCTTGGGGTGTGCCGGTTTTGTTTGTCAAGAAGAAGGATGGTAGCATGAGATTTTGCATTGATTATCGCGAGTTAAATCGTATTACTATCCAAAACCGTTATCCGCTTCCGCGAATTGATGATTTGTTTGATCAACTTCAAGGTTCGAAGTATTTTTCTAAAATTGATCTTAGGTCTGGGTATCATCAGCTGCGTGCTAAAGAAGAAGATATCCCTAAGACTGCTTTCCACACTCGTTATGGGCACTATGAGTTTTTAGTGATGCCGTTTGTATTAACTAATGCTCCTGCTGTATTCATGAATTTAATGAACCGGGTGTTCCATGAGTATTTGGATAAGTTTGTGATCGTATTCATTGACGATATCTTGGTATTCTCAAACAATAAAGAAGAGCATGAGAATCATCTTCGTGTTGTACTTGAAACCCTCCAAAGTAAGAAATTGTTTGCAAAAATCTCTAAATGCGAATTCTGGTTGCAACGAGTTGCCTTTCTGGGTCATGTTGTATCAGCTGAGGGTATAATGATGGATCCAGCAAAAATTGAGGCTATTACAAATTGGTCAAGACCTACTTCTGTTGTTAAGGTTCAAAGTTTTCTTGGTTTAGCTGGTTATTATCGAAGATTTGTTGAAGGTTTTTCAACGATTTCTTTGTCGCTTACCAAGTTGTTGAGAAAAGGGGAAAAATTTGTGTGGACCGATGAACGACAAAAAAGTTTCGATGAGTTAAAGAAAAGACTTGTATCCGCTCCTATTCTTGCATTGCCGTCAGGAAGTGGGGGTTTTCAAATCTATAGTGACGCTTCTAAGCATGGTTTGGGTTGTGTTTTGATGCAACACGGTAAGGTAATTGCGTATGCCTCGAGGAAACCCTATGAGGTTAATTACCCTACTCATGATTTGGAGTTAGCTGATGTGATTTTTACGTTGAAAAGATGGAGGCATTATCTTTATGGAGAAACTTGTGATATTTTCACTAATCACAAGAGTCTTAAATACATATTCACGCAAAAAGAGATAAACATGAGACAACAAAGGTGGCTTGAGTTATTGAAGGATTATGATGCCAACATTCAATACCATCCGGGTAAAGCGAATGTGGTATCCGACGCTTTGAGTAGAAAAACATTTGGTAGTATCTCATGTTTGGTTACTCACATTCGAGAATTTGAAAGACTTGATATGGGATTGAGTAAGAGAGAAGCATCTAGGATGTTGGCAAATCTAAAATTCGAGTCTGATTTAATTACTAGAATAAAAGAGGCTCAATTGGATGATGGGGATTTATGGACAGTGTTTCAAAATTTGGAAGAGGCTAAAGTGAAAGAGTTCAGAGAAGATGATGACGGTGTTATTTAGTGTGGGAATCGATTGTATGTTCCAAATGATGATGCTATTCGTGAGGCTCTGTTGTATGAGGCTCACAGCTCACCTTTTTCTGTACATCCTGGTTCGACCAAAATGTATCAGGATTTAAAGCAGCACTTTTGGTGGAGTGGCATGAAGAAAGACGTTGCTAGATATGTTGGGAAGTGCCTTACTTGTCAACAAGTAAAGATCGAGCACCAACGTGCTAGTGGTTTGTTGCAGTCGTTGGACATTCTCGTGTGGAAGTGGGATGATATCTCAATGGATTTCGTTTGTGGGTTACCAAAGACTGTTAAAAGGCATGATGCTATTTGGGTGGTGATTGATAGATTAACCAAATCGGCTCATTTCTTGCCAATCCGTATGGATTATTCAGTAAGTAAGCTATCCGAGCTTTTTCAGCAGGAAATTGTGAGATTACACGGGGTTCATTCGTCCATCGTATCTGATCGTGATCCTCGGTTTACATCTAGATTTTGGAAGGGGTTACACAAAGCTTGTGGTACGTGATTGAAGCTTAGTACTGCTTTTCATCCACAAACTGATGGACAGTCTGAGCGTACGATACAGATAATGGAAGATATGCTTCGAGCGTGTGCCTTAGATTGGAAGGGAAATTGGGATGAGTACTTATGTTTGGTGGAATTTGCTTATAATAATAGTTGGCAGGCAAGTATCTGTATGGCACCATTTGAGATGCTTTATGGTCGAAAGTGTAGAGGGCCAGTTTGTTGGAATGAAACAGGAGAGAAATTGATTGAAGGACCTGAGTTGGTTAGAGTTACTAATGAAAAGGTCGCTATAGCTACGAATCCACTAAAGGAGGCCCAATTGAGACAGAAAGTGTATGCCAATAAACACCGACGTCTGTTAGAGTTTGTGGTGGGTGATAAGGTGTTTTTAAAGGTGTCACCTTGGAAGGGTATACGTCGTTTTGGTTTGAAAGGAAAGCTCAGTCCTCGACATATTGGACTGTTTGAGATATTGGATCGAGTTGGTGAAGTGTCTTATCATTTAGCATTACAGCCACAGTTATCTCATGTTCATAACGTATTTCACGTGTCTCAGATGCGGGGTTACAACTATCATCCATTGCACGTGGTGCAATATCCTTTTTCTGAAATTCAACCTGATCTTTCTTATGTTGACGAACGCGAGGAGCGAGTAACTCGTAAAAGTTCCACCCCTTTCGTTAAAGTTCAATGGAAGAATCATTCTGCTAGCGAGGCCACTTGGGAACTCGAGAAAACCATGCGGGCCGAGCACCCTCATTTTTTTTCTAATTGGTGCGTTTCGATTCTATAACTTCTTTCAATTTCGAGGACGAAATTTTTTTTAGTAGGTGGAGTTGTAATATCCTATAAAATTAAAAACTCACAACTAGTGTTTATTACTTACAAATTATAATAACTTAAGTTAAAATAAATAAGATGGATACATAAGTAATAAGTGGTCAATAAGTTAATTGGTAAACTAAAATAACCTAAACTAACTTGCTTTTGTCATATACTAAACTAACTTGATTTTGGATCATGCTATAGATTAATTAAGATCACCAAACTTGTTACTAACTTTGTACTAATATGCAAAACCAAATTGTTTAATTCAATATTAAATGAGGAAAAGCAATGTATCAGTTGAATGGAATATGTGTGGCTAACATTCCTTAAAAAAAGAAAGAATGGGGTATATCTCATTGAGTTATATGTGACGACCCGAAAATTTCCGACTAAATTTAAACTTTATCTTTATATTATTCTGACACGATAAGCAATGTTTGTTAAGTTAAATCTCAAGGATTTTAAACTATGTTTATACATTCATTTAAACCTCGACCAAATTTCAATGATTCACGAACCATTAAATGAACATATATGAATATGTATGTATATGTGTATATGTTATAAATTGAAAATGTCAACAAAGTATTTAAAATTATAATGCTTTATATGAACGTATTTGTTTCAATATGATTATCGACGAAATTAAAAAAAATATATTAAATGATTGAATTATCAGAAACATTGAGTTATGATTACAAGTCTGAGTTGAGAGGTCCACTATGATTTGAGAAATCTATTCCTCTTAACGATATTCGGAATAATTTGTAAAGCTATTTATAAATAAAAATAAAAAGTGTCATTTATGAAAGTTAGACAAAAGCTAGTGGAGAATTGGTTTCCATAATATTCTATTAATCTATTTTCAAACGTACAAAAACGTTTTCAGTTTAAAAAAAACTTTATTATTAAACTTTTATAAATATCTAGAATCACTTTTGACAACTCATTACTTAACCAGTATAATAAATATAACGATATTTATATTTTATTTCATTAAATATATATAACGATTTAAATTAATATTATATATATTTATACACGTATTATACATACATAGTTTTTATACTTTTACTATACTTTAACTTTACCTTTACTTTACTTTTACTTTACTTTAACTTTAATAATTCACTTTAATAATTCATACTTTAATAATTCACTTTAATAATTCATACTTTAATAATTCACTTTAATAATTCATACTTTAATAATTCACTTTAATAATTCATACTTTAATAATTCATACTTTAATAATTCACTTTAATAATTCATACTTTAATAATTCACTTTAATAATTCATAATTTAATAATTCACTTTAATAATTCAAAAATCTATTATAAATAGAATTCAATAGGTTTCATTATTTCATAGAAACTTGAAAATATATTTCTCTAAACTCTCTCAATCGATTTACATATATATATATATATATATATATATATATATATATATATATATATATATTGCTCTGTATTATTTCAAGATATTATTAGTATACATAAAATATTACGACGGAGTGATGTCCGAGTGATTTCAAAATAGTTTTTTGAATGAGTCGAAGCTAAGGAAATTATGGGTTATAGCTATGGAAGTGATGGGTATGGTTCATGGGTATGCTCGTGAGGTCAATCTAGTGTTTATCATCTCCGTTGCGTCTACGTACTTTCCTGCAATATTGAATCTCAATATTGATATGTGAGCACTCATAACTTAACTTTTATATATCAATAGTGTATCCCTGACTAGTGCTCGAGTATATAGGATTATGCATGCTTGTACATTCGATATTGTCCTTAGATAGGTTTGTTGAATCCTGAATTAGATACATATGCTACTGAGATAGGGTATATGATATGCATGTCATTGGAAAGCTAGCGAAAAATTAAGAACTTTTCATTTAGATATCGAATGGTTTCGATGAACGGATTTGAAGTTATAGTCAACTGAATTTTAGTATTATTGTTAAAATGATTATTATTACTATCGTCGTTATTATTTTAATAGAAATATCATTGTTATTATAAAATATCATTATTACTATTATGTTAGTATTATCATTTTATCATAATAACATTTTTAGTAAATATAAATATTGATATTTTTTTATAGAATAATAATAATTATTATTACAAAATAATACAACTTTTACTTATTATTATTATGGTCAATATTATTTTATCAAATAAATAGGGGATACAAAGATATTTTTCACCACGCGTAATATAATTACATTAATAATACTTACCACTATAGTTTTAAGATATTAAGTGAACTTTATAAATTTTACCACTTAAGATATATAAAAGTATATTTTATCATATATAAACGTTAATATAAATTTTTATTAATAAATGACTTTTATTATTATAAAATCTAATAAATATATTTAAATATATAAAACGACTATAGTTAAGTTATATAATAAACACGTATAAATTTTAGAAGTCATTTTGGGTCAAGTTGACTTTTGTTGACTTTTGCATATTAGTCTCGAGCATTAGGATTGTGGTACACTATGACTTGACCAAAAATTGTTAGACAAATATGACCAACATATAAATATATATAATTAATATAGGTTCGTGAATCCGAGGCCAACCTTGCACTTGTTAAATGACGTTATATGTATTTTTACTACGAAATACAGTATGGTGAGTTTCATTTGCTCCCTTTTATATATATTTTTGGGACTGAAAATACATGCACTGTTTTTATAAATGTTTTACGAAATAGGCACAAGTACTAAAACTAATTCTACGTGGGTTTAAACCAGAAATATACCCTTAGCTTGGTAACATTAAACTACTTGTCTATGTACGGTAGGTGCGAATCCTAAAGATAGATCTATTGGGCCTGACAAACCCCATCCTGACTATGGGATGCTTTAGTACTTCGAGGTTATTTTAAACACACCTGATCTGGTGTACTTCAGAGGGTAAAACATGAACGTTAAGGATTGTTACCGGGTGCCTAAAACTTATAGAATATTTTTATACGCTTGCGAGTGTACATATATTTATAAACGGAAATCTTGTGGTCTATTAATATATTGAAATGATTGTTATGATAAACCTATGAACTCACCAACCTTTTGGTTGACACTTTAAAGCATGTTTATTCTCAGGTATTAAAGAAATCTTCCGCTGTGCATTAACTCATTTTAAGGATATTACTTGGAGTCATTCATGGCATATTTTGAAAGACGTTGCATTCAAGTCATTGAGTTCATCAAGATTATTATTAAGTCAATTATAGTTGGATGTATTATGAAATGGTGTGCATACCGTCAATTTTTGTTATAAAGAAAGTTTGTCTTTTAAAAACGAATGCAATGTTTGTAAAATGTATCATATAGAGGTCAAATACATCGCGATGTAATCAACTATTGTGAATCGTTTATAATGTATATGAACGGGTCCTTTCAGTTGGTATCAGAGCAGTGGTCTTAGCGAACCAGGTCTTGCATTAGTGTGTCTAACTGATAGTTGTTAAGATGCATTAGTGAGTCTGGACTTCGACCGTGTCTGCATGTCAAAATTTTTGCTTATCATTTTTAGTCGGAAATCATCTACTTACCATCCTTAGGAAATTACCTGCTTATCATTCTTAAGTCTAGACACGTTTTCCTACATTTATTGCATAATAGTGTATAGACGAATTCTTATCTTATCATATCTGTTACTGTGAACTTTGACTGACATCTTTCAAAAATTCCTCCGTAATTTATGGGATTTTGGTATTATATATACATATGTAAATTATGTATTGAAGAATACCAAATCTAAATTCTACAATCTATTTCATACCAAAAAAATTCTTTCCCTGATCATACAAGATGGATCCCTCAACTAGTTCGAGTTCCTCGAATTCCGACAGCTATGCCGATATGGATTTCCACATGAGCTCCGAAAGCAGCGTGACCGGAATGGATCAACCAATTAGCTATCATCTATTCTGGATGAATTGGGGATGGGTTTGTAATCTACTTAACCATTGGAGACAAGAAGAAGGTGATCCCTTTCATCCACCACATTGCCCTCTTGGCAATGAACCTGAAGCGCTTACCGGCGAACCTGTCCGAAACACCATTTTCTCTCTCATTTTCAGAGTATCTCGTCATGATTATATACTACACCAAATTCTAGATCTTATTTATCTGCTCGTCCGAACCGACAATCACCCCGGTGTAATAGAAGAAGTCAACGAGCTTCGCGCTCGGGTAGTGGCTTTGGAGAATATGGTGCAAAGGTTACAAACACCAGCAGTAGCACCAGCAGCATAACCAGTACCACCATCAACAACATCAACAGTACCATTACCACCACCAACAACAACCGCATCGCAAACCTCAACTTCACAATCTGTCTCACGAGCATCGACGTCATACGCCATGTAGATACCAAGGAATACCACAACGATGAAGTATTGATTCATAACTTCATTGGGGAAACATTCTACGGCGATTATGTAATTTCTAAAGTTTAGAAATTATCTATCCTAGCCTTAACCATAAATCAAATGAGTTTAATTTAATATTAACTCATTAAATCAATATTACATCTGAAGAAATATACACATATATATTTTCATAAAGACTGTAATAAAATTCTTTTGTACAAAATATTAATTGTGAATTTTTTTTTAACGGGTAGGTAATACCCGAGAGATATATAAATTCACAATTAATATTTTACATTCTTCGAATCTGAATCAGCAAATCATCCATTATACTCCCTACTTTCACAACAATATACATTCTTTTATAAAAATCAAAACAACCATACTCATTCAAAATCTAATTACATATTCTGATTTTGAAATTTCAGAATTCGATTCAAGATATAACCGAAATCATCACTCTTAGATTCCTACATCTTTCAAAACTATACTTTGACTTCAAAACTGTCCTAGAACCTCATTTCTATTCATGGAACTCACAAAAATATTTGTATCATTCAAAATCTTAGAACATCATATGTATATTAACAATTACAATATGTGTTCAAACACTTCGAAATTCCTAAAGACATGCGAGATGATGATCCAACCACATATTACCCACTGTCATGCATCTGAAAAGCTCTCGAAACCAAAGTTATAGTTTAACATGTATCCGTGTCAGATCCTTTGATATTTATTACCAAATATAATTTTTCAATCTCTTTCCAAAATAGACAGTGTTGTCACAGCTCCAGCAAATCACCTTCATTTGTTTATACGAATAAACCTTATTATAACAATTACCCCTTCATCATTGTTACCGGGGAACCTTTCATATCTCGCCACATTAGCAGTAAACTTATTAACAACTTCATTGATCTTTGACTTTCCGAAAAATCTTTATATTTATCAAAATCCCATCATTTACTCATCTGCATCTTGTAACGAGAATTGCCATATGAATCATCAGAAATTAGCAATCAGTATTTTGAAATCTCGCAGCATGTCTACGCCAACAATTATATGTGTCTATCTTCTGGACTTAAATACTTTGAATGTGAAGTTTCTGAAAAAAAACACCTTAAACTGCGAACTAGTTCTCGAAATACTGATGAAGCATCAAAAACTGTAAACGATCTTAACAGTAAAAAGTTTGATGACAAAGAATAGTAAGGTGGAAAAGCTGAGAAAAAGAGAAGGTTTGGAACTGGAAAACGGATTGAACAGACTATGAAGGAGGCTGTTGACAAATCACAAAGACTAAATCTGCCTTCAAAGAATCCAAATGATTCAGTGCCTGCTAAAGTCATTAACGAATACCTTACTCTTTATTCTAAACCTTTACAGACAAATCTTCATCATCATCCATCAATATTAGAAATTCTAAGATATTATCATATCTTTCATTATAAATATCCTCGATATTTCTGAAGATATTTTCATAACTAATCTTATCTGAAATCATTTATCTCTTTGCGCTATCAGTGTTACAGAATATAGAAACTATTAGTTTCTATATTCTATAAACTTTCGAGTTTAAATTATGAATGTTTTGAAGTAGTGTTGGGAACTGAAGCATGAGTTAGTATAATATAATGATACTTGATCAACGTGATTATATTACAGTAAGTCATGCTGAGTTTCTAATGGGACATGACGATTCACAGACCATGCCGTCATCATGTTCCATGTTACACGACTCTTGTATTCTATTTAATCTCTAAAAATATCAAGAATATATTTTCTTGATGATTCGGTCTTTTCAGGGTATTCTGGTAAATTAACAAATCAAGATCGTGCCATTACCATTTCCTTCTTAGAACATTAACTATGTTCATTCTAAAATTCATATCTGCGAATACTAGACCATTACAAACGTTGCTTAATCGCAAGAAGAAGAAACGAAAGGACAAAACTCCAAAATAGAAATTGGAGTATAAATCGCAGCAAATAGAAGGGAGCATTAACTGTGGATGTCAATGATTATAGAAGACAAAAGCAGGGGCTTTGAAATATAAGGGAAGATATAAAACCCAACAACCACCCAAAAATTATAAACCGTATATATCGATGCATATAGCAATATAAAGACACGGAAGAACTAAAAACACTATAAAACCGAGAGTATAGTGGAAGTAAATAGATTCTTCCGGAGGTAGATGAAAAAGAAGAACGACAGATATGAAAGTGAGGAGTATATCAAGAATCAGTACTGGATGAAGGATATTCACAAATACTTTAAAATATGAGTTGAGGGAGAAAGAATAGAAGGTGTGAGTTGTAAGGAAACGAAGGAGGTGGATTTATAGTGAAATACCTGACAGAGAAATCAAGATGGATTATCGTATTAATTCGAAGAGAATCATAATCTCCTTAATCACCGAAGCATCAAATCCAACATAGATTACAAAGATTTTCTTTAAATTCGGAGATCAATTGTGATGACGTCAAAAGATATGACGAATCACTATAATCTTATTTCCTTCATTTACGATAACTTCCCTCATACGCTTTGAGTAATCGAATTATTTTATCCATACTTCTTAGACATGATAAAACTTCATAATCGTCATAATAACATTTTCATTGTTAGCCATAACGACCTCTATCAAATTTCGGGGACGAAATTTCTTTAACGGGTAGGTACTGTGACGACCCGGAAATTTCCGACTAAATTTAAACTTTATCTTTATATTATTCTGACACGATAAGCAATGTTTGTTAAGTTAAATCTCAAGGATTTTAAACTATGTTTATACATTCATTTAAACCTCGACCAAATTCCAATGATTCACGAACCATTAAATGAACATATATGAATATGTATGTATATGTGTATATGTTATAAATTGAAAATGTCAACAAAGTATTTAAAAGTATAATGCTTTATATGAACGTATTTGTTTCAATATGATTATCGACGAAATTAAAAAAAATATATTAAATGATTGAATTATCAGAAACATTGAATTATGATTACAAGTCTCAGTTGAGAGGTCCACTATGATTTGAGAAATCTATTCCTCTTAACGATATTCGGAATAATTTGTAAAGCTATTTATAAATAAAAATAAAAAGTGTCATTTACGAAAGTTAGACAAAAGCTAGTGGAGAATTGGTTTCCATAATATTCTATTAATCTATTTTCAAACGTACAAAAACGTTTTCAGTTTAAAAAAAACTTTATTATTAAACTTTTATAAATATCTAGAATCACTTTTGACAACTCATTACTTAACCAGTATAATAAATATAACGATATTTATATTTTATTTCATTAAATATATATAACGATTTAAATTAATATTATATATATTTATACGCGTATTATACATACATAGTTTTTATACTTTTACTATACTTTAACTTTACCTTTACTTTACTTTTACTTTACTTTAACTTTAATAATTCACTTTAATAATTCATACTTTAATAATTCACTTTAATAATTCATACTTTAATAATTCACTTTAATAATTCATACTTTAATAATTCACTTTAATAATTCATACTTTAATAATTCACTTTAATAATTCATACTTTAATAATTCACTTTAATAATTCATACTTTAATAATTCACTTTAATAATTCATAATTTAATAATTCACTTTAATAATTCAAAAATCTATTATAAATAGAATTCAATAGGTTTCATTATTTCATAGAAACTTGAAAATATATTTCTCTAAACTCTCTCAATCGATTTACATATATATATATATATATATATATATATATATATATATATATATATATATATATATATATATATATATATATATATATATATATATATATATATATATTTGCTATGTATTATTTCAAGATATTATTAGTATACATAAAATATTACGACGGAGTGATGTCCGAGTGATTTCAAAATAGTTTTTTGAATGAGTCGAAGCTAAGGAAATTATGGGTTATAGCTATGGAAGTGATGGGTATGGTTCATGGGTATGCTCGTGAGGTCAATCTAGTGTTTATCATCTCCGTTGCGTCTACGTACTTTCCTGCAATATTGAATCTCAATATTGATATGTGAGCACTCATAACTTAACTTTTATATATCAATAGTGTATCCCTGACTAGTGCTCGAGTATATAGGATTATGCATGCTTGTACATTCGATATTGTCCTTAGATAGGTTTGTTGAATCCTGAATTAGATACATATGCTACTGAGATAGGGTATATGATATGCATGTCATTGGAAAGCTAGCGAAAAATTAAGAACTTTTCATTTAGATATCGAATGGTTTCGATGAACGGATTTGAAGTTATAGTCAACTGAATTTTAGTATTATTGTTAAAATGATTATTATTACTATCGTCGTTATTATTTTAATAGAAATATCATTGTTATTATAAAATATCATTATTACTATTATGTTAGTATTATCATTTTATCATAATAACATTTTTAGTAAATATAAATATTGATATTTTTTTATAGAATAATAATAATTATTATTACAAAATAATACAACTTTTACTTATTATTATTATGGTCAATATTATTTTATCAAATAAATAGGGGATACAAAGATATTTTTCACCACGCGTAATATAATTACATTAATAATACTTACCACTATAGTTTTAAGATATTAAGTGAACTTTATAAATTTTACTACTTAAGATATATAAAAGTATATTTTATCATATATAAACGTTAATATAAATTTTTATTAATAAATGACTTTTATTATTATAAAATCTAATAAATATATTTAAATATATAAAACGACTATAGTTAAGTTATATAATAAACACGTATAAATTTTAGAAGTCATTTTGGGTCAAGTTGACTTTTGTTGACTTTTGCATATTAGTCTCGAGCATTAGGATTGTGGTACACTATGACTTGACCAAAAATTGTTAGACAAATATTGACCAACATATAAATATATATAATTAATATAGGTTCGTGAATCCGAGGCCAACCTTGCACTTGTTAAATGACGTTATATGTATTTTTACTACGAAATACAGTATGGTGAGTTTCATTTGCTCCCTTTTATATATATTTTTGGGACTGAGAATACATGCACTGTTTTTATAAATGTTTTACGAAATAGGCACAAGTACTAAAACTAATTCTACGTGGGTTTAAACCAGAAATATACCCTTAGCTTGGTAACATTAAACTACTTGTCTATGTACGGTAGGCGCGAATCCTAAAGATAGATCTATTGGGCCTGACAAACCCCATCCTGACTATGGGATGCTTTAGTACTTCGAGGTTATTTTAAACACACCTGATCTGGTGTACTTCAGAGGGTAAAACATGAACGTTAAGGATTGTTACTGGGTGCCTACAACTTATAGAATATTTTTATACGCTTGTGAGTGTACATATATTTATAAACGGAAATCTTGTGGTCTATTAATATATTGAAATGATTGTTATGATAAACCTATGAACTCACCAACCTTTTGGTTGACACTTTAAAGCATGTTTATTCTCAGGTATTAAAGAAATCTTCCGTTGTGCATTAACTCATTTTAAGGATATTACTTGGAGTCATTCATGGCATATTTTGAAAGACGTTGCATTCAAGTCATTGAGTTCTTCAAGATTATTATTAAGTCAATTATAGTTGGATGTATTATGAAATGGTGTGCATACCGTCAATTTTTGTTATAAAGAAAGTTTGTCTTTTAAAAACGAATGCAATGTTTGTAAAATGTATCATATAGAGGTCAAATACATCGCGATGTAATCAACTATTGTGAATCGTTTATAATGTATATGAACGGGTCCTTTCATTATATCTCTACAAGTATCATCAACTTAGTAAACTCTTTACCAAACCAAATGAAATATTGCCCAAGTTGATAACCATTTCACTTACTACAATCCATCCTAATTTTAAGAGGAAGAATAGAGACACTCAAAGAAGGTTAGAAGATATTTGCGGGTCTAGTTTGATTCTAACACGAACACATTTAGAGGTAACTACTAATCAAAATCTTTGTTATTGATGTAAATTTGTTTATTGGTTTTCTTAATTAGTTGATTGATTTAGATTAACTACATATCACTCTGAGTATAATAAAAATGAGATGATCTTATGCTATGCATCTAACTTATTTTAATGTCCACTTGAAAAGTAAAAATAAGATTAATGGCCAAAATGATGACAAAATAGGAGAATTAAAATAGGAAAAATGATACTCTGGTTTTCACTTTCTGTACATCAAAAATTATAAACAAGATGGAAAGAATTTTGATAATTATACATTACACCACCCTAGAGTATAAACAAGTTACAAAAGGATAATTGGAGAATGCCAAAATTATCATTTAATAACCCTGAACTATATAGTACATATGTGTAAAATGAGTCAGATACACAAATTTAGTACTACGTAATTAATTCATATTGAACATTGCTCGAACAATTGATATTAGTTAGAATAGAGTAGTAACTCAAATGGGCTTTTAGAGTTAAAAGAAAAACATTATCAGATAATCAAATATATAACTAATTTTAAGAAAAGAAAAAAAAAAGATGCATACAAAGGACTTGAACCTTCGTCTCATAATTCAAGTAATAGTCTCATAACCAGTAAACTTACAATGAACTTGTATTATTATTTACAACACCCTATTATATATTTGATTTCGTTGGGGTCACATGACTCCATTACTTTCTACATAGCTTCGCCACTGGTGCCACTATCAATATTGACCACTAAATTCTTATAAGACGTAATATACTAAAACTAGAAAGTTGAATATGAAACTATTTGGATAGAAATAAAAACATAAGAATCATATGGTAATACTATTAATAAAGTATATTACATACACCCTATTTGAATGCGTTTTGTACTCATACGTGCATATTCATTAGACTTGGCTCGGTGATCGCATCCTTTGGTGGTATTTTGTTGTCCTTAGAATTTCGTCATTCATCATAAGGTACGGATATTCTAGGTGGTTTTAGGATCGCTTTGGTAAATCTTTCCTCTAAAAATCTTGTTTCGAATTATGTATAAAAAATTATTTGTGACGCCCCGTACAAAATTAACATGTACGGATCATCAACAACAGGATCATTACAAGGTCAAACACTATATGCTATTTTAAAATAAGTTTGCATTCATAAGAAAGAGTGACGTCATAACCAACATCAAAAGTTTTATAAATGATAGTAGGCTTCTATGAATAGAAGCAATTAACATAAGTACGAGACCCAATGGTCATTACAAATTCATTGTTTCAAAAGTAACATAGTTTGTGAATGCAAGGTAAACGTTTCATGCATAGAAATCTCTAACAAAAGTAGCGGGAGTCTACACAGCAAGACTAGTACAGCGGAAGCATCAAACCTCTAAGCACCTGAGAAAACATGCTTAAAAATGTCAACATGAATGTTGGTGAGCTATAGTTTGAATGTAACAGTAATGTAAGGTAGGCCACGAGATTTCAGTTTTTCAAAACAGTATGAAAAGTATATGCTCAATCGTGGGCACTTGGTAACTAACTTAACGTAATATCACCCCCTAAAAGTACACTTGGCGAGTGCATAAGTTTACAAAGTATTAAACACCCGTTAAATGCTAGCGCGACTAGCCCGAGTGGGGATGTCAAACCCTATGTGTCACACCCCTAAATAGGGCCGGGGAAATATGACTTCACAATATCACAACACAAGTATGTATAAACGAGAACGACTCTATATGAGAAGTTTTTAATATAAACCAATGTATTAAGCAGCGGAAAGTATTATGTCATTACAATTGTAAACTTAAATGTTCTAATGCAAAAGTATAAATGTATAAATGCGGACTCCAAAAGCAGCAAAGTCCAAATAGCAAACAATCTTTAGCAATCTTCACTTGAGACAAAACATGCTTAAAGTGTCAACCAAAATGGTTGAGTGAACAACATAGGTTTATCAATAATAACTAAGTTTTTAGAGCACAAGATTTAGTTATAAAAAGCAAATGCTGAAATTATGATATCGAAACATAAACAAAGTTACCCCTGGACACCTTGAACTGTCAGTGTCGTAATCAGTATTATGTAACCAAAGACCAATGGTCAAATGGTTAGAGACGTCACTTTCAATAGCGCTATTCACAATAACTAAGCTTACCTTTATACATAGCAATTAACGATATCATGGCAGGGATTTAGCATGAATCAAAGCATGTCAGCACAGTTAAATAGTTTTCGGGTACTTGTGTCTAAGCGTAAAACAGTTTGAAAGCAAGCATGTGTCTCACCCCAAAGTTTATAAAACAGTTAAGAAATAGTAAAAAGAGGGGCTATGAAGTTCACCTTAATAGTAGATAGATATTCCACGCAAGTTATATGATCGGAGTGTTGAACACGGAGATCTCAACCTAGAGATATTATGTTCGATTAGTTAATGTCTAATAGACATAAAGTTTGTTTATTAATATAGCAAACTATATTAACAGTGACCGTTCTCGAGAAAAGTTGTTAATGTACTTATTTAATTATATATATATATATATATATATATATATATATATATATATATATATATATATATATATATATATGAGTGATAATATACTTAGTGTTATAAGTGTTACTATATAGGTATGTGTACATGTTATACTAATAATAGCATTATTGATTACATTAATTATTCAACTATTGTGTAAGTTATCATTATATGTTACGTATATAATTATATCTATGTGATAGATACATATATATTCTTTATTATTATTATTCATGTATTCATAACTATATATATATATATATATATATATATATATATATATATATATATATATATATATATATATATATATAGTAGATGTATGTGTTACTTATATATAATAGTGTAAGATGGTACATATACATATACTTATCACTTTTATTTTTATTAAGTTTACTAACTTTTACTTTACATAATACACATTCATATATACATACACACGTACATATACATACATATATACACATACATATACCCGTATGTATATATTTTCATATACACACATACATATACATACAGTGTATACATGCACATACGTACGTATGCATGCATGCATGCACATGTATTATTATTATCATTACACATTACTAAACATAAAATCATAAGTTTTAACATACTAACTAGTAATCTTTTTAATCAATTCATAATCTTTATCTTTCTTTACTAACTAGTTAACAACCTTTCACATAAAATCATATCTTTTCTTCATAATTTCTTGTTACATTCATTAACCCTAATCATAATAGCCATAATCATACTTGTTATCATCTTTTAATTATATTTTTACTTTGATCATAACCATTATTATTTAACTAATCAACCTTAATCAAACCTACTTAACCTTTTTACCATAACATCTTTAACATAAAATCATAACTTTTTATTATAACAACTAGTTTATTTATCCTACATCTTTTATCATTATCACAATCTAGTTACTCATACATGATATTCATAATCATACTTGATTCATTATCATCTTATTAACCATCAATTATAATACTTGATCAAAATCCTACTTCATATTCATAATCTTTATTCACTTACTAGTTAGCTCATAAAATCATAAACTTTTATTATAATACATACAACTATAACTTAATAGATTTAATGTAGGAATGAACTAGGGTTTATTAGTTATACCTTAGGGTTTAAGATCAAGGATTTAGTGATGAGGAATTGCGAAAACAGACTGCCCAGTAGCAGCAGCAAAAACGACCCAGAAAGGGGTCTATTTGGGTCTGATAAACTCGACAGAAACAACAAGAATCTCAGCAGCAATCACAGCAACTAACTTGACTTAGAGGGCTGTTATGGATCACGAATTTGCAGCAAGAACAAGCAGGATGAAGGCTTTTTGATCACGTGTTTGCAGCAACAAAACAGAAGCAGGTTATCGATTAAAAAGGACTATTTTGTGAAGGTTATTCAGGTCGAATGCAGCAGTAAATTTGGAGCTATTTTAGTCGCCTGAAAAGAAGGAAAGAAAGGCTATAACAGGTGGTGATGCAGGCTGTTTGATGGTCGATTATGAAGGTTGGATGGTGGGCTGTTTAGTCGACAAAATTATAGGGGAAAGAAGTTGGGAAACTGTGGACCAAAAAGGGGAAAAGGGCTGGACAATTATATCGACTAATGTAGTTTTAAGAATGGGATTTTGTGGGTTTATTTTGGAAAGCAAAAATATGGGAATACATGATACTTTTTATAGTTGAGTTTCAAGAGTTGTGATTAAACTAGGTTTTTAGGAAACTTGGTGATCAAGGACTAGATTTAGGTTTAGATTAGGATTAGTGGTTAGCTTAGTGATTAAGTTTATTTCTCCATTTTTTATCCTAGCCGAAATTTATACATTTATATGCTTATCTATTTTTTTTATAATCGAAATTTTTATTTATTTATGTATTATATATATATATATATATATATATTTTATTTATTTATTTATTATTAAGGTTACATTTAATTAAAATACATTTTATTTAATTATTAGCCCCTAACCTTTATTAATTTTTAATTTGGTTTCAATTAGTTTATATTAAAGGTTATATAAGGTCATAATTTATTTAATACATGTAGTATATTCTATTAATTTAGTATTAGGGTTAGGGGTTGTATGATTAGGGTTTTAATTAATATCTGAGGTTGAGGTTTCAGATTATTAATTACAAGCATTAATTTACAGAGCATTTAGTTACTCGGGCACTTATTATGTCTGATTAACAACCCTAATGATAATACACAGAATATGACATTGAAACCCTAAGGACAACTTGGTAATTTCAGAAGGGAAAAGTGAGGGTTGTTATAGTACCTCCCCGTTAATTTAAACTTCGTCCCGAAGTTTTAGGAAGACTTCTCGAATGCATCAGCGGGTGGGAATAGATGTGGATATTTCCGTTTCATCTGGTCTTCACGTTCCCAGGTATACTCGGGGCCTCTTCGTGAATTCCAACGGATCTTAACAACAGGAATTGAGCTTTGTTTCGAACGTTTAATCCTCACAATCCAGAATTTCTATAGGTTTTTCGATGAAGTGCATTTAATGTGAAGATCATTCAAGGGAATAACGAGTATGTTGTCAACAAGACACTTTTTAAGATTCAAGATGGGAAATGGATGAACTTTAATTAACAAGAAGTATGGACTAAAAATTACCATTCAGTCAACGTTTTGTTAAAGCAAAGTTTACACTTAATTACAGTGGGGATCTATTTGAGTGAGAGCTGATGTTGCATGAAATTTTAGCTAAAAGAGCCTAGGTGATTAGAAATATCTAGTCCTATGGACTTCACCCATGACTAGCTCTTGAAATTTTTTTAAATAGCGGTGATTTTTATAGAATCGACATGTACTCCTTCACGATTAACTACATGTCTTAGGAATTGTATGATTCATAGCCAAAGTTCACACTTGGAAAACTTGGCATACATTTGTTCGTTCTTTAAGAGCTCTAGAATAAATCGCAGAGGTCGCTGATAATGCTAAAAACGAACATATATTTCATAGCATTATTCCGCAAGAAAGACAAGCTTTTAGTTGCAATTGTTCTATTTACAAGTGATATTCGTTTAAATAATAAAAGGTGAAGACAAAAGACAGATTCGACGAATTAAAGACGCAAACGACCAAAAAGCTCAAAAGTACAAAAGACAATCAAAAAGGTTCCAATTATTGATAAAAAACGTCTCGAAATTACAAGAGTACAAGATTCAAAACGCAAAGTACAAGATATTAAATTGTACGCAAGGACGTTCGAAAATCCAGAACCGGGACCAGAGTCAACTCTTAACGCTCGACGCAACGGACTAAAAATTACAAGTTAACTATGTATATAAATATAATATAATATATAATTAATTATATTAATTATATATATATTATATTTAAATAAAAACCGTCGGCAGAGAAAGACTCCAAAGGGACTGAGCTGTAAATTCATTCTCCGCGACTCGCGGAGTTTGAAGAGGATTTCACCGCGAGTCGCGGAGCCCCAAATTTGAAAACTGCCTATAAAGCCAACCGAATTCTGATCAAAAATATAATCTTTTTCTTCTTCTCTCATATATACGTAAAATATATATTTATAATTTATATTTTAATTTTAATTTTAATTATAATTCTAATAATAAGGGTATGTTAGCGAATGTTGTAAGGGTGTAAGTCGAAATTCTGTCCGTGTAACACTACGCTATTTTTAATCATTGTAAGTTATGTTCAACCTTTTTACATTAATGTCTCGTAGCTAAGTTATTATTATGCTTATTTAAAACGAAGTAATCATGATGTTGGGCTAATTACTAAAATTGGGTAATTGGGCTTTGTACCATAATTGGGGTTTGGACAAAAGAACGACACTTGTGGAAATTAGACTATGGGCTATTAATGGGCTTTATATTTGTTTAACTAAATGATAGTTTGTTAATGTTAATATAAAGATTTACAATTGGGCGTCCCTATAAATTACCATATACACTCGATCGGACACGATGGGCGGGGTATTTATATGTACGAATAATCGTTCATTTAACCGGACACGGGAATAGATTAATAGCCACTAGAATAATTAAAACAGGGGTGAAATTACATTCAAGGGTAATTGGTGTAATTGTTAACAAAGTAATAAAACCTTGGTTTACACGCAGTCGATAACCTGGTGTATTCATTAAACAAAGTATTAAAACCTTGTTACAATTCGAATCCCCAATTAGTTGGAATATTTAACTTCGGGTATAATAATAATTTGACGAGGACACTCGCACTTTATATTTATGACTGATGGACTGTTATGGACAAAAACCAGACGGACATATTAAATAATCCAGGACAAAGGACAATTAACCCATGGGCATAAAACTAAAATCAACACGTCAAACATCATGATTACGGAAGTTTAAATAAGCATAATTCTTTTATTTCATATTTAATTTCCTTTATTTTATATTTAATTGCACTTCTAATTATCGCACTTTTATTTATTGTTATTTAATCGCACTTTTAATTATCGTACTTTTTAATTATCGCAATTTTATTTTATCGCACTTTTATTATTCGCAATTTCATTATCGTTATTTACTTTACGCTTTAAATTACGTCTTTTATTTATTTAATATTTTACATTAGGTTTTAACTGCGACTAAACTCTTAAAATCGACAAACCGGTAATTAAACGGTAAAAACCCCCTTTATAATAATAATATTACTTATATATATGTTTGTATTTTTATAAAAGTAAACTAATATAGCGTTGAGCTTTGTTTAAAGATTTCCCTGTGGAACGAACCGGACTTACTAAAAACTACACTACTGTACGATTAGGTACACTGCCTATAAGTGTTGTAGCAAGGTTTAAGTATATCCATTCTATAAATAAATAAATATCTTGTGTAAAATTGTATCGTATTTAATAGTATTTCCTGCAAAAATTTAATAGTATTTTATACCCCTCTGCTTTGACATCAAGTATTTTTGGCACCGCTGCCGGGGATCGCTCTTAAACGCCAGAAGCACAACGCTAATATAAAAAAAAAAAAAAATTTTTTGTTTACTTTTATTAAAAGTCGTTTTTGTAAAAATACGTTTTAAATATTCGAAAATATAAAAAGAAAAACAAAAATATAAGTATTTTTAAGATTTTATTAAATATTTAAGTTTTATAAGTTTCTTTATTTTTATATTTTTTTTAGTTTATAAAAATATAAGTTTTATTTTAATATCTTTTATTTATTTAAAAACAGAAAACAGAAAATAAAAAAAAAAATAAATAAATAAAGAAAAAAAAAACGCGTTGAAATTATAAGCTGTCAGCTGAAATTTGAAACCCCGCGACTCGCGGGGTTTGATGCATTAATTACTGCGACTCGCGGAGACTTTCTGACACGCCGACAGAAGCCCTAATTCAGCATTAATTACGGGTATTAATTAATTATTATTATTATTTAACCCTAATAATAATTATTATTATTATTAGTTTTATTTTAAGATTTACTTTTTATTTAATTTGTTTTATTTTGTTTAAATTAGTTTTATTAAATTGTAAAATTAGTAGTTTTATTAAAAAAAAAATAATATAAAAATAATATTTTTATAAAAATTGTACTTTTTACAACTTTTTATATATTTTTATATTTTGTCCCTTTTTAATCATTGTAGCGTAATATTTGTATTTTTAGCTCATATTTAATTTTAAACTTAGTTTTTGCTATAGTTATTTTTACTCCTAGATTTTTAGGCTTTGCCGTAGAATTCCTTAAGTGCTTTTTCTTTAGACTAAGATTTAGGTACTTTAAAATTTTGCGACGCCTTTTTAAGTTTTAGTTTCTTTTTAAGTTATTTCCATTTGGGATTCAGTTTTTCCTGTAAGCTTTAATATTTTTAGACGACTTTTACTATGTATCAATTATCATTCCAATTAGTAATTTCAATTTGCGATTATAATTTTAAGTTAGTTGTAGTAATAAGGTTAGGTTAGTTAAGTATTTTTTAAGTTTTATTAAGTTTCTTTTATTTTTCCGTCACCTTTTATTTTTCAACCATTTTTCGTTTTTCGACCTTTTTCGACGAACTCTTTTTCTCTCTTATTTCTCGCTATTCTAGTTTTTAGGACATAGATTTTTATTCTACTTCTTATCTAAATTTCTTAAAATTACGAAAATTTATTTTAAGTGGTTAAATTGATAGACATCAAAATTTTCTGGTTCGTAGTAATAGTTGGATTTGTACGTGGACCGGGTTATTGGAGCCAAACAGTCCTCAATTATATTGAGACCAAACGAATCCTGCCCCTCTGCTGCATCTTTTGGCTATTCGAAACGTGGGCAAAATCAGAAAAGTCTATTAATTGGATAACTTATTATAATTTTTCTTTCCTTTTAAAAACTAATAGGATATTCAGTGAATGCACCGAGCAAGACGTTCATCACCTTTTGTACGTTCACCACCTGTAACTAGATTAAGACATTTAGCAAATATAACCGCCGTTGATTTTTCTTTAGAATCGTCATCCAGTCGACCAAGTACTTCAGTTCAAATTTCTGATAATCCATTTTTTGAACCCAACCTCACAATTGAGAATCCGGAAAATATTCAGGAACGGTTCGTAGATCCTGAACCATTAAACTTTCCTCCGGAGCCACCAATCATTCAAACAGAGATTGTTGAGGAACGAACCATTAAATCAGAATCATCTAGTGATACCGATTCAACAAATTCAATTATGGAGAATCTGGAACCTTTAAGTATGGAAGACCGAATGAGAGCTAAACGCACTGGCCAAGGTCACGCAATTACTCATCCAGACATTAATGCGCCAGATTATGAAATCAAAGGACAAATTCTACACATGGTGACTAATCAATGCCAATTTAGTGGTGCGCCGAAGGAAGATCCAAATGAACATCTACGTACCTTTAATAGGATCTGCACACTATTTAAAATACGAGAAGTGGAGGATGAACAGATATATCTCATGTTATTTCCCTGGACTTTAAAGGGAGAAGCCAAAGATTGGTTGGAATCGTTACCTGAAGGGGCGATCGATACATGGGACGTTTTAGTTGACAAATTTCTTAAACAATTCTTTCCTGCATCTAAAGCCGTAAGACTTCAAGCAGAAATTGTTACGTTCACACAGAAACCAAATGAAACTCTATATGAGGCGTGGATAAGATATGGAAAGTTATTAAGAGGATGTCCGCAACATGGTTTAGACACCTGTCAAATAGTACAAATATTCTACCAAGGATGCGACATCACTACAAGAAAAGACATAGATATAGCAGCTGGTGGTTCTATTATGAAGAAAACCGAAACTGATGCTTACAAAATTATTGATAATACTGCTTCCCACTCACATGAGTGGCACCAAGAAAAAGATATCGTTAGATCATCTAAAGCAGCTAGAGCCGATTCTAGCCATGACTTAGATTCCATTTCCGCAAAGATAGATGCTGTGGAGAGACGAATGGAAAAGATGACTAAAGATATTCACTCAATACGAATTAGTTGTGAGCAGTGTGGAGGACCACATTTGACAAAAGATTGTCTCAGTATTGAATTAACAATGGAACAAAGAGAGAATATTTCATACATAAACCAAAGGCCTGGAAATAATTATCAGAATAATTATCAACCGCCAAGACCAATTTACAATCAAAACCAGAATTATAACCGAAATATTCCATACAACAACCAACAAGGTCCTCGCAATCAACAAGTATCCAATAATACTTATAATCAGCAAAGACCGAATTTTCAAAACAAACCACCACAACAAACCGATGATAAAAAGTAGAATTTAGAAGATATGATGACGAAGCTAGTTGAAACTCAAACGCAGTTTTTCACATCTCAGAAACAAACCAATGAACAAAATGCTCAAGCATTTAGAAATCAACAAGCTTCTATTCAAAATCTGGAACAAGAAGTAAGTAACCTAGCAAGGTTAATAGGTGAAAGAAAACCGGGAAGTTTACCTAGTGATACAAATGCTAATCCCAGGAATGAAACAGCTAAAGCTATTACCACAAGAAGTGGTACAACACTTAAACCACCTGAAATACCTGTAACTTCTGATGAAACCATTCCTACTCCACAAGAACCACAACCTGATCAAGATAAGGAAAAAGAACCGGTAGTTGAAAAGGTTAATGAAGATAACACAGTTAAGGATAAACCTTATGTTAAACCATACCAACCACCACTTCCTTACCCGAGTAAAATGAAGAAAGAAAAACTTGAAGCCGAGCAATCCAAATTCTTGGATATGTTTAAACAGATAAATGTAAATCTTCCTTTCATTGATGTGATTTCAGGAATGCCAAGATATGCTAAATTCTTGAAAGATCTAATCTCAAATAGAAAGAAAATGGAAGAACTCTCGGCTGTTACTATGAATGCTAATTGTTCAGCAGTGCTGTTGAATAAGATACCAGAAAAATTATCTGATCCAGGAAGTTTCACAATTCCATGTTTTCTGGGTAGTCTTAGTTCAATAGAAGCATTGGCAGACTTATGTGCTAGTATAAATCTAATGCCGTATTCACTATACGCTAAACTAGACCTTGGAGAATTGAAACCAACCAGAATAAGCATACAACTAGCCGATAGATCAATAAAATATCCTAGAGGGATAATGGAGAACATGCTAGTTAAAGTTGGTACTTTAGTATTTCCAGTAGATTTTGTTGTTTTGGACATGGAAGAAGATTCTCAAGTTCCTCTCATATTAGGAAGACCATTCTTAAACACGGCTAAAGCAATGATAGACGTGTTCGGTAAGAAATTGACCCTAAGTATAGAGGATGAGAGTGTTACCTTTTCAGTTGATAGAGCAATGCAACAACCACAATCTGCAGATGATACATGTTATTATATTCAAACTATAGATGCACATGCAGAATTATTAGAAGAATTTCCAGAATTACAAGGAACAGGAGAATGTTCTTTAGGAGAAGGTAATGAACCAATTGATGAAGCTGAAATGTTAGCTACACTTATAGCTAATGGATATGAATTAACAACAGAAGAAATTCAAATGATAAAAGAAGAAGACAGATATCGATATAAATCATCGATAGAAGAACCTCCGAAATTAGAGTTAAAACCACTTCCAAACCATTTGGAATACGCTTATTTACATGGTGAATCTGAATTACCTGTAATAATATCGTCTTCTCTTACTGAAAATGAGAAATCACAACTCATTTCTGTGTTGAAAGCTCATAAACCAGCCATTGCATGGAAGATTCATGATATTAAAGGAATAAGTCCTTCGTATTGCACACATAAAATCCTTATGGAAGAAGGTCATAAAACGTATGTGCAACGCCAACGAAGACTAAATCCTAATATGCAACATGTAGTTAAGAAAGAGATTATTAAACTGCTAGATGCAGGTTTGATATATCCAATTTCTGATAGTCCATGGGTAAGCCCAGTTCAATGCGTGCCTAAGAAGGGTGGCATGACTGTCATTACAAATGAGAAAAATGAGCTTATTCCTACTAGGACTGTAACAGGATGGCGTGTATGTATTGATTATAGAAAATTAAATGACGCCACCAGAAAAGATCACTTTCCCTTACCTTTCATAGATCAAATGTTGGAAAGATTAGCCGGAAATAGTTACTATTGTTTTCTAGATGGATTTTTCGGATATTTTCAAATTCCAATAGCACCCGAAGATCAAGAGAAAACCACATTCACGTGCCCTTATGGTACTTTTGCTTACAAACGCATGCCATTTGGACTTTGTAACGCCCCTGCAACCTTTCAAAGGTGTATGATGGCGATTTTTCACGACATGATAGAAGAATGCATGGAAGTAATCATGGATGACTTTTCAGTCTTCGGTGATACATTTAAATCATGTCTAGTTAATCTGGAACGAATGCTAATTAGATGCGAAAAATCAAATCTAGTACTTAATTGGGAGAAATGCCATTTCATGGTTAAAGAAGGCATCGTTCTTGGACATAAAATTTCAAAAGAAGGAATTGAAGTGGATAGAGCTAAAGTAGATGTAATTGCTAAACTTCCACATCCCACCAATGTTAGAGGAGTTAGGAGTTTTCTAGGGCATGCCGGTTTTTACCGACGTTTCATAAAAGATTTTTCTAAAATTGCCACTCCTATGAATAAACTCCTAGAAAAGGATGCTCCATTCATCTTTTCAGATGAATGTATCAAATCTTTTAATATTCTTAAAGAAAAACTCACTAATGCACCGATCATGATAACACCAAATTGGAATCTACCATTTGAACTAATGTGCGATGCAAGTGATTTTGCAATGGGAGCCGTTTTAGGACAAAGGATTGAAAAACGATTTCAACCTATATATTATGCTAGTAAGACGTTACAAGGAGCACAAACAAACTATACAACTACTGAAAAAGAACTCCTTGCTATTGTCTTTGCTTTTGACAAATTTCGATCATATCTCGTTCTAGCAAAAACAGTGGTCTATACCGACCATTCTGCTCTTAGATACCTATTTTCAAAACAAGATGCTAAACCAAGATTAATCCGTTGGATCTTACTCTTACAAGAGTTTGATATTGAAATCCGAGATAAAAGAGGAGCAGAAAATCTCGCCGCTGATCATCTTTCTCATCTTGAAAATCCCGAATTAGAAGTTCTAAATGAATCAGCCATACAAGACAACTTTCCTGATGAATATCTATTGAAGATAGATTATAATGAAATCCCATGGTTTTCAGACTATGAAAACTACTTAGTTTGTGGATTCCTTGAAAAAGGATTATCGTACCAAAGACGAAAGAAATTCTTCAGTGATATAAAACACTATTTTTGGGAAGATCCACATCTGTTTAAAAGTTGTCCCGATGGAATAATACGCCGATGTGTATTTGGAGATGAAGCTAGTAAAATTTTAAACCATTGTCACACAGGACCAACAGGAGGGCATTATGGGCCTCAACTAACAGCAAGAAAAGTTTATGAAGCTGGATTCTATTGGCCTACAATTTACAAAGACGCACACCTTCTTTGCAAATCCTGTGATGCATGTCAAAGGGCCGGAAAAATAAGTCAACGTGATGAAATGCCACAAAATGTCATCCAAGTATGTGAAGTATTTGA
This sequence comes from Rutidosis leptorrhynchoides, assembly GCF_046630445.1. Classification (NCBI taxonomy): domain Eukaryota; kingdom Viridiplantae; phylum Streptophyta; class Magnoliopsida; order Asterales; family Asteraceae; genus Rutidosis; species Rutidosis leptorrhynchoides. Next base: position 218,929,597 of record NC_092343.1, on the reverse strand, counting down.
CATTTGGGGTATTGACTTTATGGGTCCATTTCCAAAATCTCATAATAATCTATATATACTCGTAGCCATTGATTATGTATCTAAATGGGCGAAAGCACAAGCTCTCCCAACTAATGATGCACGAGTTGTAGTCAACTTTTTAAAACGTCTTTTTGCAAGGTTTGGAACACCGAAAGCTTTAATAAGTGATCGGGGTACTCATTTCTGTAATAATCAACTTGAGAAAGTTCTTAAAAGATATGGAGTAACTCATAAAATCTCCACCGCATATCATCCACAAACAAGTGGACAAGTTGAAAATACCAACCGAGCTTTAAAACGTATTCTAGAGAAAACCGTAGGATCAAATCCGAAGGAATGGTCCATTAAATTGGAGGATGCACTCTGGGCTTTTAGAACAGCCTACAAAACTCCAATTGGAACCACACCTTTTAGGCTTGTTTATGGAAAAGCATGTCATCTTCCAGTAGAAATTGAACACAAAGCATTTTGGGCTTTGAAAACATGTAATCTTGATTTACATGAAGCCGGACGTCTACGATTAAGTCAACTAAACGAATTAGAAGAATTAAAACATGAAGCATACGAAAATTCGTTAATCTATAAAGAAAGAACGAAGAAATGGCATGATAAAAGAATCAGAAGTTCAAAAGAATTTAAAGAAGGAGACAGAGTTCTTCTTTTCAATTCACGATTCAAGCTATTTCCTGGAAAATTGAAATCAAGATGGTCTGGACCATTCATAGTCAAAAGAGTTTTCCCATACGGAACGATAGAATTAATAAATTCAAATGGGATTGAATTTAAAGTTAATGGTCACAGAGTTAAACATTACATACATGGTCCGATGGAAGTCGACAACGAAGTTAATCACAATTTCGACACCACAGCTAACTAAGTGTGGGGAGAATCAAGTCTTTAAAGGATAATATGTATTTCTGTTAGAGTTAGATTGTCTGTTTTCGTGTAGTTCTTGAAAATGGAACCCGAATGGTCTTTCCCTAGCAGACCCTAAAGAACTAGTCTTCTCCCCCCATTCTGAATTTTTATTTTTTTTTAGGTTTTTACAAAATGAAGACTGCCTGTGAACTAAACCATGGTCTAATGCTACACGCTTTGATCACTAAACGTAATAATGACATACTACCGAGTGAAATAGTATCAGTAATCAGAGAAAGAATGGACGGAGTTAGAAAAGAATCCAGATGCGAAGATAATAAGTTACAATTTGGTAAAGGAAAATCAAAATCCGCAGCGAAAAGAAGAGAACGACACCTAGAAAGATGTCACAAATGCGGAAAATGGTCACATAGAGGTAAATGTTCAAATAATCAAACCTATTCAAATACCGAATTTGTTACTTTATGCAGAGACGGACCGTTCATATGTTTAGAAGAAAAGATACTGAATGCTCGAGGTTACGCCTATGTAGCCATGGAAAACCAATTAAACTGACTATCTTATGAATGGGATAGATCATATAACTAAGAAATCTATTTCACAGGTATGTCTGTACAGTTTTTATTTTTATTTTTATTTTTAACCTTTTGATAATAAACGCTAATTTGTTCGCTAAAAAGTATTAAATTGGTATTAAATAAAATTAGGTTTGGCGACCGAAATTATTGATATCATTCAAAAATTTATTACATCACTGCGAAATTTAACGTTTATTCTTAAGGTATAAATATCTTTAATCAATCAACCCAAAATATTTCAAAAATTCGTCATGAGTTAAATTAGGTCTTGGAACCGAAATTACTTTACCGAAAAGAGGGGAGCATATTTTTGATAATATTTGATTGATTAAAGTGGGATAAAAAGACAAAAAAATTTTTAATTTTATTCTTACCATGTTTTTAATATTAATATTTAAATCTTAAATTAATATTGTAAACTTTGTAAAAACAATATATTTAAAATTGTAAATATTTGAAAAATTAATATAAGTTTGGTGTGAATTTATAATATGAATTTTTTTAAAAAAAAGTTTGGTGTGAATTTATAATGTGAATTTTTAAATTAAGTTTGGTGTGAACTTTTAATTTTTAAAATATGAATTTTTAATTTTATGCATTTCAAATTTTAAGTTTGGTGTGAATTTTTAATATTAATTTTGAATTTCATATTTAAGTTGTGTGAATTTAAAAACAAAAATTTACTTTATCTCATTAAGTTAAGAATATGATTTTTAAAATTCGTCGTAAGTTGAAGACTAGGTCTTTGAACCGAAATTGCTTTACCCGAGGGAGGGACGAGAACTTTTATTATCATTATTTTTAATCTTATTGAATTAAAGTATGCCAAAAACATTGAAAAAACCCAAAAAACTTAGCTTTTAAAACAATCGCTAAAAAAAAAACAAATTTTAAAATTTTGTCGAAGGAGGGACTAGGACATCGATCCGAAACGACCTCGTCCTAAATAACAAGGGAAACAAAATTTTAAAATTAATTACTTAATTGTTTTAATAAGTTAATGATTATAAAAAAAAAAAAAATACCAAACTCCGCGAGTTGCGGAGTTTGGAGGGTAAATCCCCGCGACTCGCGGAGGATTCAGATTACAGAAAAAAAAATAAGAGCTGCAACAGCTCAGTTTCACACTCCACAAACTCAAAACAGAATTCTGCACGAAAAACACTCCGAAAAACCACCCAAAAACACCACAAAAATCCCAATTTTTAACGGTTAATCACCAAATTTTTTGCTAAAATCATGTTGAGAAGGATGCTATCTAAGAATTACTCAAGAAAAACGGTAAATTTCTACACCTAAACACCATTTAATCCGAAATTTGGTGTTCTTGAGCAATTTTTTCCCCAATTTGATTTTGATGCTTTTTAGTGTAATTATGCTTAAATTGTTTATGTATTATGCTTGTATAACCTAGATTGATGCTGTTTAACATGATTAGAAGCCTTAAACTTCAAATTTTGAATAATCTAGGGTTTGTGTTCTTGAGCAAATTTGGGGCTTTTTGATATAAACAGGTTATGGCCGATTTTTGTCATGAATTGTTGCTAAAATAAGTAGTGTAACATGTCTAGGTAGTTAAATGATCCAAACTTTGAGCCTAAACATGATTTTGAGAATTAAAGTGGACTTTTTCAAGTCTAAAATTCATGAACTTGATTTTTGAAAGATAATGCCATTTGTGACTTGTTTGATTGCTAGTAATGATTATTTTGACATGTTATTTGAGTTGAATGCTTATGAACTTGGCGAAAATTTTCGTATATGCTTATTTGAAAAAGTGTAGATTTGATAAAAATGTGAAAATAAGCTTAAGTTTGATATAAATTGATAATGTCATTGTAATTATTTTGAGAGATGATTTTGCTGACACTAATGCATATTTGGATGCACAAAAATTGTGTTTGATGTGTTTTGCAGAATGAAAGGGGTGAATCTTCATCCCAAGCCCGCAATGCTCCTGCTGAGAATTTGGAACAACAGGAGGTGGATAACTACTACAAGCAGGATATACCTCATCCAGTCATGACCTTTTCCGATATGCACTTGGAAGAGTTGCACCCGAACCTGAGATTTGACAGACTTTGGATAGATTATCCAAAATATCAAAGGGGTTTGCATACTCTTCATTCTAAGGTTGTTGAGGTACCGAGGGTCATAGAATGGGGACCCTTAGAAGCTGTAGAATTGGCCGGGCCAATTAGGGAATTACTTGTACAGAGGTATGGTAATTCTTCTTTTAATGACTGGGTACATTAATTCACCATACGTAGACCTGTATATAAAGTATGGTGTGAAGGATTGTTATGTAGTATAGAGTTGAATGATCGGGTAGCTAGTTTAACCGATCGTTCTTTTATTAGATTTTTGTTAGGCGGTTTGATGCGCCACATGTCTTTACTGGACATGGCTCAGGCTTTACGTATATATACGCCTGAGGAGTTAGCGTCTGCCGATTGTAGAGGATTGATACTAAACGGTAGAAAGATAGATGAAAATTTTGATACACACGGTGTGTGGAGTCAAATGACAAGCCATCACCGTTTCAAAGGGGGAAATTACTCTTATTTGGATATAGATAGAGCCGAATTAAGAGTGATACATAGGTTTTTAGCTAATTCGATTACACAAAGGGGTAAAAACAACGAAAAAGTAAATGAACAGGATTTGTTTTACCATATGTGTATTCGAGACCCACAAAGCGCTGTAAGTATACCATATTGTGTGGGTTATTATTTATCAGCTATGGTTCGGGGGATGCGACCGCATAGCATAATAGGAGGTGGTATTTTTATTACTTTGATTGGTGAATATCTCGGTGTGGATATAAGTCGGGGGGGATTATTAGTAGAAGAACCAGAACCCCGCAATACTATAGGTTTAAATGTATACCATGGTGCGAAAGTTTTGAAGAGGCGAAATAACGCCGCAGTACGATACCATGGTAGACATCCACAGGTGGAGAGAAACCAACAGCAAGGTAATGTAGGAGGGGGGAATGAGATGCAAGAAATGCATAGGTTTATAGCTTCTCAGGAATACGAAAATGCTAGACAGAGAGCATTTGAAGATTGGCAAGTTCATCAGAACCAAATCATAGCTCATTGCCAACATATAGGTAGAAACTATATTCCTACACCGAAACCCATCTTCCCTCCCTGGTCTATAGAGATGCAGCCACCATATCCTACGTATGACCCTGCCGAAGCATTCTATAGCACTTATGGTTATGCCTGGAACCCCTATTGGTACCAATATCATCCTTAGTTTACTTATTATTTTTTTTTTATTTTGTAATTTGTAATTATTGATATGTTTAATACTTTTGTTAATATTGTAATCATTTTTATAATTATCTAACTTTTATTCTTAGATTTTAATAATTTTTGAATGTGGGGTAATATACCAAACTTCAAAAATATGTATATATGTTTGCAGTTTATCTTATGTACACAACAGGGTAACACAACGCATTTTCAAAGACTGGCATTAAGTTCAGCAAAAGCAACTAATTTTGACGACAAGATGCAAAATATATGTGAAATAACAACAAGACGGAATGAACAAATGATGTGCACCATTTATCATTCAGCAAACAAACGCCAATATATTTGGAAACTTTGGTAAAATTTAATCATTTTCACACAAATCACCCTCAATAATTTAAATTGTTACTGATTTCTTGCAAATGAGGGCATTGCAAGATCTTAAGTGTGGGAAGGGGTTAAATTCTTTCGGATTTTAAAATTTTTTACTTTATACACTTGGTTACCATTAAAAATACTAGTAAAGCAGTAGTTGTATTAGAATCTAGTGCTCTCTGATAAAAAAGAACAGCCCTAGTCTTATATACTGACTACCCAATTCTAGTAAAATTTTTCAAAATTTTCAATTAAATGAATTCAAAATCATGTTTATACATATTTATGAACGATAAAACTAGGTTTTAACACCGAAATTATTGTTACCTCGGAAAGGACATAAATTAAGAAACAAACTAAAATGTCAAAATTCATTTAAAATGGAATAGAGGACGATAAAAAGAAAAATAAAAAGCCAAGTGTGGGAACATTTACCAAGTTATTTTAAACATATGTCACATATATCTGTAACAAATAACTGAAAATACTTTTGCTTTGGACTAAACTAAACTGTTTTACCCGATGAAAGAAAAGAAGAGATGGATCTACACGATGAATCAATTCCATCATTAAAAGGAAGTAAAGTCTTCCGAAAAAGACACGCGCTTCTTGATTTAGGTCATGAAGTTGTCGTCCAGACCAGCTGTAGGTTGACGAAAAATCTAGAAAAGTCATCACTAAAATCGGTTGGAAATCCACGGACCTCAGCATTAAACAGGGTTGCCATGTGGTCAGATTTATCCTAACCATGAGAAGGATTTATCTCGTACAATGGGGGGGCACCGTGCAAATTAGCTTGATAAGACTAATGAATCAGATCCCCAGAAAGGATAATCTCCTTAAAGATTAAAAATCAGCTTTTAAGACTGATATTACTCAATCCTAGAGATTGACCTTAAAGATTGAGAATTACAAACTCATGGAATTCAATGATATCTAAACTCGAGCTTGAACGAGAAAATATTTTGATCAAAATTACAAACCGATTTGTTTTCTGAAAACCCTATTTTCAATGCGTTCATTACCATTGAACGTAAAATCCTAGGAATTCACCTGGAATTCATTAGGTCACCTGAACTAAATCGGGTGTCAACCGTAAGAACGGTGGTTGCATAGTGGTCAAAGACAGGACCTTGTGCCATACCGAAAAATTATAAGGGTGAGCTTTACTATTGCTCCTACCAAGGATAGTAATTGCGTCCGACACATTATAGACCATAATTAAAAGCATGTCAGGGGACATTGCCTTAACAGTTGCTTGTTCAACGCTTTCCTTTCAACCGGACGGTAGTTTACCGAAAGGTAATATACGGGAAAAGTAAACTGGACGTGTTGCTTTCCAAATACAAGGTTAGCAAGTGGGTGACACAAAACCGCAAGTTTTGAGCTAAAATTTTCAAATCTAAAACCCACCAAACCCACAAAAATATTTTGCAAACACCGGTAAAGGGTTATTCCGGAAAACTTATCTAGGGTAAAAACTAGATTTCAAAAGATCAAATGTTTTCATAAAGATCCAATTTCCTTAATGGATCTAAATTTTTATAGTCATGTGGGACTGTAAACCATATCGTTACTACCATTGTTTATACCGCCGTATAGAAATCACTGATGTACAAAGTGTGAAGAATAAAGAAGTGATTCTAGTATTTCAAGACGATATTGCTTGAGGACAAGCAACGCTCAAGTGTGGGAATATTTGATAATGCTAAAAACGAACATATATTTCATAGCATTATTCCTCAAGAAAGACAAGCTTTTAGTTGCAATTGTTCTATTTACAAGTGATATTCGTTTAAATAATAAAAGGTGAAGACAAAAGACAGATTCGACGAATTGAAGACGCAAACGACCAAAAAGCTCAAAAGTACAAAAGACAATAACAAAGGTTCCAATTATTGATAAAAAACGTCTCGAAATTACAAGAGTACAAGATTCAAAACGCAAAGTACAAGATATTAAATTGTACGCAAGGACGTTCAAAAATCCGGAACCGGGACCAGATTCAACTCTTAACGCTCGACGCAACGGACTAAAAATTACAAGTTAACTATGTATATAAATATAATATAATATATAATTAATTATATTAATTATATATATATTATATTTAAATAAAAACCGTCGGCAGAGAAAGACTCCAAAGGGACTGAGCTGTAAATTCATTCTCCGCGACTCGCGGAGTTTGAAGAGGATTTCACCGCGAGTCGCGGAGCCCCAAATTTGAAAACTGCCTATAAAGCCAACCGAATTCTGATCAAAAATATAATCTTTTTCTTCTTCTCTCATATATACGTAAAATATATATTTATAATTTATATTTTAATTTTAATTTTAATTATAATTCTAATAATAAGGGTATGTTAGCGAATGTTGTAAGGGTGTAAGTCGAAATTCTGTCCGTGTAACGCTACGCTATTTTTAATCATTGTAAGTTATGTTCAACCTTTTTACATTAATGTCTCGTAGCTAAGTTATTATTATGCTTATTTAAAACGAAGTAATCATGATGTTGGGCTAATTACTAAAATTGGGTAATTGGGCTTTGTACCATAATTGGGGTTTGGACAAAAGAACGACACTTATGGAAATTAGACTATGGGCTATTAATGGGCTTTATATTTGTTTAACTAAATGATAGTTTGTTAATGTTAATATAAAGATTTACAATTGGGCGTCCCTATAAATTACCATATACACTCGATCGGACACGATGGGCGGGGTATTTATATGTACGAATAATCGTTCATTTAACCGGACACGGGAATAGATTAATAGCCACTAGAATAATTAAAACAGGGGTGAAATTACATTCAAGGGTAATTGGTGTAATTGTTAACAAAGTAATAAAACCTTGGTTTACACGCAGTCGATAACCTGGTGTATTCATTAAACAAAGTATTAAAACCTTGTTACAATTCGAATCCCCAATTAGTTGGAATATTTAATTTCGGGTATAATAATAATTTGACGAGGACACTCGCACTTTATATTTATGACTGATGGACTGTTATGGACAAAAACCAGACGGACATATTAAATAATCCAGGACAAAGGACAATTAACCCATGGGCATAAAACTAAAATCAACACGTCAAACATCATGATTACGGAAGTTTAAATAAGCATAATTCTTTTATTTCATATTTAATTTCCTTTATTTTATATTTAATTGCACTTCTAATTATCGCACTTTTATTTATTGTTATTTAATCGCACTTTTAATTATCGTACTTTTTAATTATCGCAATTTTATTTTATCGCACTTTTATTATTCACAATTTCATTATCGTTATTTACTTTACGCTTTAAATTACGTCTTTTATTTATTTAATATTTTACATTAGGTTTTAACTGCGACTAAAGTCTTAAAATCGACAAACCGGTCATTAAACGGTAAAAACCCCCTTTATAATAATAATATTACTTATATATATGTTTGTATTTTTATAAAAGTAAACTAATATAGCGTTGAGCTTTGTTTAAAGATTTCCCTGTGGAACGAACCGGACTTACTAAAAACTACACTACTGTACGATTAGGTACACTGCCTATAAGTGTTGTAGCAAGGTTTAAGTATATCCATTCTATAAATAAATAAATATCTTGTGTAAAATTGTATCGTATTTAATAGTATTTCCTGCAAAAATTTAATAGTATTTTATACCCCTCTGCTTTGACATCAGTCGCTCATACTCTTTCTTACTCTTGGAATAGATTATGATGTCCTTAATGAAAACGGTTACGAATTTATCAAGAATAGGTTTGTATGCATGGTTCATAAGATCCATGAATACAGCAGGAGTATTGGTTAAACCAAAAGACATGACAAGAAACTCATAATGTCTATAACGACTTAGGAAAGTAGTCTTAGAAACATCGGTTTCCTTGACTCTCAATTGATGATAACCCGACCTAAGATCAATCTTCGAATAGATACCTGATCCTTGCAGTTGGTCAAACTACATCAATAAGCAGGAATGGATAACAATTCTTGATGGTTAGCTTGCTGAGATCTCGGTAATCAATACACATTCTCAACGTACCCTCTTTCTTTTTGACAAATAGGACGCATGCTCCCCACGGAGATGAGCTAGGACGAATGAAACCTTTCTCCAAAAGTTCTTGTAGTTGACTAGATAATTCTTTCATTTTGGATGGAGCTAGTCGGTATGGTACCTATGCAATTGGTACAGCACCGGGCGCGGATATTTGATAAGTAAAAGATATATAATATCTAGGGTTGATATTTTTAGTTGACAATATAGTGATAAAGAGTATGTAATCGTACACAGTGATCCTAAGGTTGATCAAATCTTATTCCCATCATGATCCATTAGGATTTCTGTATGACTTATCATAATATAATGACGTTGATCAAGTGTCATTATATTATTCTAAATCATACTTTTATCACTCCATAAGGTTACTACTATGTCATCTTGTCAATATGCATCTTCATCGAGGTGAATAATTCAATGGAAAATGAAAGAAAAGAAAATAACATCATTCATTCATTTAAAAGAAATTAACCAGAGTATTACAGAAACTTAACGAATTCTTCCAAAATGTAAAAGTACTAAATGGTAACATAAAGAATACTATGAAAATTTAAATGACTCTTGTAGTTGTCAAAAACTCTTCATTGTGCCTCTTCCCCTTCGTCCTCATTATCTCGAGCTTCCTCGGCAGTCATCACAAACGCTCGGCCTTTAGCATCTCCCTTTTTATCCTGGTTCTTTGGACACTGATTGCGGAAATGTCCAACTTCTTCACAACCATAGCAAGTTGGAACAAAAGCGTTTTACTTTGTAGCGGGAGATTTACAATACTTAGCAATATGACCCACCTTTTTGCACTTAGTGCACTCAGCCAAACACTTCCCATAATGATGTCTATCACAATGATTACACTTTGGTCTCGTCCCAGCATAACCACCTCTAGAATTATCGGTAGCTTTCTTGTTTGAACCTTGGCTTGAACCTTGAGATGGTTTAAACTTTATCTTACCCTCACTAGACTTAGCCTCGGCTTGTTTATTAGCCGCGGCCTTTCTCCTCTTAGCCATCATCAAATTTTGAAACATAAGTATCACTGCATCTAAAGTCTCCTTACTAGCAGCAATTACGTTTCCTTAAATCTCATCAGGAAGACCTTCTATGTATCGCTCAATCTTCTTTTGTTCAGCTGCTACCATATCCGGGCACAGAGAAACCAACTCTATAAACTTGTTGGTATAAGCTTCAATATTAGTACCAATGACTTTCAATTCCCAAAACTCAACCTCTAGCTTTTGAATTTGGTTCCTTGGGCAAAACTTATCCGTCATCATCCTTTTCACCACAGCCCATGGAATAGCATTAGCAGCATCTAGCCCTACAGTTTGGGCATAAGCGTTCCACCAAGTCAAAGCAAGACCACTTAGTGTATGAGTGGCATACTTCACTCGGTCGACCTCCGCTCAGTTACAGATGCGAAAAATTGATTCGAGTTTTTCGAACCAACGAGTTAGGCTCGACTGCTTCCTCATTCCCATTGAAGGATAGAGGCTTACAGTTCATAAAATCCTTGTAGGTGCATGATGTAGGTGGGTTTCCTTAGTTGTTTCCTTGAATATTGTTGCCTTGGGCGGCAGCAAGCAGTTGTTGAAATTGTGCGGGAGTCAAAGTGACATTTGGAAGAGCGTTAGCACCACGAGTTGCCATTGATCTTCAATACACAAAAATAGTATTAGTTGAAGAGTTTATGGTGCACTAGGTAGTAACACCAATGGATAAGAAAAGGTAGTATGGGTTAGTTAGTGATAATGATGGTGAAACAAGTGAGTAATTGGGTATGCGGATAGATCCTTTAGTGTCGGATCCTTCGGTGTCCAAAACGGTGATTGGGTGATGACTAGACATCCTAGAGAAGGAGTACTAACTAGATTCTAAGGCACGGTATGACGGTAGGGATATAAGGGGGCATAGTAAGGCAATCATAGATGTGAGAATTACACTTCAAACTAAGGCAGGAAAGGTTATAGTCCTATAGATTGCTAAGGCACCTAACCAACACATAAGGCACACTTAAAATGTTATCCTGGTTCTCTATAACAACCTGGCTCTGATACCACTCTGTCCTACCCCCAAATAGGGCCGGGGAAATATGACTTCACAATATCACAACACAAGTATGTATAAACGAGAATGGCTCTATATGAGACATTTTTAATATAAACTAATGTATTAAGCAGCGGAAAGTATTATGTCATTACAATTGTAAACTTAAATGTTCTAATACAAAAGTATAAATGTATAAATGCGGACTCCAAAAGCAGCAAAGTCCAAATAGCAAATAATCTTTAGCAATCTTCACTTGAGACAAAACAGGCTTAAAGTGTCAACCAAAATGGTTGAGTGAACAACATAGGTTTATCAATAATAATCAAGTTTTTAGACCACAAGATTTAGTTATAAAAAGCAAATGCTGAAATTATGATATCGAAACGTAATAAAAGTTACCCCTGGACATCTTGAACTGTCAGTGTCGTAATCATTATTATGTAACCAAAGACCAACGGTCAAATGGTTAGAGACGTCACTCTCAATAACGCTATTCACAATAACTAAGCTTACATTTATACGTAGCAATTAACGATATCATGGCAGGGATTTAGCATGAATCAAAGCATGTCAGCACAGTTAAACATTTTTCGGGTACTTGTGTCTAAGCGTAAAACAGTTTGAAAGCAAGCATGTGTCTCACCCCAAAGTTTATAAAACAGTTAAGAAATAGTAAAAAGAGGGGCTATGAAGTTCACCTTAATAGTAGATAGATATTCCACGCAAGTTATATGATCGAAGTGTTGAACACGGAGATCTCAACCTAGAGATATTATGTTCGATTAGTTAAAGTCTAATAGAAATAAAGTTTGTTTATTAATATAGCAAACTATATTAACAGTGATCGTTCTCGAGAAAAGTTGTTAATGTACTTATTTAATTATATATATATGAGTGATAATATACTTAGTCTTATAAGTGTTACTATATAGGTATGTGTACATGTTATACTAATAATAGCATTATTGATTACATTAATTATTCAACTATTGTGTAAGTTATCATTATATGTTACGTATATAATTATATCTATGTGATACATACATTTATATTCTTTATTATTATTATTCATGTATTCATAACTATATGATATATATATATATATATATATATATATATATATATATATATATATATATATATATATATATATATATATATATATATAGTAGATGTATGTGTTACTTATATATAATAGTGTAAGATGGTACATATACATATACTTATCACTTTTATTTTTATTAAGTTTACTAACTTTTACTTTACATAATACACATTCATATATACATACACACGTACATATACATACATATATACACATACATATACCCATATGTATATATTTTCATACACACACACACACACACATAAATACAGTGTATACATGCACATACGTACGTGTGCATGCATGCATGCATGCACATGTATTATTATTATTATTATTATCATTACACATTACTAAACATAAAATCATAAGTATACTAACTAGGAATCTTTTTAATCAATTCATAATATTTATCTTTCTTTACTAACTAGTTAACAACCTTTCACATAAAATCATATCTTTTCTTCATAATTTCTAGTTACATTCATTAACCCTAATCATAATAGCCATAATCATACTTGCTATCATCTTTTAATTATATTTTTACTTTGATCATAACCATTATTATTTAACTAATCAACCTTAATCAAACCTACTTAACCTTTTTACCATAACATCTTTAACATAAAATCATAACTTTTTATTATAACAACTAGTTCATTTATCCTACATCTTTTATCATTATCACAATCTAGTTACTCATACATGATATTCATAATCATACTTGATTCATTATCATCTTATTAACCATTAATTATAAAACTTGATCAAAATCCTACTTCATATTCATAATCTTTATTCACTTACTAGTTACCTCATAAAATCATAAACTTTTATTATAATACATACAACTATAACTTAATAGATTTAATGTAGGAATGAACTAGGGTTTATTAGTTATACCTTAGGGTTTAAGATCAAGGATTTACTGATGAGGAATTGCGAAAACAGACTGCCCAGTAGCAGCAGCAAAAATGACCCAGAAAGGGGTCTGTTTGGGTCTGATAAACTCGACAGAAACAGCAAGAATCTCAGCAGCAATCACAGCAACAAACTCGACTTAGAGGGCTGTTATGGGTCACGAATTTGCAGCAAGAACAAGCAGGATGCAGGCTTTTTGATCACGTGTTTGCAGCAACAAAACAGAAGCAGGTTATCGATTAAAAAGGAATGTTTTGTGAAGGTTATTCAGGTCGAATGCAGCAGCAAATTTGGAGCTGTTTTAGTCGCCTGAAAAGAAGGAAAGAAAGGCTATAACAGGTGGTGATGCAGGCTATTTGATGGTCGATTATGAAGGCTGGATGGTGGGCTGTTTAGTCGACAAAATTAGAGGGGAAAGAAGTTGGGAAACTGTCGACCAAAAAGGGGAAAAGGGCTGGACAATTATATCAACTAATGCAGTTTTAAGAATGGGATTTTGTGGGTTTATTTTGGAAAGCAAAAATATGGGAATACATGATACTTTTTATAGTTGAGTTTCAAGAGTTGTGATCAAACTAGGTTTTTAGGAAACTTGGTGATCAAGGACTAGATTTCGGTTTAGATTAGGATTAGTGGTTAGCTTAGTAATTAAGTTTATTTCTCCATTTTTTATCCTAGCCGAAATTTATACATTTATATGCTTATCTATTTTTTTTTATAATCGAAATTTTTATTTATTTATGTATTTTATATATATATATTTTATTTTATTTATTTATTATTAAGGTTACATTTAATTAAAATACATTTTATTTAATTATTAGCCCATAACCTTTATTAATTTTTAATTTGGTTTCAATTAGTTTATATTAAAGGTTATATAAGGTCATAATTTATTTAATACATGTAGTATATTCTATTAATTTAGTATTAGGGTTAGGGTTTGTATGATTAGGGTTTTAATTAATATCTGAGGTTGAGGTTTCAGGTTATTAATTACAAGCATTAATTTACAGAGCATTTAGTTATTCGGGCACTTATTATGTCTGATTAACAACCCTAATGATAATACACAGAATATGACATTGAAACCCTAAGGACAACTTGGTAATTTCAGAAGGGAAAAGTGAGGGTTGTTATACTATGGATCCATATCCAAGATTCGAGTACACCAGTTCAAAAACCAATGACTAAACATTACCGAGCTAAGGGGAAAGTTTATGCCGTTGTATAACCTACACACATATAAAGTTTAAGTACTCGTGCCTAGTATGTAAAATGTAAAAAGCACATGTATTCTCAGTTCCCAAAATAGTTAAAGTAAAAAGGGATGCTATAACTCACAGTGAAAAGTAGTAAAGTCGGTACGAGATAAGTAAGAAAGTAGTTGGTCCGAAAGGTCCTCAACCTAAGTCAAAAGTCATTAAGTCAGTAAATCGTTCCCAAAGGTTTAAAAGTATGTAAATTAGGTCTTAAGTATCATCATCATTCATCATCAATCAAAAAGAGTAAAGTAAGTTTTCAATCAAGAATAGAGATCGAAACAAAGGCTGAATTCGTTCAGCCGCCACGACCTCTATACAAACTTAAATGAGGTGAGACCAGTGGCCATGGCTCCGTATATGAGTCCCCTAGTTTTTGACCAATTTCCAGAACCAAAATCGTATTCGTTTGACCGTGGCAACGGTTTAAGTGCGAGTAGGTCAGAAATTTCAGCACAACGTTAAAAGGGCGTAGTGACTTTCGGAAGGCTATAAATCCTAAACCGTAAATCGGATTAAGACGAGGCCTAAACGGAAAATCATCTAATCGAACCGAACTAACTGGAAATCACCTTTTACAGTAGCCCAGGAGCCTGATCAGATCCAGAAATCAGTAAGCAAAGTGCTCCGGTGGATTCTTGGTGCTTGATGTTCATCATGGTTCTCATCCTTGATGCTTGTAGCTTCAAGTGTACAACTCGTTAATGTGTTTGCATCACCTTAACTAAGTTTTGACCATCATAACACTAGTGTATGTCTAAGATAAATAGAACAACTCATTTAAGGGTTGTAAGAAGGTTGATGAACCAAAGTTACATCAAGATCTTAGATCCGACACATACATGAGTTCTAATAGTAATATTAAGCTATAAACTTGAATGTAAACTAAATAAACAAGATCTTAAGTTGTAGAACTTAGATCTTAGCTAGATCTTGAAGATCCTAGACTAAAAAGTCTAGATCTAGTGTTCTTAAGTTAAACCCTAAGTTATGGAACTTGGATCTTTACTTTATTGAAACCATAAGTTATGAAACTTAGATTTTTATCTTGTAGAATGTATATAAGCTTATAAGCTTTTGTTTTAGACAAGATTGGAAAACCATAAGCTATAGAAACTTAGATCCAATATAAGTGTATAAAGTTATAACTAGAAAGTTTAACTTCCATGTTCTTGAACTTTAGTTTCAAGAAAAAAATGAGATCAAGTTTAACTAGTAATACTTGACCAAAATAAATAAATCACGAATTTAAATACATACAAAAGAAAGAAATAAACTAAAGTTACAAGTAACAAGTTCATGGCTGTTTCATACTCAAGGAGATTCAAGTCAAAGCTTGGATCTTAAGACAATAAACCTTAAGTTTCCAAAACATGAACACAAGTAAGATCTTAAAGCTTATGAACTTTAGATCTTTATAACTTTTCAAGTATAGAACCATAAGCTAACAAGCTTAGATCCTTGTTCTTGATTTTTCATCAAACAAAGGATGGAAGAAGCAAGATTACATGAAGATACAAACTAGAAAGCTTGATCTTTAACAACAAACAACAAAACAAGTATGATGATGATGTATTTGGCGGTTTTTAAAGGAAGGAAGAAGAAAGAAAAATAAAGTTTTTATTTACAATTTAGAGAGAAAAAGTCTAAAGAAAGAGTGGTGTAAGTATGTTGTGTGTGGAATGGAGTAATACTAGCATATAAGTAACACAAAAAAAAAAAAAAAAAAATATTTGAACTCCCTCCCCACCCAAGGCCGACGGTTTAAGGGCTCCCAAAGGGGTAGTCAACTTCCAACTTTCATGTGTGGGAGGGTGGTGTATGCTAGGAAGGAGTATAAGTCAAATACATGGGAAAGAGGTGCATGCATGCTTGAGACATCTTTATCTCCTACACCTTAATTAATCTTGTTTAATCTTAATGAATCACTAGCATAAAAATGGGCTCACTAATTAATCCATTAAGTAATGTAGGGTGGGCCTTGATAGTCCAAGCCCAATAATAAAAGCCCATATATAAGTATGCAACAATTAGTAAAAAGCCCAAGTAATTAACTACTTACATTAGTTAATTAGAAATAATTAATAATAATTAATTATGAACGTAAATAATATTCGAAATATTATTCGTGAAAAGCACGTGTCGAAAAGACGAGTCGAGACATGGAAAGTCAATTACGG
Organism: Rutidosis leptorrhynchoides; assembly: GCF_046630445.1. Classification (NCBI taxonomy): domain Eukaryota; kingdom Viridiplantae; phylum Streptophyta; class Magnoliopsida; order Asterales; family Asteraceae; genus Rutidosis; species Rutidosis leptorrhynchoides. Next base: position 218,912,909 of record NC_092343.1, on the reverse strand, counting down.
TGACAAGGAAAATGTATAAGATTACATTTATTAAAACGCAAGTATTAATAATAAATATTAATAATATAAGTTGGAAAATCCAGGGTCGTTACATTACCCACCTATAAAAGAAAATTTTGTCCCAAAATTTTAAGCTGAGGTAGATGGAGGAGTTAGGAAAAGGTGAGGATACTTCTGCATCATTTGATCCTCTCGTTCCCAGGTAAACTCGGGTCCTCGTTTGGCATTCCATCGGACTCGGACGATCGGAATCTTTTTGCGTTTCAAAGTTTTGACCTCACGGTCCATAATTTCGACAGGTTCTTCCACGAAGTGGAGTTTGTCATCAATCGTAAGTTCCTCCAGTCGTACGACAAGTTCCTGTTTAGCAAGACACTTCTTCAAATTCAATACGTGGAAGGTAGGATGAACTGAGCTCAATTGAGTTAGAAAATCTAGACGGTAAGCAACGGGTCTAACACGCTCCAAGATTTCGAAAGGACCAATGTATCGTGGGTTGAGCTTCCCACATTTTCCAAAACAGATTACACCTTTCCAAGGTGCGACCTTCAACATTACACGGTCACCCACGTTGAATTCGAAGTCTTTACGTTTAAAGTCGACATAACTCTTTTGGCGATCACAGGCCGTCTTGAGTCTTGCTTGAATTTGGACAATCTTCTCGGTTGTTTCATAGACGAGTTCAGGTCCGGCGATTTGCTTTTCGCCTACTTCGGCCCAACAAATAGGAGAACGGCATTTGCGACCATACAATGCTTCGAAAGGTGCGGCGTTTATACTCGAATGATAACTGTTGTTGTAAGAGAATTCGGCTAGTGACAAATGCCTTTCCCAAGCCTTTCCCAAGCCTTTCTGAAATCAATAACACAAGCACGCAACATGTCCTCCAAAGTTTGAATCGTTCGCTCGCTTTGTCCGTCGGTTTGCGGGTGATACGCAGTGCTCATATCGAGACGTGTCCCCAAGGATTCTTGCAAAGAACGCCAAAATCTAGAAGAAAACGGGCATGTCGGTCTGAAATAATCGATAAGGGCACACCATGACGAGGTACAATTTCCTTTATGTATAGTTGAGCGAGTTTTTCCATCGTATCCGTCTCTTTCATGGCTAAGAAGTGTGCAGATTTGGTAAGACGGTCAACTGTAACCCAGATGGTATCGTATTCTCCCACCGTCTTTAGTAGTTTCGTAATGAAGTCCACTGTTATCCTTTCACACTTCCATTACGGGATTTCCGGTTGCTGAAGTAACCCAGAGGGCCTCTGATGTTCGGCCTTAACCTTCGAGCAAGTCAAACACTTCCCAACATAACTTGCAACATCCTTCTTGAGATTTGGCCACCAATACTGTTCCTTGAGATCGTGGTACATTTTACCGGCTCCTGGATGAATCGAATATCTTGACTTGTGGGCTTCGTCTAGAATGAGGCTTCGCAAATCCCCATAACTAGGCACCCAAATTCTTTCGGCGAAGTATCGGAGTCCAGTCTCCTTAACCTCGAATCGAGAGACGAGAATGTTCAAGTGTTCATGGGATATATTCTCCTCTTTGAGAGCCTCATCTAGGGCTACTCGGATTTTTCTATTGAGATTTAAATGGATGTTAATGTTCAGGGCCTGAACACGAAAAGGTGCCATCCTCTCCTTTCGGCTCAAAGCGTCGGCTACAACATTGGCCTTGCCAGGATGGTAATGAAGTTCACAATCATAGTCGTCCAGCGTCTCAATCCATCGTCGCTGTCTCATGTTCAGTTGTTTCTGATCGAATATGTGTTGGAGGCTTTTGTGGTCGGTGAAGATAGTACTTTTAGTTCCATAATGATAGTGTCTCCACAATTTGAGCGTAAAGACAACGGCTTCTAGTTCGAGATTGTGAGTAGTGTAGTTTCGCTCGTGAATCTTCGGTTGATGAGAAGCATAAGCAATGACCTTCGTTCTTTGCATCAATACACAACCAAAACCATTTTTCGAGGCATCGCAATATACGGCGAAATCGTCACTGCCTTCAGGAAGGGATAGGATAGGTGCGGTGGTCAATTTCTGCTTCAAGGTTTGAAATGCCGATTCTTGTTCGGTTTCCCAAACGAACTTCTTCCCTTTGTGAGTCAGCGCAGTCAAAGGACGCACTATCCGAGAGAAACCTTCAATAAATCTTTGGTAGTAATCGGCGAGGCCTAAAAATTGGCGGTTATGAGTCAGAGTAGTGGGGGTTTCCCACTTGCTGATAGCTTTGATCTTTGTGGGATCAACTTTGATACCATGATCACTCACAATATGACCCAGGAATTGGGCTTCCTTCAAACAAAACTCGCACTTGGAGAATTTGGCATAAAGTTGCTCTTGTCTCAAGAGTTCAAGCACTAGTCGAAGATGTTGCTCATGTTCTTCTTCACTTTTGGAGTAGATGAGGATATCATCTATGAAGACGATAACGAACTTATCCAGGTATGGCTTGCATACATGATTCATGAGATCCATAAACACGGCAGGTGCGTTGGTTAAACCGAATGGCATCACGAGAAACTCATAGTGACCATAACGGGTTCTGAACGCAGTTTTCATCACATCACTCTCCTTTACCCTCAGCTGGTGATACCCTGATCACAAATCGATCTTAGAGTAAACGCTTGATCCTTGTAGCTGATCGAAAAGATCATCAATTCGGGGAAGGAGATACCGATTATTGATCATCAATTTGTTGAGTTCGCGGTAGTCAATACACATGCAGAAAGATCCGTCCTTCTTCTTCATAAACAAAACAGGAGTGCCCCAAGGCGAAGAACTTGTTTGGATAAATCCACGGTTTAGCATTTCTTGTAGTTGACTATGTAACTCTTGCATTTCGGAAGGTGCGAGTCGATAAGGTGCGCGAGCTACAGGTGCAGCTCCTGGCACTAAATCGATCTGAAACTCCACTGCTCTTGGCGGTAATCCAGGCAATTCTTCTGGAAAGACATCGGGAAATTCGTTCACAATTCGTACATCATCCACGCTCTTCACCTCGGTTTCTAATGTTCTCACATGTGCTAAAACAGCAAGACGTCCTTTCTTTATGATCTTTTGTACTTTCATGCAACTAATGAGGTTCAGCTTCGAGTTACATCTCTCTTCGTAAATAATCAGTGGCTCACCATCTCCGTGTGGTATACGAATAGCTTTATCTCTACAGATAATGTCAGCCTTTACCTTGGTCAACTAGTCCATACCGACAATCACATCAAAACTTCCCAATTTGATGGATATCAAGTCAATCTTGAAATCCACACCAGCTATGTTGATAATGCCTCCTCGGCTAATTTGGTCAACTTTCTCAAGTTTTCCATTGGCTACCTCAACAAGCATACTCTCCTTTGAAGGAACTAACGACCAATTTATCTTAGAGCAAAAGTGTGTACATACATAACTCCTATCGGCACCAGTATCAAATAGGATAGAAGCTAATAGATTGTTGATAGTGAATATACCTGTAACCAAGTCAGGGTTCTCACGGGCATCCCTTGCGTTTATGTTGAAAGCTCTTCCACGCGCTGGCCCGCCGTCCTTTCTTTTGTTGGGACATTCATTCCTGAAGTGGCCCTGTTGTTCACACTCATAGTACTTCCTTGGTCCAGTAGGGTTGGTCTTCACAGTTGGGGTGGTGATCTTGCAGTCTTTACCAATATGCCCAGTCCTTTTACACTTTTCACAAACCACGTTGCAGTACCCAGTATGATGCTTGTAGCATCTCTTACACTACGGGAGACTGCCCTTGTAGTTAGGGTTTGAGCTAGGATTCGGGTTGGGGTTCCTCCCGTCGTTGTTTCCCTTAAAACTCTCATGCCTCTTAGATGGGTTTTGATCAAAGACCCTTCCCTTGTTGCTGTCCCACTTACGTTTCTCATTACTAGCTCCCGATTCTGATTTTGCCTTTTCTAGTTCTTTGCTGGTAATTTGGTTCATCAGGGTGTGCGCCATGCGCATAGCTTCCGGGACATCAGCTGGTTTTGAAGAGGTGACCTTTCCCTGAATGGACTTGGGTGTGGACCTTGATTTGTGTCAAACTAAGTTTTGAGTCAAGTTTTGGTGAATCAAGTATGTAAATACTTGGTTTAGTTGTTAATTGGTATTCTGGAAATATAATCACCAGCCGTTAGTGATTATGGGTGTTCTTGGTGTCGTGTGTCAAAATGGGTAAATTAAATTGGGTCAAATTTGATGATGACACTAGTTTCGGTCAAATGAATGTTTAAACACTCGTGTTAAGTGTTAAATGGCGTTTTTGAAAGTAATCACACATGAGAAATGATTTTGAGTCAAAGTGATATTTTAACAAGCCAAACGTGGTCAAATGCAATATGGTTCAATATTGCACTTGTTATGGTTTTAGTGTAAATGAAGGTTTGGAATGATCACTACCTAAGTAGTAATCTGGTGTCGGGACCTAGGTTAGTTTAATTGATGTCAAGTATAATTTGAGCTAAATTGTACTTTGAAGAGTGGGTTTGAATTACCACCTGAAGTGGTAATTAAATCGTGTCCATTAAGTGTTAAATGGGCGGGTTTTGATGAGCAAGGTGTGATTCCTTGGCTAAGGGATGTTTGTGTCGGGTTCTCTTTTAGAGAATGGCTATTTATGTGTATATTGCACCTATGTGTGATATAGGTGGATACTTGCTCGGAATTAAGGATGGAGATCATGTTATACATGACTTGTGCGGGCATTCTAAGGTGAGTGGAATAATTATACGTGTATGTATATAATTTATTTATTTGTGTGGGATTAAAGTTCGGGCGTGCGATACCACATCGTGTTGGCATGGGATGAGGGTTTAAAGTTTGCGTGTTCGATACCTCATCATCATGTGTGGCATGTGATATGGGTTTAAAATTCGGGCGTTCGATACCATATCATTATGTGTGTAGGCGTGAAATATGGGTTTAAAGTTCGGGCGTTCGATACCACATTTTACGTGATGGGTGGGTTTAACGTTCGGGCGTTCGATACCACCCAGGGGTTAGTAATACAAGGCGTTTGTACATTAAGGTTGTTGAGAACACCGATAGGCATTCACGAGTACCATTCCCTTGTACTATTGGTTAACCATGGTTATGTCTTGTATTATTATTAGCATATTATACTGTATTGGTTATATGCTATTGATCGTGCTAGCTTGTGGTAATGGAGACTTTTAGCTTTATAATTTGCAATGGTATGCTAATTAAATTGCTAGCATTTATGCGGTATTCGTGTAAGTGTTTGCATGTAAGTAGATTATATATGTATGTGTATAATTATTTAATTCACTAAGCTTTATGCTTACCCCTCTCGTTGTTTACCTTTTTACAGGCATTGTGATTTTGAAGCTAGCAGTTGTTAGACTACATGCGTAGGAGTTCTTAGGCTCGATGGGGTAGCTTTTGGATATTTGGACGCAAATTAGGGATTTGGTAGTCCCCGAGATTATGCTCTTGGTATCGGGTTGGCTTAATGAGTATTAACCTGTATTTGTGTAATTAGGTCATTATTACAAATGCTTTTGTAATGTGTCATTCGTGTACCAAGGGTCATTATAAATTGACAAACGAATCGTTATGATATTATGTTTTTGGTTAAAACAGAGTTGGAAATATTATGTATTATGAACGCTTTAATGGGACTTAACTTATTAAAAAAAAATATTGCTTCATTTTTGGTAAACGGATTCGGTCGTTTATACTTAAAACTTGATTTCGATTTTTAAATGTTTTCACACTTCAATTGCTTAACGAAATATGCTTAGAATCTGTCATAGAATACTCGTCAATCAGTAATTCAACCTGAATCAACCTTAAGATATTGAATTTGATGAATGAACATTTGATTGACTTTTTAGACTGAAGCTTTGACTTGAAAGCGTCACGATTCAATTTTTCACAACTCTACATTTTTACTTTGCTCAATTTCATTGGAAATGATCTAGATGCTAAAACTCCACTCGCTGTTGAATGAAGATGAACTCGAATCAAATTCAGATGAATTTGTTATTGTTGATGAAGTTTATTCAATCACGAAGCTTAGGAATCATGTTATGAATGAATTTCTGCTTGAAATTTGGATGAAGAAACATCAATTGCTGAATTCATAATTTTTGAGCTCATGTTGATAAAATAGGAGTTTCTGTCATGAGTACTATAGCAAAGAAATTAAAATAAGAATTTCGATGACTGATTGTGTTGTGAGATTGTTTATTTTATAATTTTGAATGGATTTGTGATTTTGAAATAAGTGAGTTGGATTGGAATAAATGACAAGCTAAATGTGATTTTGATATCCGAATATGAGATTCGTATGAATTCAAAATTCGGATTCGGATATTTGTGTTTAGGTTAGATTCAGATAAGTGTTTTGAAGATTTATAATTTTTGGAAATTTATGGTTGAAGGTATGAAGATCTTCATGAAGATATGAAGATCTTCATGAAGAAGGTTCGAAGATATGAATATCTTCATGTTGAAGGTTTGAAGATAGGTTAAAGGTGTATGGTGTTGGATATGAACATTCATCGATATTCATGCGGATCATCTTCGATGCATTGAAGATCCCGCTCTGATATCACATGTTGAACGGGTTGCACACTGAGATGTATATAAACCAAAGTATGTTATCAATTAAACATAAGTTTTTATGTATTCACTTTCTGAAAATCAATTTTCTTTTCATTTTCTCCCCCTTAAAATGTGATATATAGTTAAGTAAATCACCATTTTGATCTTTCAAATAAAATTTTAACTCCCCCTTGAATCAAGACAAATATTAATTGGTTACCTCCCCTAGCATAACTATTGAAATTCATATCAATGGAGATATCATAGATTCAAAAGCTCTCCCTAGAAAGATACTATCTAAAGCATTAAAAGATCAGTTGCTCCCCCTAGAAAATATATACTCCCCCTAAACACAAGATCTCAGAATGAAGTACCAAAAATATCAAGGAGATTAAAGACTATATTCTACCCTGCCTATTTTCTTAATCAAGAACTTTAGCCTAACCTCATACAAAGGTTTAGTAAATATGTCGGCTAATTGTACTTTTATAGGCACAAAGTATAACTCTACATCTTCCTTTTCTACGTTGTCCTTGATAAAGTTATAATAGATGTCTATGTGTTTGGTCTTAGAGTGTTGGACCGGGTTGCTAGTTATGGCAATGGCACTCTGAGAATCACAATAGATTGGGATCTTAGAAACCTTAAATCCATAGTCTAATATTTGATTTTGCATCCATAAAACTTGTGAACAACAGTGAGCTGCAGCAATGTACTCAGACTCAGCTGTTGACAATGAAAGACAGTTTTGTTTATTGGATGACCAACCAACTAATCTACTTCACAACATCTGAAGTGATCCGGATGTGCTCTTTCTATAAACATGACAACCTATATGATCCGCATCCGTGTAAGCAGTGAGATTGAAATCAGATCCATGAGGATACCAAATCCAAGGTTAGGTGTACCTTTAAGGTATTGGAAAATTCTAACCACCACTTTAGAGTGTGATTTCTTAGGGTTTGACTGAAGCCGAGCACAAACAGTTACAACTGGTAACTGGTGTAATGTCTGGTCTCCTGGCAGTCAGATACATAAGAGAACTAACCATGCTTCGATAAAGAGTAATATTAAAGGGTTCCCCATTTTCATCAGCATTGAGAAAATTCCTCATTGGGGTTGACATTGTTTTCAAATCAGTCTTTTTAAAATGTTTTAGCATATCGTTGATTTATTTTGTTTGACTAATAAAAATGCCATTTGGTAATTGTTTAACTTGCAACCCCAAGAAGAAACTGATCTCATCAAGCATGCTCATTTGGAATTTGTTGGCCATTAGGTCACCAAATTCTTTGCATAGGACCCGGGACGTGGAACCAAAAATAATATCATCAACATAGATTTGAACTAAAAGGATGTGACCATGATGTTAACGGATGAAGAGTGTTGTATCAATTGTTCCACAAGAAAAGTCATTTTCCAGCAAATACTTTGTCAAGGTCTCGTACCATGCATGCAGTGCTTGCTTTAGACCGTACAAAGCTTTCACCAAGTAGTAGACGTTGTTTGGATGAATAGGATTGACAAAACAATTGGGTTGATCAAGATAAACATCCTCTTGAAGTTGGCCATTGAGAAAAGCAGTTTTGACATCCATTTGAAACACCGTAAATTCTTTTAAGAAGCGTACGCAAGAAAAAGACGAATAGCCTCAATTCTTGCTACTGGAGCAAATGTCTCATCGTAGTCAATACCCTCTTGTTTTTGGTATCCATTGGCCTCAAGACGTGCTTTGTTTCTAACCAGAACCCCATCAGAATCTTTCTTGTTCTTGAAAATCCACTTAACCCCGATTGGTTGTTGACTTTGTAGTCATGGAACTAATCACCATACTTTTAATATACAAACACGGATTGCGAGTAGCCCTTCGAGTAGTAACCAGAGTATTATCACCAATAATAAGATTAATTGGATGACTCTTAGTCCATCGGTTGGTATGTAGAAGAGGTTTAGGATCGTAGACTCTATTGAAGCATCCACCGTTGTTGAAGTTGAGCCATGATCCTCTTGTTTTGAAGCAACATCTCCCGTTGATTCTGATTGAATAACCGAAGAAACATCTGGATTTGAAGCAAATGATGCATCTTGATGCGGATCAAGATTAACATCTGGAGGTGGGATAGATGATGAAGAAGTAGCATGTGAATTAGTTGGTGTTGTGTCTTCATCAATGAGAATTGGTTGTGTCTCAAGAGAAATTGATTGATTTGGTTTACCAGGACGTCATGAACATCTGAGTTCCATTAAGGAGAGTAAAGAGTATTATACAAGATATCCAGTTTATCTGTAGTTACCGTAGGAACACCTTTCTTCGAGAAAATTGAGTTACGTGCTGAAGAAGTGGAAGCTAGGTTCGGATCGGGTTTTGAACCGAGTTGTTCAAAAGACATGGCATGAGTGTAAAATAACATAACACTTTTTCTCCAACCTTCTTACCTTTATCACCATCATCATTATCGTCATTATCATCTTCAGAATCTGTAACTTGTTTTATATCTTGGGGTCTTACATACATTACATTCAATTTTGTCCTTGTTTTCCTTCCAATACAACATACAATCATTTAGACAAGTATCAATTTTATCATAAACAAAACCCAACTCTCTTATTATCTTCCTTAGTTCATACAATGACTTCGATATGAAAGCATTAGGGAAGGCTTCTCTCATTATGTCAAGAATCATGCTGAATCCTTGTTCATTGCATTTTCCAACACACTTTGAATGGAAGAGTCTAACGATGAACGAAAGAACAGAGAACTTACAGCCGGTATGTATTTCATTCTTTGCATCTCCCAATACTTTATAAAACCTTTCATCATTTATGTTTTGTACAGTCTAATTTTCAGTTTGTTGGATATTATATTCAAATATATGTAAGGCGCATTGGGCTAATCCTTGCATATCATCTTCAACTTCCCACAATCATCTGGTTCGAAAATCATAGGTTGAATTTTATAGCCTTCGATAAACCTATCACATAGCAGATGTGATTTAGCAAGAACCCGATCAAACCATTTTCCATTACCGTAATGTATGCACGGACAATATATATGACTATCTATTCCCTTTTTTGAGAAAAAACATTCTAGATATTTTTTCAAGTCCTTTTTTGTATGCAGGGGAAGATCTACATAAAGACATCCAAGTCAAGTCTATCATAGACATGTATTTACAAACACGTTTACAAGATCAGTTGTTATATATCGATATAATCATGTGAAAAAAACATCCGTGTGTCCAATTGAGCCAATGTTTGATGTGTATTATGCATGCTTTTGTTTCTCAAATTCTTAATAATATAGTATAATTAAACATGTGATCAGCAAGAATCAGAGACAAAATAGATAATTGCAAGTCTAAATAAATTATTATTGAAGAACATATATAATAGATAAGCTATTAAATTTAATACACAAAGCAAACAGAGAAATAAATTAACCTGGTTTAATGATTGCAATTAACGTTGATCTTCAATTACGCATTAACCTGGTTTGATGATTGCAATTAACTTAGATCTTCAATTACGTATTAACTGATTAATAATTATGATGCATCTAATTAAATACGTGATGTTATTGTTAATAGTATTATATAAGATTAGTATCTATGATTATGATACATCTAATTAATAAGATGTAATATAAGTTTAAGATAATAAATAAAACAATTAATAAAGGGTAGTTATATTTCCAATTTGATTTTTAATAGATCAAGAAGATTTACTAAAATACCCTTAAGTGATAGTTTATACAATTTTATGTTAGAATTTATTTGAGGATATTTTAGGAAGTTAGCATCAAATTGTAGTGGATCTATCAAAAACTAAATTGGAAATATCAACTCCC